>NC_061508.1:357811700-357914659 GCF_022539505.1 Lolium rigidum
ATCTCGTTAATAGGTTAGTTCCAGAAAATGCATCAAAACATCATAAAGTGTGATCAAAACATGTAAGTATTGTCATAAAACAAGCATGGAACATCAGAAATATGGATACGTTTGAGACGTATCAGAAGGCACCCTAAAATTCACACCGGGAGGCCGACATGTATTCCCTAAACTAAAGAGTAAGAAAAAGAGTAAGAAGGGTAGGCGTAAAGCCCGAGGTCATGTTGATGCTTCTTCTGTAGATAATACTTGATTTGCACTTTCTGCGCCTAGCTGAAAGGCGTTAAAGAAAAGCACTTCTTGGGAGATAACCCATGTTTCATTTTATTTACTGTATTGTTGTGTCTTGGAAGTTGTTTACTACTGTAGCAACCTCTCCTTATCATGTTTTTGTGCCAAGTAAAGTCTCTATGGTAAAGTTGATGCTAGATTTGGATTGCTGCGCAGAAACAGAATTGCTGTCTGTCACGAATTCGTGCAGAACTCTCTGTAATAAAATCAAAAAAATCTGCAAATTTACGTGCGTGATCCTCAGATATGTACGCAACTTTCATTAGTTTTGAGTTTTTTCGTTTGAGCAAGTTAAGTGCCCCTACAAAATTTGTCTTTACGGACTGTTCTGTTTTGACAGATTCTGCCTTTTATTTCGCATTGCCGCTTTTGCTATGTTGAATGAGTTTCTTTGTTCCATTAACTTTCAGAAGCTATGTGCAATGTCCAGAAGTGTTAAGAATGATTATGTCACCTCTGAATATGTGAATTTTTGATTATGCACTAACCCTCTAATGAGTTCGCTTGAAGTTTGGTGTGGAGGAAGTTTTCAAGGGTCAAGAGAAGAGGATGATACATTATGATCAAGAAGAGTGAAAGGTCTAAGCTTGGGGATGCCCTAGTGGTTCATCCCTGCATATTTTAAGAAGACTCAAGCATATAAGCTTGGGGATGCCCAAGGCATCCCCTTCTTCATCGACAACTTATCAGGTCACTTCTAGTGAAACTATATTTTTATTCCATCACATCTTATGTTCTTTACTTGGAGCGTCTGTTTGCTTTTATTTTTGTTTTGGTTTGAATAAAGTTGGAACTCACCATCCTTATATTGGAGATATTACGCTCCGCTTTTTCATATGGAACACTTGTGTTCTTAATTGTGCTTTAATGTTCATGGCGAAGGCTGAAATATCTTCGTTGATTGCTTTTTGGTTGGAATCAGAAAATGCTTCATATGGTTTGAAATAACTTGAAATTTGGCAATTGTTTTGAGCTCCCATTAGATCATGTTTAAGCTCTTGCATCATGTAGTTTAATCTATTAGTGGAGAAATACCGTAGAGCTTGTTAAAATTTGGTTTGCATGATTGGTCTCTCTAAGTCTAGATATTTTCTGGTAAAGTGTTTGAACAACAAGGAAGACACAGTGTAGATTCTTATAATGCTTGCAATATGTTCTTGTGTAAGTTTTGATGTACCTGTTCATACTTGTGTTTGCTTCAAACAACCTTGCTAGCCCAAACCTTGTACTGAGAGGAAATGCTTCTCGTGCATCCAAACACCTTGAGTCAAAACCCATGCCATTTGTGTCCACCATATCTACCTACTATGTGGTATTTTTCTGCCATTCCAAAGTAAATTACTTGAGTGCTACCTTTAAAATTTCATTCCTTTATATTTGCAATATATAGCTCATGGGACAAATAGCTTAAAGACTATTGTGGTGATGAATATGTAGTTATGTGTCTTAGTTCTTATAGGTTGCTTGTTGAGCGGTAACCATGTTTCTGGGGACGCCATCAACTTTTTACCTTTATTGTATATCATGTGAGATGCTATGCATGTTCGTCTTGTCTGAAGTAAGTGTGATTTCATGATCAAATGGTTTGAGTATGCATATTGTTAGAGAAGAACATTGGGCCGCTAACTAAAGCCATGTATCATGGTGGAAGTTTGAGTTTGGACATACAACCTCAATCTCTTATGAGAATATTATCTGTTGTTGAATGCTTAAGCATTAAAAGAGGAGTCCATTATCTGTTGTCTATGTTGTCCCGGTATGGATGTCTAAGTTGAGAATAATCAAAAGCGAGAAATCCAATGTGTGCTTTCTCCTTAGACCTTTGTACAGGCGGCATAGAGGTACCCCTTTGCGACACTTGGTTGAAACAGATGTCATGCAATGATAATCTGTGTTATCCGAGCTGATTAGGACAAGGTGTGAGCACTATTAGTACTCTATGCATGAGACTTGCAACTTGTAGGAAGTATTATGCATATCACATATGAATTATTACTACCATTGACAAAATTGTTTCTATGTTTTCAAAACAAAAGCTCTAGCACAAAAATAGTAATCCATGCTTCCCTCTGCGAAGGGCCATTCTTTTACTTTATGTTGAGTCAGTTTACCTACTTCTTTCTATCTTAGAAGCAAACACTTGTGTTAACTGTGTGCATTGATTCTTACATGTTTACTTATTGCACTTGTTATATTACTCTATGTTGACAAATATCCATGAGATATACATGTTACAAGTAGAAAGAAATTGCTGAAACTTAATCATCCTTTGTGTTGCTTCAATGCATTCTACTTAGAATTTATTGCTTATGAGTTAGCTCTTATGCAAGTATTATTGATACTTGTCTTGAAAGTACTATTCATGAAAGTGTTACTATATGATTCATTTGTTTAGTCATCATCTTTTATTAGCAATCTTTTGCTTCAGATCACTCCATCCATCTCATATGCTTTACAATAATGTTGATCAAGGTTATGTTGGTAGCATGTCACTTCAGAAATTATTTGTGTTATCATTTACCTACTCGAGGGCGAGTAGGAACTAAGCTTGGGGATGCTTGATACGTCTCAAACGTATCTATAATTTCTTATGTTCCATGCTACTTTTATGACAATACTTGAATGTTTTATACATACTTTACAGCATTATTATACATTTTCCGGCACTAACCTATTAACAAGATGCCGAAGCGCCAGTTGCTGTTTTCTGCTGTTTTTGGTTTCAGAAATCCTACAAAGAAAATATTCTCAGAATTTGACGAAATCAACGCCCAGGGTCTTATTTTTCCACGAAGCTTCCAGAAGACCGAGGGGGAAAGGAACTGGGGCCACGGGGCGCCGCCACACTAGGGCGGCGCGGCCTGAGGGGGGCCCGCGTGGCCCTAGCGTGTGGGGCCCCCGTGACCCCTCCGACTCCGCCCTTCCGCCTACTTAAAGCCTTCGTCGTGAAACATCCTGTACCGAGAGCCACGATACGGAAAACCTTCCAGAGACGCCGCCGCCGCCAATCCCATCTCGGGGGATTCAGGAGATCGCCTCCGGCACCCTACCGGAGAGGGGAATCATCACCGGAGGGGCTCTACATCATCATGCCCGCCTCCGGATTGATGCGTGAGTAGTTCATCCTTGGACTATGGGTCCATAGCAGTAGCTAGATGGTTGTCTTCTTCGCTTGTGCTATCATTGTTTAGATCTTGTGAGCTGCCTAACATGATCAAGATCATCTATTTGTAATGCTACATGTTGTGTTTGGTGGGATATAATGAATCTAGAATACTATGTCAAGTTGATTATCAATCTATCATATATGTGTTGTTTATGTTCTTGCATGCTCTCCGTTGCTAGTAGAGGCTCTGGCCAAGTTGATACTTGTAACTCCAAGAGGGAGTATTTATGCTCGATACTCGGGTTCATGCCTCCATTTAATCCGGGACGATGACGAGAAAGTTCTAAGGTTGTGGATGTGCTTGTTGCTACTAGGGATAAAACATCGATGCTTTGTCTAAGGATATTTGTGTTCATTACATTACGCACCATGCTTAATGCAATTATCTGTTGTTTACAACTTAATACTGGAAGGGGTGCGGATGCTAACCTGAAGGTGGATTATTTAGGCATAGATGCATGCTGGATAGCGGTCTATGTACTTTGTCGTAATGCCCTGATTAAATCTCATAGTAATCATCATTGATATGTATTGAATCTTTATTTGTCAATTGCCCACCTGTAATTTGTTCACCCAGCATGCTAGTTATCTTATTGGAGAGACACCACTAGTGAACTGTGGACCCCGGTCCATTCTTTTACATCTGAATACAACCTACTGCAATCATTGTTCTTACTGTTCTTTGCAAACAAACACCATCTTCCACTCGATACGTTTAATCCTTTGTTTTCAGCAAGCCGGTGAGATTGACAACCTCACTGTTACGTTGGGGCAAAGTATCTTTATTGTGTTGTGCAGGTTCCACGTTGGCGCCGGTTTCACTGGTGTTGCGCCGCACTACACTCCTCCACCAACAACCTTCACATGCTTCTTGGCTCCTACTGGTTTGATAACCTCGGTTTCTTTCTGAGGAAAAACTTGTTGTTGTACGCATCACACCTTCCTCTTGGGGTTTCCAACGGACGTGTACATTACGCGCATCAGTGAGGCCCTTGGTCATAGCACCCAATCAAGGATGCTGATCTTGACTTACTACATCAGCCAATCCCAGCTAAAATGGCCAAAAGGTTTAAAATAGACCAAGATCAAAGAGTTTAGAGTGCTAATTTCGCGAATCCTGAGTTCAAGGTTTGATTTATCTTCCATTTACAAATTCAGGGTCTGTTTTGAACTTTTTTTGCTTAACTTTACCCATCTTGAGCAGTACCGTGTGTGCACAGCCATCTTTAGTCGTTCCTGGAGGATTAAGCGTTTAAATGTGAGCGCTAATATAAATTATATTTCATAACGGATATATCAATGGATTCGCAATAAAAAAAATTCAATGATACAATTTTATGACGTATAATTTATATTTTTTTAAACAAATTTGTGATCAAGGCTTTTCTTAAACTACATACATACATGTTAAATTGAACATGAGGAAGTAGGTGAATCGGATAGATTACTTAGCTAGGCCGGTCCCGATCGATTGACCGGTAAATATGCTGTCGGTTGTTTATTTGTTTGCCAAACTGTCTTGTTATAACGTCATCTTCTTATTAATCCACTGCTACTAGTGTGCATCTAAAGTATCCAGGGGTATATATGATGCCCCCCTACGGGGGCCTCACAGCGGTCCACGATAGAAATTTGGCATTCGCTCGTTGGGGGGCCAGCCCCGCGTCGATCCGGGCCGCTCGTCCGGCGAAACCTAGCCCCAATCCCGAATCGGCTGGCCTCCTCCTCCCCCGATCGCACCTCGTCCAGTTGCCGCCCCCGCCCCCACGTCGATCCCAACCGCGCCTCCGCCCGTCGCTGCTGCCGACGACGAAGGTACCAGACCGCGCCCCATCCCCGTCGTGTGTGCCTCGTGGTCTTCTCCATCGAGACAGCAAGCCGCCTCTCTCCCAATCCCCGCACGCGGCTGTCTCCCCAATCCCCTCCCTCATTCGTGCTCCCAATACCAGCCCACAGCTCTCCTCACCAATCCATTGCCGCTCCATGGCCCTGACTCGACGGGCGTGGTGCTGCACGGCGCGACAGCCTTCGTCTCGCCGCCGGCGCTTATGGTTTGCCCCGCGGCGGCTCGATTGAAGGCGTGGGTTGGCGGGTCTGCGAGGGAGATGGACCGGGGAAGAAGGCGTTGGGGCTGTGGTGGGCGGCTAGCGGCGAGGACGGGGTCAGCCAGCGAGCTGCGAGGCAGCGGCGGTGTCTGGGAAGGCGACAACGACGGCTCCTCCGACAGCTGGCCTGCACCCAGCGCCCGAGGCCGGCTCCTTCATCCCCACAAGCCAGGCCACCTCGCCGGTACCGCCGCCCCCACCTTTGTAGGCGACCTCGTCGGCACATCCGTCCTCACTGGTCAAGGCTGGATCAGGTGCTCATGGTCTCCCCTTTTCCTCCCCCCCCCTCTCCTCACGTTTTTATATACCCTTCCAATTTATGTGTGATGTTTTGCTTAATTGATAGCACAGTTCATGGTTGTTTCAGTTGCTGGGCATGTGATTGGTAGGCTACCTAGGGATTGTTCTGTGAGAATCAATCAGCCTCGATGGATAATTCTCGCAACAAACTGTGGTAAGGTAATTTTCTCATGGAATTGAAAATGAAGAGCTTATATAAAAAGCCTCGATGGAGAACATTGTGCATCGTTTCACTAAGGATTCAAAACTAATGGCAATCTCTTTCACCTTGCAGCTGAGCATTATTCTGGGATATGTCTCACGGTTGTCCTTGGTCTTTTCACAGATTAAGAGACCCAGAGGTAGGACGTCAGGGCAGCTGCCTCCCATGTTATGGTCCTTTTTGAGCTTTCTTTTTGTTAGTATATGTTGCTTTTTAGTTTATGTTGGTATTCAATTGTTTCATAACATTTCAGGTTCATCTGTTTATTTTTCCAGCTCCACTGATTTCATATGTAGCAAGGTAAGTTATAACACTAACCCTGATATCTACACATAGCTCAACAAACATTACAGATATCTATTTTTCCATTATACAACTATGTGCTCATCTGCGCAGATATAACATGGTGAAGGAACACTATCAGTTACAGAAGAAATGAAGAATGCTGGTAAGAGGCCAGAAAGATGTGTCAATTTAACTTCTAGGTTAGATCGGGGTGGAGTTTATTACTTTTTATAGCAAACTTGCAAAAAGCATTTGCATGTATTTTCGTTACGAAGAGAAGCTCACCAGCAACAATGAGTTTGTTACTTCTATTACTAAGATTTAGTTAAAGAGAATATTCCAGATCAGCATAGCTTCATAAGCCTTTTCCCAAGTATCTTCTATTGATGGCTTGTCTTTTAAATACATATTTGTTGATGAATTCTGTAAACAAATGACACCTATCTATTGTTTGGACAATGATAAAATATGAGGATTTTCCACACCGAGTCCAGCGAGCCACAGGAGTGTCAGGAGATGTTTTTTTGTAGGAAGAGTTGACACTGAGATAGACTTACACATACAGTGTGTTCTGTTTTGGACTACACACATCAGATTTACTACAATTCTCTGTTGAGTTAACAATAATGATCATTTAATAATTAGTGTTTTAGATGTCGATTCATGGCAATGTGGATATTATGATTTACCCTCTTTGTGACTCTGGTTTCAATTTTCTAATATTATTTATCAGAACATGATGTTTCAGATTCGAGAAAATGATAAGAGGAAGAATTCAATGGAAGAGTTTGTGATGGACATGGTGATTGCCTCTCTCTCCCTCTATCTCTAATTGAATAGTCAAAATTCATCATGAGTTTTCATGTTATGGTCTGTGCTAAACGTGAACATGAGTTTCTTTCGTTTGACTATGTAACCTGTTGTATTTGCTTTTGATCAGTGCTCATCTAGGTTGAATGTTGTCTCCTTTCTGCTCTTGTCATCTCCTTGATGACCACTCGTCTTCATATGCAAGTGGAGCCGTGGCCAGATGGTTTATCCAGCAATGGAGGGATTGTACCCTACAAAATTTGTCTCTTGGGGTTCGCCAACGGGATCCCTGTGTCCAGGTAGATGATGTTTTGTTCCACCGCCAGAATCTCTATTCTATGCTGGTGTTGATCCTCTGTTCACTTGCAGATGCAAAAACAGCCTGAGCCAGAGTTCAGCCACCGATGTCGGAGGTTGTGCGATGGCTGGCCTCGTCGTGTAGAGATCGGGCGTGAGGCCGGTGCTTGGTGGCAGCGGCGATTATCTCCGGCATGAGGATTCCGGTAGCTATTTTTTCTAGGAGAAGAAGTCCATTTCCTACAAACATTTTCAGTCTGAGGAGAGGTACAGAACAACTTACAAGTATTGCAGCTTATTTGGTTTTCAGTATAAATAAAAAGTGTGTACTGTCATTTCCAGTTCGCTAGGTGTGTCTACTTTTCCTTGTTCTTTCGTAGGAGTAAATTACCACATACTATTTAGTTTCTCATAACAGAAACCGGAGAGCTACCTCTTTTTCAAAAAGTGGCTAGGAAGGGTAATAGATAGCTGGGTTTCAGTCCTACTATATGACTTCTATCTGATTCATAACTTCACCGCAAGCTCTTGGTCATGAAGCTGCAGTATGTCTACCAGCTAACCTTATGGAAGCAACTTAGTTGCTTGATTTTCCTTTTCAATTCATAATTTTAGACGTGGCTAATCTAAAGGAATTGTAGACGAGCAATTCATTATGTATTTGGACATGTCAAAATTCTCTCATTGCCCCAAACCGCAAACTATATATGTTTATTCTTTTTTGCCTTTCCCCCCTTCTGTCCGTTTTGATATCATTCAAAATAAGTGTTTTTGCACATTATTCACAAATTCCTGTTAGTTGGGTAGAGTATGTTGTTTTGTGTTATATATAGTCATATTATCCATGAACAATCCAAGGCGTTTCTGAATTATATTTTGTCATTTCACAGCTTTCCCATTCTTGACAAAGTATGTTCAGTTCTGTCTGGGAGCAGAGAACTATGGTTATCATCATTGTCGGAGGCAAAAGACAGAGCAGTTTTATTTCTACTTTGAAGTGTTGTGGTTTTATAGTTTTGAAGGACATGGTAAGTTTCCCTTTTACACAAAGGCACTATTCCGGACCTATGGAAGCTTAAGATTACTGATGCTATGGTCTTTGCTCTTTCAGGCTTACAGATTTTATATGCTTAAATAGCAAAGGTACCTCTTTTTTCATTTAACAGTCTATACACTATTCTCTCATTTTCTATGTTATCTAAGTAAAATTAATGTAGTTCAATTTGGACATTGCCACCTTTCATTTTTTTACCTCGTTTTAGTATCAATTGCATTTGTGCTTGTCATCTTATGTTCTGATATTTCTTGGCATGGCAGATCTCTATAAATTAGGCGGAAACAGATTTTTCTCTGAGTTGTCTGTGTTACGAGATCAACGAGATCAGTGATATATCTCCTACCGGGTTGAACAAAGCTATGGATATGCAAGTAGAGGCAGAAAGGAGAAAGAGTGCTCAGGTTCTCAAGTCTAGAGGTGATATCTAATCCCTTGGTGAAACTGATATTTGCTTTGATATGATTTATCTCAACATGTGAAATAATAGTGATGATTTTTTTAAACATTTTCCATTGTTTCTAGCGGGTGCTATGTTGAATCAGGCCAATGGCACAAAGGGTATGTGCCATATGCTCTCTTGAATCTTTACAATTTCCCGCATTCGGGATGATAGTCTGGTACTTGCATCTGTTCAGCATGTAGCAGTCTTTTCTATTTCTTATGCCATTATCCTGCTTGCTTTTAACTTAAATATATTCAATTTTGTTATATTGGCAGAAGCTACTCCCAGGTGTTTATTGTCCTGATTAAGAGCAGGGCTCGCTGGATGTCTTTGAGTAGATTATCCCCAGATAAGTATAGGATGCATCTGATTATTTTAACTATGGTGAACACACTGGATTATTAAATTGAGTATTTTTCTTGAGTTTCTAGAGCTGGGGCATTTGTCTCTCTTATGGGGTAACAGACTGGATCAACGACATAGCTAGATAAGGTTCTACAGGAGATTAGGCCCTAATCTATTGGTCCAGGTTTTTCATTTCTCTCTGCTCTCTTGGTTCGGGTGTGTTCTGGAAGAAGATAAATTCTACAGAATATTAGGGCCCAATCTTGATGTTCTAAATGGAACGGTTAGAACTTTTTCATGTATGATCCGCATTGCAAAGTAGGGATCTTTCTCTTTGTTCAAAGAAAAAAAATACTCTTGCAGTCCTCCCATGTTCCTGAATTTTTCTTCAACTAATCCTTTTGGGCATTGTCTGCAAAACCTAATCGGTAGTTTTTTGCATTACCTTCATGGTGTGGAGTCCCTGATCAAGGCCAGGGCGCCGTGGAACTCATGCTCATGGTAAGGAGGAAATCAGTGCATGTATGTTTTTGGAAATGTGTTTAAAATAACCAAACAGTATAATAATTTATGCCATGATTCAACGAGTTTTCTTCCATTAATGGGTGTCGTTTTAGTAACAATGATATTAAAACACAAATGACAGCTATAGTTTGAATGTAGTTTATCTCATTTGGCTCTGTTCTTGGAGATATATTACCAACAGGTAGAAATGTTATGGCCATATTATCATTTCAGATTGCATATACTATATCCTACAAGAATCCTTTTGATGGATTTGGTATTCGATTCAAAACTAAAGAACATACATTCTTATTTTGTACATGCGTTTTTTAAAGATTTTCAGTTGTTTGCTATCATATCTAAACAAATGGATGCGCTTATCTTATTTTGTTCAGAGAGAGTGCTATACCTGTGTTGCATAGAAAACTGATTCCTTCACTGGAGGAATGAGCGCTTCAGGAGCTCCTCTTCACCAGCAGCAAGGTGAGGAAATCTTCTGTTGTTTGGTTCTGCGTTGGTTAATTTCCTGCGGAGTGAAGGACCCGAGCAGCGTCTTAGCTCAGTGTTGGTACTGTTGATAAATGCTAGGGAATGAGCATATACACCGTACCACACATGTCTTTTCGAGATAAGCTTCTAATTTTATTTCTTTACTGACCATGTCGTATAAATGGCGTCATATGAATATCTGCAGTGGCAATCTATCAAATAGCACAGGTGATTACTTTGTTAATCATTTTAGTTCCCAGCTCCATTTTACTCAACGCATGCACTAATTTTTCTAGCTCATGTTTACAATACTTCCGGAATTTCATATTGCTTACAGATGGATTTGGCACATGTTTCCATACTGATAATTTTAGTTAGGCTGCAGATAATTGTACTCTATATGCTTGATGAGGAATTTATGTAGATAATTCTGTGCAGCAGCAAATTTTCTCGAAAACTTCTATGGCAGAACAAATGCAAGCTGGAACAGGCTGATGCTATGAGCATTAGATGTTTTAGCTACGATGCACCAGGTTAAAAATAGAATGTGCTTTTACACTGATTGGAGGTGTCTCGAGAAAATAGAGAAATTGTATTCGTTTTGTATCTGTGATAAACTGGAAGTTCTTGCTGACCCTTTGGGTGAAAGTTTTGTTGAAAATAAAGACATTGTATCCCTTTTTTCCGTATACAATGACAGTGAAAGGTACATAATAGAAGCATTGCATTTCTATGCCGCACATGGGTAATTTGTCGCTCATATGGTCATATTCTTAATCTCGAAGATAGTTTCATGTTTTGATTCTTCCCAAATCTACCTGTTGTTCTACATCATGTAGACCAACGGGAATTTAGGTAGTACTCAATGACATGATTTGCTTATCTGCTATACTGCTGTTAGTAATGTCTGCTAAATGATGTGTTGACGAGCCTTCAAATCCTCCTTTTCCACTCCTATGTTTTGTAACGGGAATTGTACTTGTCAGCCTCTGGTACATCCTACCAGAATGATAACACTAAGGAAATTTTGTTTGATTCACATTTATGAATTGTCACATAGTGATATGTGTACCCTATTTCCGTGTTTACTCTATATGTACTTAGTGCTTTTGTTTGCTAGGTTTTGATTGTTTCTATTTAAATTCATGCATTGCTACTGCTGGTATTCACATTAACCAGCCAATCAATAATAATATTAGGATTTCAAAATATCGGTTTATCACTCATTTGTATAAATGCTATCATAGCGCTTTTTCAGCTTATTGTCAACTGTACTACAAAACAAAAATCAGTGAGAAATATCGGGGTCGCGCGCCAAGGCGCGCATCAAAATCTAGTTTACCTAGTTTCACCCCACACATAGGCCCATCTAGTTCCCCATCTAAGTCACAGGCTTCATTCGTATGAATATCCTTGTAAGTATTTTTTGGTATAATACAACCAATAGATATGCCTATGGTTGTTATTCGCACGAGAGGTAGGTACAGATAATCTCTCGGACCATCTGAGCAGGTCGTATCAAACTACCAAAAGTACTAGTACTCCCACCATACGCTCTAGAGGCCACCTTATACCTCAATAAACTTGTTATTTTCTGTAGTAATTCATGTCAAGTTATTTCCAAGATTCATATACACTTTAAGATCGTCTACCACATTCTTTAGATATTAGGGATACCACGGGTAGGGAAGTATATAAACAATAGTATGAACCATTAAGAGTCGTTAATCACTACACTAATGCTATGTTTCTAGTTGTCTAGTAGAAGCTCTTAAACATCCAAGAAAATATATGAAATATATAAAAAGTTTATTGCGAGAACATGCAACTTGTATCTTACAATAAATAATGTATACTCATAATGAAAAATGTATCTTAATTTATGTAAAAAAACTATATTGATATTTTTCCACTTGATATCCATATAATATTCAGTGGTGTATGGAGAAAGTAAAAAAGTTTAATATAAATTTAATTATGACAACATTTGAGTCCGTGAGCTAATATCAAAACCCAGTGTGATTCGGGAAAAGTCTCCCCTGACCCATAAAATCATAACAACGGCCATTCCAGAAAATAATCTACTCATGCAATAAAAACTAAGAAAGATCTACGCCAGATCTAAATTTTAAACTATCCATGGGGAAATCAGAATCGAAATAACAAAATAAATTTTGGTAAGCAAAAAAGAGACGAAGCGAACCCTTTTTGGGGTGCGACGGTAGGGGCAACCATAGAGCTTCCGTCCCCGGCCGCAAATCCGTTCGTAGTATGTGTGCAGTTGAAGGTAAGGGTCGGGAGATATATAGATGCCGAGCGAGTGGGGATTGGCTTCGCCGAGTGAGGTGGGACTAAATCTTACTGGGAAGTCCGCTGCAGTTCGTGATTTGAGCCGCTTGCCGCTGTGGGACTAAATCGGAATGGAACTCCGCTACGCGCGAAGGAAACTGGTCGGCATTCCACGAGGTGGGACTGGATATGAAGGGGGACAAATATTCTCAGGTGGATGGTTTAATCAAAGAAAAGTAGAAATTAAAAGATCTGACAAGAAATACGCGAAGGGGGACAAATATTTCTCATGGAAAAATCAGATCTCATTCAAGTAAAAAAAAATCTTTCTCAAGCAAAACAAATATATACCCTGAACAAAAACATGTTTGAAAAGGTTAATGAGCCCTGAATACATATTATTTGGGTTGATAAGGATAAGGTTTCCGTGCAATACACCGTATGCTCGGGTGGATGGTATAATCAAAGCAAAGTATAGAAATTAAAAATCTGACAAGAAATACGCGAAGGGGAACGGATCTTTCTCACGGGAAAACAGATCTCATTCAAAGAAAAAACAGATCTTTCTCAAGCAAAACAAATATACACCCTGAACAAAAAAAACATGTTTGAAAAGTCAATGAGCCCTGAATACATATTATTTGGATTGATAAGGATAAGGTATCAGTGCAATACACCATATTCTCGGGTGGATGGTTTAATCAAAGAAAAGTAGAAATTAAAAGATCTGACAAGAAATACGCGAAGTTGAATAGATCTTTCTCACGGGAAAAACAGATCTCATTCAAGGAAAACAGATCTTTCTCAAGCAAAACAAATATACACCCCGACGTCACGCATGACCTCTTAAAGGGAGGAATATCCATGGGTTTGGCCACATGTAAAGTTGTTGTCCTATTAATACAAGGGGAACACCTACCGAATAAACACAGTTTCTACAATTTTGTACGTCATTATTAATTGAAATCGGGAGTTGCGCAACCGCACATTTCTATATCTATACCTCTATACCTAATAATATATCTTCACTATTAGTTTGAGATCGGTGGTGTCTGTACTTGAAAAGTTCTTTCCTACGTAGAAAAAACCGGTATTCGTTCGATCTCCATAGATCCCACGCAGGAAAACTGAGAAAACCAGGAAAATGGGCATCCAGCGAACGAACCTTTCGGATGTGGTCCTCCCGCGAGCACTACCTCTTTTGGTCTTAGGGTATCTCCAGCGGCGCGACGTAAATGGATGCTGAGCGACCGTTTGCGTCCGCTTTGACCGTAAATGCGTCTGGCACCCTCTCCAGCGGCACGACGCAAAGTGACCGGGCCGTCCGCGGAGACGCAAACCTGGCCCAAATATGCGTCAGATTTGCGTCTCGGCGGACGCTGCGCGGACGCGCAAAGTGTCCGCTCCGGTCTTCACCGGGCCCGCCTGGCAGCGAGCCTGCATCGAGGGCATCGCTTCGGCGGCCATCGCTTCCGCGGTCAGCGCTTCCGCGTCTGCGCCGCAGCCTTCGCCATGAATGCCGTGACTGCCTGTTCTGCGTGTGCACTGGCGGGCGGCGGCTGGGCTTCTCCGGCGCCTTCAATGGCATCATATCCCGCGCGCGGCCGCCCTTAAAAGTCCACGGGCCGCGTTGCTCTTTCGCCCACAGCTCCACACGCACCACAACCGCCGCTCTGCCATGGGGAAGAAGAACGACTTCGAGGCCTCCGGCAGCGGCAGCAAGAAGGTGTCGCTCCCCGTGATGGTGGGGAGGCTCATGCACGGCAAATGGGTGCCGTGCGACGCCTGGTCTGGCGTGCAGCTGCCTGGCGGTTGGCGGCTCAGCTGCCGCCGGTTGCCCATCCCTCCAGTACCTGCGCGCGAGCCTGATCGGACCGCGGAGATCCGGCGCAGGAGGCGGTATCTGCCGGCGGACCTCCGCGCCGATCCGGCGTACGCCATCGACTCCGAGCAATGGCGTACGTACCTGTCCACGGAGACGGACAGTAGACGAAGGGCTGGCTTCATGGGCGACAGGGATTATCCCTTCGGCCCTGCACCGCCGGCTCGTCGTCAGCAGGCACCGGCTCGTCGTCAGCAGGCGCCGACGCGTCGTCAACAGACGCAGCACAACGACCGTGAGGACGACGACGACGAAGCCTACGCCGCGTACGACGATGACTACATCGAGGCGCTCGCGTACCATAGCGAGGAGGTGAAGGACGACAGCGACGACTACGTCGCTCTCGTCTTCCACGAATGGCAGCAGGCCATGGCGGAGGGCCTGAACTTCGAGTTCCCCGACAACATGATGGACGACGAGATGGCGAAGCTCGGCGTCCTCGTCTCCGAGTACGACGCGCCTGTGCAGCCGCCGCTGCCCCGCTACGCCACCGCTGTCATGCCGCCGGGCCTGTCGGCGGATGAAGCCCTTCGACAGGCGCTCCTGGACTCGGCGGCGCCTCCTCCACCGCCGCCACAACCTTTTCCCTGGGCGCCTCCTCCACCGCCGCCACAACCTTATGGCTGGGCGCCTCATCCGCCGCCACAGCCGTAGCCCTGGGCGCCTCCACCGCCGCCACAGCCGCAGCCTCCTCAACCTCGAGCACCGCGAGCGCGCCCGGCGTACGCTCCCCCGGATGGCTACTGGCCGTGGGTCATACCGGAGCTCATCGTGCTCGACAGCGACGAGGAGCAGCACGGCCACGATGCGCAGCAGTAGTCGTTTAGGGTTTTTTTTTATGTTTTAAGTATGTAAATTATGTTTCATGTTTAAAAAAAATGACTCCTCCTAAAAAATGCGTCGTGCCGCTGGAGCCACCCCGACGCAAACGGACGCACGATTGATTTCGATCAAAAGGCCCGACGCAAACGGACGCGCGCGTACGCTAAAATGCGTCGCGCAGCTGGAGATGCCCTTAGCAAGGTGGTACTATTTCAATAAATTAGTGCCTTTTTTTAAAGCAGAAGGATCGACACAAACTGGCCCAGGTGTCAATCCAACGGCCCAAGTCATAAATACGCACATGTAACAGGTAGTACATACTAACACAAATTGGCCTATATGTCAATCAAACGGCCCAGTTCAGAAATTTACACATGCTTACATAGCTCACCGTGTTCTTATCGAAGTTACGTACACAGCTACATACCTGACCGTCTCCTGATCAAACACAAGCAAATCGAATCTTCAGCTTCTCCTATATAAACATCCTGAAAGACGATGAGCCAAAAACCGCCTTTTACGAGTGGTTCTACCGCGCCCGCCGCGATGACGGCCATGAGGACTATTAGATTTGGATTTTAGTTTTAATTAAATTAAACTTTAATTATATTTGTAAGATACAATGAAATGCAACCGAAATTCGAAGTTATCCTTTTCTCATTCGGGACAATGGATGCGCGAATCTCGATTGGCTAGACAAGCATGCACGCCTATCTCAATTCTCAGTTGATCAAATTTGTTGGCTATGGATTGTACGCATGTAACATATAAGAGCATCTCCAGCCGCGTCTCCCAAAACGCGCCGGATTGACCGTTTGGGGGACGTGTTTTGTTCGTGCCGCGTTTGGGGGACGTCGCTCCCCAGCCGCGTCCCCCAAACGCCGCCCCCAAACATTTAAAATAATTTTTTTAACACATAAACCATTTATATCAAATGTAGCATATGAATAAAAATGTTTGCGCCAGGATTGTTTTCAAATTAAATTACAACAAACAATAAAACAAGTAATCAAATATAATAAATAGGGCTAGATGCTATTCCTTTGATCCTCCACAAATGCTCAACGAGATCAGCTTGAAGTTGCTCATGCACATTGCTGTCACGGATCTCTGCGTGCATGGCGAGAAAATCAGCAAAATCTGCAGGCAACTCATGATTAACCTCCGCGAGAGGGCCTTGACACTCATAGGGATCAACATGTGACCTAACATGATTCTTGCGGTCATCCTCGATGATCATGTTGTGCATGATCACACAAGCCTGCATCACCTCCCA
Organism: Lolium rigidum; assembly: GCF_022539505.1. Classification (NCBI taxonomy): domain Eukaryota; kingdom Viridiplantae; phylum Streptophyta; class Magnoliopsida; order Poales; family Poaceae; genus Lolium; species Lolium rigidum. The sequence continues at coordinate 357,828,263 of NC_061508.1, forward strand.
CATTTGGTCGTGAGACCAGCTTAGAGCAGGGTACCGGACAATGGCAAATTGTGCTTGAAGCACACCAAATGCCCGCTCGACATCCTTCCTGCAAGCCTCCTGTCGTGTAGCAAAGTGAGAATTCTTCAGACCTGATGGATTCGAGATTGTTTTCACAAAAGTGGCCCATTTTGGATATATACCATCGGCTAGATAATAGCCTTTTTGGTATATTGGTGGCCATTGATCTCATAGTTGCATGGTGGAGCATGCCCTTCCACTAGTTTGCTGAACACCGGAGACCGCTCCAACACGTTGATGTCATTGTGTGATCCCGCCATGCCAAAGAAAGATTGCCAAATCCACAGGTCATAATCTGCCACAGCTTCAAGCACCACACACTGCAATATCCATGACGCCCTTTGTATATACTTTGCCAAGCAAACGGGCAGTTCTTCCATGCCCAGTGCATGCAATCGATGCTTCCAAGCATTCCAGGAAATCCTCTGGCAGCATTTTGTGCCATGATCCTTGCAGTCTCTTCCTCAGTTGGCCCTCTCAAGTAGTATTTGCCAAACTTTCCCACCACAGCTCGGCAAAACTTGTACATGCACTCAATGGCAGTAGACTCACTCATGCGAAGGTAGTCGTCCTGTGTATCGGCAGGTGCTCCGTATGCAAGCATCCTCATGGCGGCGGTGCACTTCCGAATGGACGAGAACCCGAGAACGCCTACGGCGTCGAGCTTGAGCTTGAAGTAGGGGTCGAACTCTCGAACGCCGTGGAGGATATTCATGAACAGGCCCTTGCTCATCCTGTACCGGCGCCGAAAATTGTCGGCATGTGTTGCCCCGTCGGCGAAGTAGTCGTTGTGCAGCATGGCATGCCCCTCCATCCTCTACCGGGGCTTCGACTTCCTTCTTCCCGGCCTTGATCCTTGATACGTCTCCGTCGTATCGATAATTTCTTATGTTCCATGCCACTTTATTGATGATATCTACATGTTTTATACACATTATATGTCATATTCGTGCGTTTTCCGGAACTAACCTATTGACGAGATGCCGAAGTGCCAGTTCCTGTTTTCTCGCTGTTTTTGGTTTCAGAAATCCTAGTAACGAAATATTCTCGGAATTGGATGAAATCAACGCCTGTGTTCCTATTTTGCCCGGAAGCATCCAGAACACCCGAGAGCCGCCGGAGATGGGCCAGGGGGCCCCACACCACACTTGGGCGCGGGCCGTGGCCCGGCCGCGCCACCTGGTGGTGAGGCCACCCTGGTGCCCTTCCGAGGCTCCCCTTTCGCCTATTTAAGGGTCCTGACCTAAAAACCCCGAGGGAGAACCACGAAACGGAGAAACCTTCCAGAGCCGCCGCCATCGCGAAATCAAGATTCGGGGGACAGAAGTCTCTGTTCCGGCACCCTGCCGGACGGGGAATTGCCCCCGGAGTCATCTCCACCGCCGTCTCCACCGCCATCTTCACCGCCATCGCTGTCTCCATGATGAGGAGGGAGTAATTCACCCTCGGGGCTGAGGGCTCCGCTGTAGCTATGTGGTTCATCTCTCTCTTTATGTGATCTAGTTGAATATCGTCTATGTGCTACTCTAGTGATGTTATTAAAGTACTATATTCCTCCTCCATGTGTGTAAAGGTGATAGTGTGTGCACCGTGTGAGTACTTGGCGTAGGCTATGATTATGATCTCTTGTAGATTATGAAGTTAATTATTGCTATGATGGTATTGATGTGTATTATTCCTCCTACATATGCATGATGGTGATAGTGTGCATGCTATGTTAGTTCTTGGTGTAATTATGTTGATCTATCTTGCACTCTAAGGTTATTTAAATATGAACATTGCATTGTGGAGCTTGTTAACTCCGGCATTGAGGGTTCGTGTAATCCTATGCAATGTGTTCATCATCCAACAAAAGGGTGTAGAGTAGTCCTATTATGTGATCATTGTTGAGAGTGTCCACTAGTGAAAGCAGGATCCCTAGGCCTTGCTTCCAAGCATCGAATCTCCGTTTGTTTACTCGTTTTGTTGCATGTTTACTCGCTGCCATATTTTATTCAGATTGCTATTACCACTCATATACATCCATACTACTTGTATTTCACTATCTCTTCGCCGAACTAGTGCACCTATACACCTGACAAGTGTATTTGGTGTGTTGGGGACACAAGAGACTTCTTGCTTTGTGATTACGGGGTTGCTTGAGAGGGATATCTTTGACCTCTTCCTCCCCGAGTTCGATAAACCTTGGGTGATCCACTTAAGGGAAATTTGTCGCTGTGCTACAAACCTCTCGCTCTTGGAGGCCCAACACTCGTCTACAAGAATAGAAGCACCCGTAGACATCAAGCACTTTTCCGGCGCCGTTGCCGGGAGGAAAGGTAAAAGGCACTCATACTTCGGTTCCAGGTAACAGTACTTTTCCGGCGCCATTGTGTGTGTGCTCGAAGCTATTTCCTTTAGACTCTGCAATTACGACATTTTGTTTCTTGTTTACACTAGTTAGGCATAATGGACAACAAAGAGCTTCTTATTCTATTTCCTGATTTAAGACATGGATGGTTTGACACAAAAATTAAAAAACCTATGGAACCTTATTTACATGATAGTAGCAATGTTATTAGTATGAATGCAATTACTCGCTAATGCTATGAAGAAGTCTAAGCTTGGGGAAGCTGGTTTACATAAAAATAATCTTTTTAGCTCCTCCGCTTTGGAAGAAATATTTTGTTCGATAATGCTTTATCTCCCATATGCGATAACTCTAATGATGCTTCGATACTTTAAATCCACCTGCTGAAAGTATTCCGTATAAAATACCTATGGAAATTATTGAACGTGTTATGGATAACCGCTATGAAGGGGATGGAACTGTCCATCCTAGGAATCATTTACTGTTTTTGCATGAATTATGCGGGTTATTCAAGTGTGCAGGTATTTCAATGGATGAAGTTAGAAAGAAATTATTTGTTATATCGCTATCTGGTGAAGCGGCGCATTGGTATAAACTATTGAAGGACGGGCGCTCTCTTGATTGGAAGGATATTGTGCCTCTATTTTATTCCAAGTTCTATCCTCCAAGTGAAATTCACAAAGATCGAAACCATATATATAATTTTTTGCCTCATGATGGAGAGAGTATTGCCCAAGCATGGGAGAGATTGAAGTCTTTAATGCTCAAATGCCCCAATCATGAGCTTCCAGGTAATATCATCATTGATAATTTCTATGCAAGACTTTCTTTTCAAGATAAGACCTTGCTGGATACTACTTGTTCTGGATCATTCACGAGCAATAAAGAAGAGTTTAAAAGGGACCTCCTTGATCGGATTAAGGAGAACGCTGAAGATTGGGAGAACGACAAAGGTAAAGAGTCAGGTATAAACTATGATTATGAATGCATTGAAACTTTTATGCATACTGATAAATTTCGAAATATGAGTGCTACTTATGGTCTTGACTCTCAAGTTGCTGCAAATCTTTATAAAGCCTTTGCTTCTCATTTAGAATTGCCTAAAAAGAATTTTGATAAGTATCATGAACCTTTTAAAGAGGCTTGCATGAAGAATGACATTGTTGTTAATGATTGCAATAAGCATGCTCAAACTCCTAAGAATGCTATTTCTTATAAGCATGTTAATTTTTGTGGAATACATAGACCTTGTGGAATTAATCAAATAGAAGATGAATATTGTATCCATCACGGAAATGAAAAAACTAGAAAGTGGTCTAGAGCTCTAGATGATCTTGGAGAAAAAGTGTGTGCCCTCTATCCTTTTATTTGTGAACTTTGCCATAGAGTTGGTCATTTTAATTTTCAATGTTCCTCCAATGATAATTCAAACCCCATGAGTGCTGCAAATTTGTATTGTGATGATGAAATTATTCCTAATCAGCATGATGAACTTACCTTATTTTTGAAGTGTGAAGAGTTATCAAGAAAAATTTCTTTGTTAAATATTAATGATCTTGATATTGATGATGTCCTGCATGGTTGTCTTTCTTATTGCATTGATAATAGCCATACAAATACTTACATACAAAATATTTTAGAAGATGACACCTTGCCAAAATATGATAGGACCGCTGTGTGTTTTCAACTAATTAATGAAAAGGAGGAATCCTCCCAAGTTTCTTCTATTGTTTCTAAAAGTAAATTAGGTTATGCGGACAAGCCACCCTCCAAGCCTCTTCCTCCTAAAGAAGGGAATGAGGAGAAGGAAGAGAAGAAGAAGAAGAAGAAGAAGAAGAAGAAGAAGGGAACGAAGAAGAAGAAGAAGAAGAAAAAGAAGAAGGAGAATAAAAAGAAAGAGGTAACGGCGTATCCCCGCGTGAACGAGATAACGCTAGGTAACCGTAAGTATGTTGCTCCCAATGATTATTGTGATAATGAATCTGAATACGATGATCTTCCTATGCCCTTTACATACATTAGCGATCATGATTTGAATGAGCACACTACCTTTGATATTGGAAATCTCTTTGGTACTGATTATGAAAGTAATGATGATAGCATTATTCATGTCCCCTTAAACGATGATATTGAAAGCCCTAAGCTTGGGGATGTTGTGCTTGAAGATCCTATATTTGAGACTTCTACTTTTAGTGAAAATGATGATATTACATATTCTGGTTTAGATAATTGCTATAGAGATGTATATGACACATGTTACAATTATCCTTATGAAACTTGTCATAGTTATGATGGGCTTGCTAAAAACCATTCCCTTAGTATGCAACTTGTTTACCATGTTCAAATTCTTGATAATAATCTTGCTCCAATTACTATTAATGAGAATAACTCTTCTTATGCCAAAATTAATGATACTTCTATGCATATGAACCATGATAAGAATGTTTTAAGTGACGGGTATATTGTGGATTTCATCAATGATGCTACTGAAAGTTATTATGAGAGAGGGAAATATGTTTATATGCATCTTAATAATATTAAGTTTCCCCTCTTTATGTTGAGAATCTTTAAGTTACTCTTGTTTTATCCTCTTATGCTTGTCACTTTGCTCTTCATGAATTCATTTGTGTATAAGATTCTTCTGCATAGGAAGCATGTTAGGCTTAAATGTGTTTTGAATTTGCCTCTTGAAGCTCTCTTTTGCTTCAAATACTATTTCTTGCGGGTACATCACCAAAATTGCTGAGCCCATCTTAATGGCTATAAAGAAAGAACTTCTTGGGAGATAACCCATGTGTTATTTTGCTACAGTACTTTGTTTTATATTTGTGTCTTGGAAGTTGTTTACTACTGTAGCAACCTCTCCTTATCATGTTTTTGTGCCAAGTAAAGTTTCTATGTCAAAGTTGATGTTATATTTGGGATCGCTGCGCAGAAACAGCATTGCTGTCTGTCACGAATTCTGGCACAGGCCTCTGTAGAAAATTCGAAAAAATCTGCCAATTTACGAGCGTGATCCTCAGATATGTACGCAACTTTCATTAGTTTTGAGTTTTTCCATTTGAGCAAGTCTGGTGCCAGCTTTAAATTCGTCTTTACGGACTGTTCTGTTTTTGACAGATTCTGCCTTTTATTTCGCATTGCCTCTTTTGCTATGTTGGATTCATTTCTTTGATCCATTAATGTCCAGTAGCTTTATGCAATGTCCAGAAGTGTTGAGAATGATTGTGTCACCTCTGAACATGTGAATTTTGATTGTGCACTAACCCTCTAATGAGTTCGCTTGAAGTTTGGTGTGAAGGAAGTTTTCAAGGGTCAATAGAAGAGGGTGATATAATGAGATCGAGAAGAGTGAAAGGTCTAAGCTTGGGGATGCCCCGGTGGTTCATCCCTGCATATTTTAAAAAGACTCAAGCATCTAAGCTTGGGGATGCCCAAGGCATCCCCTTCTTCATCGACAACTTATCAGGTTTCTTCTAGTGAAACTATATTTTTATTCTGTCACATCTTATATACTTTACTTGGAGCGTCTGTATGCTTTTGTTTTTGTTTTTGTTTGAATAAATGATTGTTTGGGAGAGAGACACGCTCCGCTGGTTCGTATGAACACATGTGTTCTTAGCTTTTAATTTTCATGGCGAAGGTTGAAACTGCTTCGTTAATTGTTGTATGGTTGGAAACGGGAAATGCTACATGTAGTAATTGGTATAATGTCTTGAATAATGTGAAACTTGGCAATTGTTGTGCTCATATAGATCTTGTTTAAGCTCTTGCATCATGTACCTTGTACCCATTAATGAATAATTACATAGAGCTTGTTAAAATTTGGTTTGCATGATTGGTCTCTCTAAGTCTAGATATTTTCTGGTTGAGGTGTTTGAACAACAAGGAGACGATGTAAAGTCTTATAATGCTTACAATATGTTTATATGTGAGTCTTGCTGCACCGTTTCATACTTGAGTTTGCTTCAAATAACCTTGCTAGCCTAAACCTTGTATCGAGAGGGAATTCTCATGCATCCAAATACTTGAGCCAATATTCATGCCATTTGTGTCCACCATACCTACCTACTACATGGTATTTCTCCGCCATTCCAAAGTAAATTGCTTGAGTGCTACCTTTAAACCATTCAAAATTTATCACCTCTGATTTGTGTCAATGTTTTATAGCTCATGAGGAAGTATGTGGTGTTTATCTTTCAATCTTGTTGGGCAACTTTCACCAATGGACTAGTGGCTTCATCCGCTTATCCAATAATTTTGCAAAAAGAGCTGGCAATGGGATTCCCAGTCCCAAATTAATTAACAAAAATAGACACTCCTCCATGGTATGTGATTGTTGGACGGCACCCGAAGGATTCGGTTAGCCATGGCTTGAGAAAGCAAAGGTGGGGAGGAGTGTCATCATAATAAAACTAAAATTAAAAGGCACTCCTTCGTGGTATGAGATTGTTGGCAGGCACCTGATACGTCTCCAACGTATCCATAATTTCTGTCGTTCCATGCTTGTTTTATGACAATACTTACATGTTTTGCCTGCACTTTATGATGTTTTTATGCGTTTTCCGGAACTAACCTATTAACAAGATGCCACAGTGCCAGTTCCTGTTTTCTGCTGTTTTTGGTTCCAGAAAGGCTGTTCGGGCAATATTCTCGGAATTGGACGAAATCAACGCCAAAGATCTTATTTTTCCCGGGAGGCTTCAGAACACCGAAGGGGAGACGGAGAGGAGGCCCAGGGCCCCGACACCACAAGGCCGCGCGGGCAGGCCCCTGGCCGCGCCGGCCTATGAGGAGGGCGCCCTGGTGCCCCTCTGACGCCGCCTCTTCGCCTATTTAACCCCTTTCGACCTAAAAACACCGTACCACTTGACGAAACTCCAGAAAGACTCCAGGGGCGCCGCCGCCATCGCGAAACTTCAATTCGGGGGACAGAAGTCTCTGTTCCGGCACCCTGCCGGACGGGGAATTGCCCCCGGAGTCATCTCCACCGCCGTCTCCACCGCCATCTTCACCGCCATCGCTGTCTCCATGATGAGGAGGGAGTAATTCACCCCGGGGCTGAGGGCTCCGCCGTAGCTATGTGGTTCATCTCTCTCTTATGTGATCTAGTTGAATATCGTCTATGTGCTACTCTAGTGATGTTATTAAAGTACTCTATTCCTCCTCCACGTGTGTAATGGTGATAGTGTGTGCACCGTGTGAGTACTTGGCGTAGGCTATGATTATGATCTCTTGTAGATTATGAAGTTAATTATTGCTATGATGGTATTGATGTGTATTATTCCTCCTACATATGCATGATGGTGATAGTGTGCATGCTATGTTAGTTCTTGGTGTAATTATGTTGATCTATCTTGCACTCTAAGGTTATTTAAATATGAACATTGCATTGTGGAGCTTGTTAACTCCGGCATTGAGGGTTCGTGTAATCCTACGCAATGCGTTCATCATCCAACAAAAGGGTGTAGAGTAGTCCTATTATGTGATCATTGTTGAGAGTGTCCACTAGTGAAAGCAGGATCCCTAGGCCTTGCTTCCAAGCATCGAATCTCCGTTTGTTTACTTGTTTTGCTGCATGTTTACTCGCTGCCATATTTTATTCAGATTGCTATTACCACTCATATACATCCATATTACTTGTATTTCACTATCTCTTCGCCGAACTAGTGCACCTATACACCCGACAAGTGTATTTGGTGTGTTGGGGACACAAGAGACTTCTTGCTTTGTGATTACGGGGTTGCTTGAGAGGGATATCTTTGACCTCTTCCTCCCTGAGTTCGATAAACCTTGGGTGAGCCACTTAAGGGAAACTTGCTGCTGTTCTACAAACCTCTGCTCTTGGAGGCCCAACACTGTCTACAAGAATAGAAGCACCCGTAGACATCAAGCACTTTTCTGGCGCCGTTGCCGGGGAGGCATAGCTCTACTCATAAGTTCACCTGGGGAGTACACTCTACCTCTCTCTCTGCTTCTATTTTATTTTGTCTTGCTATTTTACTTTTGTCTAGTTTATTTGTGCTTAGTTTATTTCTGTCTAGTATTATTTTGTCTAGTTTACTTTTGCTTAGTTTCTTTTTGTCTTGTTTTACTTTTCCTATATACCCAAAAATCCATAAAAATTTGAAAAACCTAAAAATTAAAAACTGCTGTTATGGGAGAACCAATAACCTACTTGGAGCTTATAGAATGTTATAATAATTATAGAGAATCAAGAGCTGGTAAAATAATGAGTGCTATGATAGAAAAATTGAATACAATGGCTAGAATCTTGCTTAGACGCCATGATATAAACTCGTTGCTCTCAACATGATACTAAACATCTTAAATTTCAATGTGGCTTTAGTGAGGAATTTTTAATTAAGAACTATAATCGGAATTGCTATATTCATTATGGGTTCGAAGAGGTAGAACAATTTGTCTTATTTATGGGAGCCTCCGAGATAGAATCCTTCATGGTTGAGAATTATGAAACTTGTGCTATTTGTAAGGACCTTAAAGATTATGTCTCTACTATCCTTAATTCATGCATAGAATGCTACAGTAGGAATCCGTATATCCTTGATTATAAAGAGAGACACATTAATGCACAAGAATGCACTCACAATTTGCAGGAACCGGTGGAAGAAGAAATTGATGAACCTGAAAGCTCATTGGATGAAAAAGAAGAGGAGAGTGATGAACAAAAGGAGGGAGAATGGATTAGCTACCCATGCCAACCTTCTAATGAGAGTAACTCTTCATCTCTTACACTATTTGATTGTCCTCCATGCTTACCGAAAGAGGTTGAATGTTATGTTCCTGTGGATTCTCTTGAAATATTTCCTATAAGTAAAACTTGTGAGAATAATTATGCTACTGTTATATATGATAATCCATGCTACTTTGATAAATCTTATGATAATGCTTTGTTTGTGCCTGATGTCGAAATGCATGGTACTAAAGAATTTTGCTTGGCAAATGTTTATGATAAAGCTCTAGATGATGGTCCTATGTTACTTGATAATATTAATTGTACTACTAATGAAAATGGGATTGGAGAGTTCTTGACTTATTCTATGAGTCCCATATCTATTGAGATTGATCACCTACCTTGTTATATTATTAATAAAAGTAAGTTTGAAAGTTTTAATTCCACTATTCTTGAGATTGATAAAAATTATGTGTTTGGAAATCATGAAAAGTATGCTGCATGTGATAGTTATATTGTTGAGTTTGTTCATGAAGCTACTGAAAATTATTATGAGAGAGGAAAATATGGTAGTAGAAATTTTCATGGTGCTAAAACACCTCTCTATATGCTTAAAATTTTGAAGTTACACTTGTTTTATCTTCCTATGCTTGTTACTTTGCTTTTCATGAACTTGTTTATTTACAAGATTCCTTTACATAGGAAGCATGTTAGACTTAAATGTGTTTTGGATTTGCTTTTTGATGCTCTCTTTTACCTCTACTCTTGTTTCTTGCGAGTGCATCATTAAAACTGCTGAGCCCATCTTGATGGCTATAAAGAAAGAACTTCTTGGGAGATAACCCATATGTTATTTTGCTACAGTACTTTGTTTTATATTTGTGTCTTGGAAGTTGTTTACTACTGTAGCAACCTCTCTTTATCTTAGTTTTGTGTTTTTGTGCCAAGTAAAGTTTCTATGTCAAAGTTGATGTTATATTTGGGATCGCTGCGCAGAAACAGCATTGCTGTCTGTCACGAATCTGGGCACAGGCCTCTGTAGAAAATTCGAAAAAATCTGCCAATTTACGAGCGTGATCCTCAGATATGTACGCAACTTTCATTAGTTTTGAGTTTTCTGATTTGAGCAACGGAAGTATTTTATTAAAATTCGTCTTTACTGGCTGTTCTGTTTTGGCAGATTCTGTCTCTGTTTTTGCATTGTCTCTTGTGGACTTTAAGCGAGGTTTTCTAGACGTGGAGAGCTGTAGCTAATGTTTTATTGAGTTCTTGCAATGTGCCACTACAGGACCAAGGTGGATTCAAATTTTTTGAGTACTAACCCCTCTAATGAAGTTTATGAGAAGTTTGGTGTGAAGGAAGTTTTCAAGGGTCAAGAGAGGAGGATGATATATGATCAAGAAGAGTGAAAAGTCTAAGCTTGGGGATGCCCCCGTGGTTCATCCCTGCATATTTCAAGAAGACTCAAGCGTCTAAGCTTGGGGATGCCCAAGGCATCCCCTTCTTCATCAACTTATCGGGTTCCTCCCTGAAACTATATTTTTATTCGGTCACATCATATGTGCTTTACTTGGAGCGTACTGTGTGTTTATTTTTCGTTTTGTTTATGTTTGAATAAATTCGGATCCTAGCAATCCATGTTTGGGAGAGAGACACGCTCCGCTTTTTCATATGAACACTTGTTCTTCGTTTTACTTTTAATGTTCAATGAATAAAAGTTGGAAGCTACAATATTTATCTTTATTTGGTTGGGAAAAGAAAATGCCTCATATGTCTTGGATAATTTGATACTTGGCAATTGTTTTGAGCTCTCAAGTAGATCATAAGTTTTTGCATGTAGTTTAAACCTATTAGTGGAGAACTACCGTAAAGCTTATTAAAAATTGGTTTGCATAATTGATCTCTCTTAAGGTCTAGATATTTTCTGGTAAAAGTGTTTGAGCAACAAGGAAGACGAGTGTAGAGTATTATAATGCTTGCAATATGTTCTTATGTAAGTTTTGCTTGTACCGGTTCATACTTGTGTTTGCTTCAAATAACCTTGCTAGCCTAAACCTTGTACTGAGAGGGAATACTTCTCGTGCATCCAAAAACCTTGAGCCAAAACCTATGCCATTTGTGTCCACCATACCTACCTACTATGTGGTATTTCCTGCCATTCCAAAGTAAATTGCTTGAGTGCTACCTTTAAATAATTCAAAATGCTTCTCAATTTGTGTTAATGTTTCATAGCTCATGAGGAAGTATGTGGTGTTTAGCTTTCAACCTTGTCATTTACGTTTGACGGACTCTCATATGGACTAGTGGCACATCCGCTTATCCAATAATTTTGCAAAAAGAGCTGGCAATGGGATTCCCAGTCCCGAATTAATTAATTTAAATAGACACTCCTCCATGGTTTGTGATTGTTGGACGGCACCCGAAGGATTCGGTTAGCCATGGCTTGTGTAAGCAAAGGTTGGGGGAGTGTCATCATCATAATAAAACTTAAATAAAAAGGCACTCCTTCATGGTATGTGATTGTTGGCGAGGCACCCGAGGATTCGGTTAGCCATGGTTTGTGAAAGAAAGGTTGGAAGGAGTGCCACCCAAAAATAAATAAAATGGGAGCCGCTCTTGTGAGTCCGGTTGATGAGGTAGTTAGTGTACCCACTACCATTCGTTGACAACAACAAACACCTCTCAAAATTTTACTTTTATGCTCTCTATATGTTTTCAAAACCAAAGCTCTAGCACAAATATAGCAATCGATGCTTCCCTCGTAGAAGGGCCATTCTTTTACTTTTATGTTGAGTCAGTTACCTAATTCCTTCCATCTTAGAAGCAAACACTTGTGTCAACTGTGCATTGATTCTTACATACTTGCATATTTGCATTCATCATATTACTCTATGTTGACAATATCCATGAGATATACATGTTGAAAGTTGAAAGCAACCGCTGAAACTTATATCCTCCTTTGTGTTGCTTCGATGCCTTTACTATGAACTTATTGCTTTATGAGTTAACTCTTGTGCAAAACTTTTGATGCTTGTCTTGAAAGTACTCTCCATGAAAAGTTTTGCTATATGTTATCTACGTGTTAGCAACTATAGATCATTGCCTTGAGTCACTTCATTCATTTCATATGCTTTGTAATAGTATGATCAAGGTTATGTAAGTAGCATGTCACTTCAGAAATTATCTTTGTTATCGTTTTACCTGCTCGGGACGAGCAGAACTAAGCTTGGGGATGCTGATACGTCTCCAACGTATCCATAATTTCTGTCGTTCCATGCTTGTTTTATGACAATACTTACATGTTTTGCCTGCACTTTATGATGTTTTTATGCGTTTTCCGGAACTAACCTATTAACAAGATGCCACAGTGCCAGTTCCTGTTTTCTGCTGTTTTTGGTTCCAGAAAGGCTGTTCGGGCAATATTCTCGGAATTGGACGAAATCAACGCCAAAGATCTTATTTTTCCCGGGAGGCTTCAGAACACCGAAGGGGAGACGGAGAGGAGGCCCAGGGCCCCGACACCACAAGGCCGCGCGGGCAGGCCCCTGGCCGCGCCGGCCTATGAGGAGGGCGCCCTGGTGCCCCTCCGACGCCGCCTCTTCGCCTATTTAACCCCTTTCGACCTAAAAACACCGTACCACTTGACGAAACTCCGGAAAGACTCCGGGGCGCCGCCGCCATCGCGAAACTTCAATTCGGGGACAGAAGTCTCTGTCCCGGCACCCTGCCGGGACGGGGAAGTGCCCCGGAAGCCATCTCCATCAACGCCATCGCCTCCATCATGCTCCGTGAGTAGTTCCCCCATGGACTACGGGTTCTAGCTGTAGCTAGTTGGTATTCTCTCCCCCATGTACTTCAATACAATGATCTCATGAGCTGCCTTACATGATTGAGATTCATCTGATGTAATCGGTGTTGTGTTTGTCGGGATCCGATGGATTGTTACATTATGATTGTCTATCTACAAAGTTTATGAAGTTATTGTTGCTGCAATCTTGTTATGCTTAATGCTTGTCACTAGGGCCCGAGTGGCATGATCTTAGATTTGAGCTCTATAATTATTGCTTAGATTGTATCTACAAGTTGTATGCACATGTCACTGTCCGGAACCAAAGGCCCCGAAGTGACGAAATCGGGACAACCGGAGGGGATGGCGGTGATGTGAGGGACACATGTTTTCACGGAGTGTTAATGCTTTGCTCCGGTGCTCTATTAAAAGGAGTACCTTAATATCCAGATAGTTTCCCTTGAGGCCCGGCTGCCACCGGCTGGTAGGACAAAAGATGTTGTGCAAGTTTCTCATTGCGAGCACGTACGACTATTATTGGAAAACATGCCTACATGATTAATGATCTTGATATTCTGTCTTAATGCTATTTCAATCCTATCAATTGCCCGACTGTAATTTGTTCACCCAACACTTGTTATTGGAGAGTTACCACTAGTGTAGATAGCTGGGAACCCCGGTCCATCTTTCATCATCATATACTCGTTCTACATGTCAACTATTTTCTGGTACCATTGCTCTCATATTACTATTACTGCTCGCTGTGTTACTCGTTACTACTCGCTCTCATATTACTCGCTACTTTCACATCACCCCTGTTGCTAGTGCTTTTCCAGGTGCAGCTGAATTGACAACTCAGTTGTTAAGGCTTATAAGTATTCTTTACCTCCCCTTGTGTCGAATCAATAAATTTGGGTTTTACTTCCCTCGAAGACTGTTGCGATCCCCTATACTTGTGGGTCATCAGCACCCGAGGATTCGGTTAGCCATGGTTTGTGAAAGAAAGGTTGGAAGGAGTGCCACCCAAAAATAAAATAAAATGGGAGCCGCTCTTTGAAGGTTTGTTTGGCAAGGGGGTTAGAGTACCCGCTACCATTCGTTGACAACAACAAACACCCCTCAAAACTTTACTTTTATGCTCTCTATATGTTTTCAAAATCAAAGCTCTAGCACAAATATAGCAATCGATGCTTTCCTCTTTGAAGGACCATTCTTTTACTTTATTGTTGAGTCAGTTTACCTATTCTTTCTATCTTAGAAGCAAACACTTGTGTGAACTGTGTGCATTGATTCTTACATGTTTACCTATTGCACTTGTTATATTACTTTGTGTTGACAATTATCCACGAGATATACATGTTAAAGTTGAAAGCAACCGCTGAAACTTATATCTTCCTTTGTGTTGTTTCAAAGCTTTCTACTAAGAATTTATTGCTTATGAGTTAACTCTTATGCAAGACTTATTGATGCTTGTCTTGAAAGTATTATTCATGAAAAGTCTTTGTTATATGATTCATTTGTTTACTCATTATCTTCATCATTGCTTCGAATCTCTCGCATTCATCTCATGTGCATTACAATAGTATGATCAAGGTTATGATGGCATGTCACTTCAGAAATTATCTTTGTTATCGTTTTACCCTGCTCGGGACGAGCGTAACTAAGCTTGGGGATGCCGATACGTCTCCGTCGTATCGATAATTTCTTATGTTCCATGCCACTTTATTGATGATATCTACATGTTTTATACACATTATATGTCATATTCGTGCGTTTTCCGGAACTAACCTATTGACGAGATGCCGAAGTGCCAGTTCCTGTTTTCTGCTGTTTTTGGTTTCAGAAATCCTAGTAACGAAATATTCTCGGAATTGGACGAAATCAACGCCCAGGTTCCTATTTTGCCCGGAAGCATCCAGAACACCCGAGAGCCGCCAGAGATGGGCCAGGGGGGCCCCACACCACACTTGGGCGCGGGCCAGGGCCTGGCCGCGCCACCTGGTGGTGAGGCCACCCTGGTGCCCTTCCGAGGCTCCCCTTTCGCCTATTTAAGGGTCCTGACCTAAAAACCCCGACGGAGAACCACGAAACGGAGAAAACCTTCCAGAGCCGCCGCCATCGCGAAATCAAGATTCGGGGGACAGAAGTCTCTGTTCCGGCACCCTGCCGGACGGGGAATTGCCCCCGGAGTCATCTCCACCGCCGTCTCCACCGCCATCTTCACCGCCATCGCTGTCTCCATGATGAGGAGGGAGTAATTCACCCCCGGGGCTGAGGGCTCCGCTGTAGCTATGTGGTTCATCTCTCTCTTTATGTGATCTAGTTGAATATCGTCTATGTGCTACTCTAGTGATGTTATTAAAGTACTCTATTACTCCTCCATGTGTGTAAAGGTGATAGTGTGTGCACCGTGTGAGTACTTGGCGTAGGCTATGATTATGATCTCTTGTAGATTATGAAGTTAATTATTGCTATGATGGTATTGATGTGTATTATTCCTCCTACATATGCATGATGGTGATAGTGTGCATGCTATGTTAGTTCTTGGTGTAATTATGTTGATCTATCTTGCACTCTAAGGTTATTTAAATATGAACATTGCATTGTGGAGCTTGTTAACTCCGGCATTGAGGGTTCGTGTAATCCTACGCAATGTGTTTATCATCCAACAAAAGGGTGTAGAGTTGTCCTATTATGTGATCATTGTTGAGAGTGTCCACTAGTGAAAGCAGGATCCCTAGGCCTTGCTTCCAAGCATCGAATCTCCGTTTGTTTACTGTTTTGTTGCATGTTTACTCGCTTCCATATTTTATTCAGATTGCTATTACCACTCATATACATCCATACTACTTGTATTTCACTATCTCTTCGCCGAACTAGTGCACCTATACACCTGACAAGTGTATTTGGTGTGTTGGGGACACAAGAGACTTCTTGCTTTGTGATTACAGGGTTGCTTGAGAGGGATATCTTTGACCTCTTCCTCCCTGAGTTCGATAAACCTTGGGTGATCCACTTAAGGGAAATTTGCTGCTGTGCTACAAACCTCTCCTCTTGGAGGCCCAACACTGTCTACAAGAATAGAAGCACCCGTAGACATCAATCCTCCGCGGCGCGGCCTCTTCCTCTTCTCCGCCTCAGCGTCAAGCATGTCCTGGAGGGACGCGATGATCAGCAAATGCTCCCGCAGGTCGTCGTCGAACGCTTGCTCGTCCTCCGGCAGCAGTGCAACCATCTCATCGTCGCTGTCCATGGCTAAAGCAAAATCAATGGTTAAAATTGCGCCGAGGCGAGACGACGCAACAAACAGCGGCCAATCGCGCCTACCCGGCAAGTCGTCGAGCACCTTCTGTGCGCGGAGGTGGGGCGGATTTGACGGCGCGTTCTGGGACGCGCTGGCGACGCGGCGGCGGCACGACCAGCGGGAGCCCCAGCCGCGACAACGGTGCCGACTCTCAGCAGAGATCAGACGCCCAAACGGCCGGGAAATCCAGCGGCGGCGGTGGGGTGGGAGGCGCGGGAAGGAAGGAGCGACGAGAAAAGAGGCGTGAACCAACAGTTTATGCAAATAGTCGCCGACATGTGGGAGCCCGCCTCGCTTTTCGTTGTGTCCGGCGTCCCCGGAGCGTCCCCTGTGGGATGGGGACGGGCTCGGGGCGCCGGACACCGTATCGGGCCGCGCCGGACAAAAATGGGTTTTGGGGGACGCGGCTGGAATGCTTTTTTTGTCCGGCGCGCCCCAAATCCCTTTGGGGGACGCTTTGGGGGACGCGACTGGAGATGCTCTAAGGTAAGTTAAAACCGGGAAGTTAGTATGAGAAAATTCAAGCTAGTTTCTATAGAAACTAGTATAAGGAAGGTCAATATATTTTAGACTCTAGCGTATGGAAGGTTAATATATTTTATTTTCATCTACCGATTTTACCCTTTGGTGATAAAATACTACTGCTTTAGGCAACAAGTATTGGTGAATCTAGACTGTTTGGTCGACTGATTTGGACGGTTGGTATTTGTTCGTCCTACCCTAAAAAGCCTCTTGAACAATGTGATTACCCAGAAATAAAGTTAATAACGTTGATTGATGGACTTGGAGACAACATATATTCCATATCAATAATCCTAGACATGGACTGCTAGCTGGGCTACGGAAACCACTACGGACCAACGTGGAATGAACTAGTTAGCTCGGTTTTGGAGTGCTTGCTGAAAACTCAGTACATAAGTGCTTTCCGTAACAAAATGTTCGTACGTGTAGCATTATTGATTCCATATCAGCGCGGTAATAAAAGTAAAAGTCCATTCACTAGTAGAAAAAGAGCCTATAATCCCGGTTTATAAGGGCCTTTAGTCCCGGTTTTGGAACCGGGACTAAAGGCCCTCCCCTTTAGTCCCGGTTGTAAAACAAACCGGGACTAAAGGTCCCGCCACGTGGGCTGCTGGCGCGCGTCGAGAAAATGACCTTTAGTCCAGTTTGTAACACCAACCGGGACTAAAGGAAATTTGTTAATTTTTTAAATCCATTTTGTTATGCCTAATTATTTTTCACTCCTCTTTTTTTTCTATTTTTTTTAGAATTTCTAGAATTTCAGTTATTTACTACACTTAATCTCTAACTACGCTTATAATTTCTAGTCAAATTACTTACCCGTGGTCCAACTTCCCGCTCGGTCACCCATCCCCCACTACTCCAGCACTAGCACGCTTAACTTCCAAGTTCCTTTCCCATCCCGCTTTCAAGTGCTTCGCGCGCATGTTGTGATACTACTATCATATCAATCCTATTAACATGTTGGTCGATGTCACACTTATTTATTGTTCAAATTCCAAATAATTATTTTAATAAACAAAACTAATGACGTAATAACATGTTGTTATAATTATATTATAATTATATTTTTTTATAAATATTATTTTTTAATTTGTATTATGATTGTTTTTTAATATTAATTTTTTTAATAATTTTTTTTGCCAAACTTTGAAAATCTAAAAAATTGGCTAACTTTACGGTTAAGTAATAGTAATCTTTATGCATGATGAAATTATTAATTTATAAAATATAAAAAAATATAAAATCCTGAATTTCTGGACAAAACTAAAATCTTCCTGCTTTCACTTTTCCCCATGATCATTTTGATATATTATACGTTTTTTTCGACGTCGTATGCAAAAGTTAATGCAATTTTACCATTTTTCAAACTTTTTTCGCAAAAAATGTGAAAATTCAAATTTTTTAATTTTCCCTAATAGTAGGTTGCATAACATACAAGAATCTAAAAACATTTTATTTTTTGAATTTTCTATCATTTTTTATTCTATTTTACAGTGTTAAAAAAGCGATCCACGGGGTGGAGGTGCGTGGGGAGCCAAAAAAAACCCAAAATACCTTTAGTCCCGGTTGGTAATATGAACCGGGACTAAAGGGTAGACTTTAGTCCCGGTTGGTAATACGAACCGGGACTAAAGGCTTTTGCCCCAGAGATCACCCCTTTAGTCCTGGTTGGTATTAGACGTATTACGAACCGGGACAAAAGACCCCAAACGGATTGGGACCAAAGGGTTTCCACGATGAACCGGGACCAGTAACCCTCATTGGACCCGGTTTGGTTCAAAACCGGGACTGTTGCTCCCAGGGGCTTGGGACGAAAGGCCTATTCTTCACTAGTGGTTTTCTCAGAAACAGAAATTGAAGGATTGGTATAACCTGGTCCACCGGGGATCAAACTTGAAGTATTGTGTCTCTAGTTGAAGCTCAATATTATTCCAGCGAGGACCCGCTATTTCTCCTTTAATAGCACGTGGCTTTGTTAATGTTCAAGTCCGCACTCCAATCCTTGATTTAATAGCACATTCACGTTTCAACCCTTTTTTTGTTAGTGTAGTTGTTAGTATTTCATTGTTGGAATGCTGGTTTGTAAATCCCCTGGCGGCTCGCGTCTTATGTAACCTAACCCTGCACACATATTGCCACTGTATAATCGTGAAGTGAGTGACGTGTTATAGCATGTACGGAGCGTAAACTCGACCGTGACAATTTTATTTGACATGTGTTCTGTCGGTGGATACCGTTCCTTCCCCTTCCCTTGACCCTCCCTTCCACCTCTGATTCCGGCTGCTCCGGCCACCTTCCCTCCTGTCGCCGGCGGCCACGGTGGCCAGCGATGGGGAGGAAGAGGGGGTCTGGATTTTCTTAGTTAGGTTCTTCTTGTTTTTTCTTCTAAATAAAGTAGGTCTAGGTCAACCAGATTTCCACCTTCAGCTGCGTCCTCTGGCCATGGTGGACGGGGTTGCGGCGATTGGTGCTGGTCTGGAGCTCCGGTAATTTGTCCCATGGCTGGATCTGGTTCGGCCCCTTTTGGATTTAATGGTCTGCAGGTCTCCCTGTGAAGGCTCTTCTGGTGCTCACCCTCTACTCTCTGAAGCATTGGTCTTTGATAGGGAAATTAGGGCTTGCTTCCTTTTCGTCGACAATATTGATGCTGCTACGGACCCTCTCCTCTTCATCAACCTGGAGGGCAGCGACATCAATACAGTTTTTGGTGAGGAGAATCCACTTGATGACTGGTTGATGGTGAAGTCCCCCCTGACATGTTCCTGCCAAGGATTCAATCGATGGAGATCTTAGGTTCGATTCTTCAGGCAGATTATTCACCATGAGTATTCCTATCTGCTAGTCATCGGGCACCTGAAGATGGATTTGCAATTAGAAAAAGACCAGATCAATATTCAACTAATTACACATCCTAGCATGGAAGTGGGTTGTGTGATTGCTGCTACTTTCAATCAGGCAACTATTTGTGATGGGCGTGCAGCCTATGGTCCTTCCTGCTACAAGTTGCTGCATTTTCTATCTTCAGCTTCAGGCAATGTCAGTTGCATTTTTCTCCTGGAGTTTGAATGGAATGGTTGAAGCTGCATCACCTCAACATCAAGGACGATGTGGCATTTATTATATATGGTCAAATATATGCAGTATTACCTGTGTTGTTTGGTCACCATGGTGGTGGACACAACTCTATGTGATGTGATCTGCATGACTTATTACGTGGATTCTGGGGCAAGCTTTATGATTAATGAGAAGGCCTGTTTGTTTACTGGTGAGGTGAACTTACATGAATGTTGTCTCTGCTGCATCTGGATTAAGAATGGGTTCAAAGATGTTCTCAAAGAGAGTGTTAAAGCCTTTTCATTCGGGTTGTTTCACTGATGGCGGGTGAGATCGCGGTTGTTGTTGGTCCCCAGATTCAATGAAATGCATGATCGGCGGCTGAGCTCGGTGAAGCGTACGTAAAATCTTCAGAGCGCATTGCAACCTCAGGTGCAAAAGCCTATCAGATCGCTGGGAGAGCCGCCAGGATACTATAGGCCAGCACATTCGATGAGGCCCTTGAGGACTGCAATTGTGGTTGCGCGTCGGAGATCTCGCCCGATCCACCATCAGGCTCCTATTACAGTCCTCACTCGCTCACTCGCTCGCTTTTAGAGCTTCTTCTTGAGCTATGTATTTGTATGCTGCAAAGTCTTGTACTGGCTACTCCCTTTGTGGGAGTTCATCACCTTGTAAATGTTCTTTAATATAATATATATCCTTTCGTTGTTCAAAAAAAAAAAAAAACTCGACCGTGACAGTGCACCTTCTCTTTGTCCAATTTGTCGCCTCCTTGTCCACGGAGAAAAACAGCTACATGCTCGAATCCTCTCAAGCCCTTAATCGCAAAGCTACACCAACACCGCCAGTAGATCACTGTCCACGCAGCCGAAACGAAAGGAACAAGGCTCTAGTAAGTTGCTCCCGACACGGCGTGTAGCTACTAGGCTAGGGGCACATATAGAGGCCGGCAACTGATCCTTGTATTAACCGCAAGCTACACCAATAATCCAACAGCACCAGTGGATCACTGTACACACAGCTGAACCGAAAGGAACAAGCCGCCGGTAAGCTGCTCCCGACACGGCATCTACTCTCGGCTAGGCGTACGGCTATGTAGATACAGGCAGCCCCACGAATGCGAAAGCGACTCCCGGCCGGCAACTGATCGGCGCCATGCTGACATCGACCGCCTGCGTCCCACAGTCACGCGCTGCGGTGGCGTCGTCGTGGCCGACTGGCCGTCGCTGCTCGCTCTCTACGACTCGACCGGTGACCTCTCAACACTGCCTTCAGTTCGATCCAGCTTGAGCTTTCGCTTCACTGCTTCGTCGTCCGTCGAGGTCTAAGCATTTAAGGCGGCGCTGCAATGTTTTCCCTCAGCTTTTCGCTCGTGCAAGGAGAAACACAGGAATTGCATAGCAGAGTATAGTAAGTACGGACGTACGGTAGGGTACGGTACGCCAGCTGGAACTGCAAGCATGTAGGGAAGGAGGAAAATGATCCCGTTAGCAAAGTCAGTGCGGAGCCACCCTAACGCGGAATGGCTGCTTTGACTGATTCCCTGTACTCAGGGCCGGCTCTAGGATTTGGAGGGCCCCAGGGCGAAGTTTATAAATGAGCCCAATTTAGGCTGCGTGCTTTCTAAATGGGCCTAATTTTTTTAACTACCTGCACTGTGCCAGAAATAATGGGCCCCTGTTTTGGTTGGGCCCCGGGCCGTCGCACTTCTTGCCCTGGGCCAGAGCCGGCCCTGCCTGTACTCCCCTACGTGGTATAGAAGTTAGCAAAACACGGGAGCTCCTATCGCCCGCTTTAAGCGGGAGCAAGTCTCCTTTCCGCCTGTGTACTAGCTTCTTGGGCCTCCCGGCAGCGGCCCAACAAAAGGTACTCGTTCTTTTTTCGTTATCTTTTTCTTTCTTTTATTTTCTGTTTTCTTTTTCATTTTTAAATCTGAAGTTTTAGAAAACCGAACATTTTTCAAAAACATTTTTTTTAAAGTAAACATTTTTAAAACTGAACATCTTTTTAGAATGAAACAAATTTCTAAGTGAACATTTTTTAAAATTGAACTTTTTCAATATGTAAACAAATTTCAATTTTGAACAAATTTTGAATCTAAACAAATTTCAAAGTTGAGAAAAGTTCAAAAATTAAAATATGAACAAATTTCAAAAAATCGAAATTAGAACAAATTTCAAATATGAACAAATTTCGTAGTCTGAACAAATTTCGAATATGAACAAATTTCGTAGTCCGAACAAATTTCAAATAAGAACAAATTTCATAGTATGAACAAATTTCGAAATTTGAACAAACTTTAAATATGTAAAAAATTCAAAAAAATTCGAAATTGAAAAGGTTCAAAATAAACTGAACAGAAAAACGTTGAAAAAACTGATATCGGAAGGTATGGGAAAAAAACGAACCTGAAGCCTGAAGGGGACGAAGCAGCCCTCCTCTCGTTTGATGGGCCTGGCCCAGAACTGCTTCCCTAAGCGGCATGCCAGATATCCTCCGCATTAAGCGGAGAATAGGGTTTGCCGCAAAACACACCAAATACAAGGGACAAATCTATACATCGCCCCATTAAAGTGCGGTAATAATGCCCGCACGCTAATCAGGCCACATGGGCCTGGGGCTACATGGGCCGTGGCCCATTAGAACTGTAAGGCACTTCACTCTGGTTTTTAGAAGTTTCTGCGCGGATTTTTTTTCCCTTTTTCCCGTTTCTTATGTTCTACCTGGTTCGGTTGGATTCTTCTTTTTTATTTTTCTTTTTTTAAACATTTTTTAATTGAATTTTTTCTTTTTTTATTTTTTCTCAATTTTTAAAACATTTTTTTATTTTGGGTAATTTTTTTTGAGCAAATTTTTTTAATAAATTTTATTTCTGAAAAAATTATGAGCAAAATTTCTTTTTAGGAACAAAAATTTTGTTGAGCAAAAAAATTTAAAACAAATTTTATTTCTTAACAAAACAATTTTTTGAACAAAAAAAATTTGAACAATTTTTTAAAGCAATTTTCAGTTTGAACATTTTCGAAATCTAATTATTTTTTTGCTAAAAAAGTAATTTTATAAATTTTCTAAGTTTTATGAAATAAAAAATAAAAAATAAAAAAGAGAAACATGGAGAAAGCTTTACCTAGGCCTGCCCACCAGGGAGCGGGCCCGTCGGAGCTGTGCGTGTGGCGTCAATCCGCACAAAATGAAGCGGCGTATAGGTGCTCCCAAACTGAAGACGAGAGTTGGGCACTCCTGCTAGTGGCTAGTTGGGTCGCGGCCCACTAGGAGGTAATTCTTGCTTTTGTTTTTTCGTTTCCTTTTTTCTGATATTTCTATTCTGTTTTTCTTTTTTACTTTTCATAATTCAATTTTTGGAAAAAAATATTTTTTAAAGAAATCTGAACATTTTTTATACGAATATTTTAAAAATCTGGGATTTGTTTGGTAACTCATAAAAAAAAATTGGCCTAGGAAATATTCGTAATTAGCCTCACCACTTGTGTATGTAGTGACCTTACCTCTTACCTCTCACCTTCATAATGAGCCCCATGCCGCCATCCACGAAACTTGTAACCACGTTGGCACGCGAAAAGACTGCCATGTTGTTGAGCACCGATGATTACCAAAAGGGTTTACGCTGCCTACGTGCAAGACTAGGATGAATATGACATGTTGAATCTTCTGGTGCAGCACAACAAGGTCGGCGACAATACTAGCCACACTTTCACGGCTACAACATTCCACCGCCCCGATGATGGTGCCCATGGAGGTTACCGTCATGGATTTCCATCTGTCGCATACAACAACCATCACCACATCGCCGTCCACGAAGGCGCGTAAATACCACCATGTTGCCGCCATCGATGGTGGCTACCACTATGGGTTACAACTCTCACCTCTCACTTACCATCAACACACCATCGTCCACGAAACCGAGAAAAATAATCTACCACGACTAAGCACGAAAATTCCACCATGCTGCCAATGACGATTGTGTTCACGGCGGTTACCATCGTTGATTACCATCATTAAAATGACCAACATAGTGACGAAACGGTGAACCGATGAACGAGAGAGCATGTGAGAAGTTGAGTGATGCGCGTAAATGTACACGTCCGTTGGGAACCCCAAGAGAAAGGTATGATGCGCACAGTGGCAAGTTTTCCCTCAGAAAGAAACCAAGGTTTAATCGAACCAGGAGGAGCCAAGAAGCATGTTGAAGGTTGATGGTGGCGAAATGTGATGCGGCGCAACAACAGGGATTCCGGCGCCAACGTGGAATCTGCACAACAAAACCAAAGTACTTTGCCCCAACGAAACAATGAGGTTGTCAATCTCACCGGCTTGCTGTAACAAAGGATTAAACGTATCGAGTGGAAAATGATTGTTTGCAAGAAAATAATAAAACACAATTGCAGTAGATTGTATGCTATGTAAAGAATAGGACCGGGGTCCACAGTTCACTAGAGGTGTCTCTCCCATAACATAAAAGCATGTTGGGTGAACAAATTACGATCGGGCAATTGACAAATAGAGAAGGGCATAACAATGCATATACATGATATGATAAATATAGTGAGATTTAATTGGGCATTACGACAAAGTACATAGACCGCCATCCAACCGCATCTATGCCTAAAAAGTCCACCTTCGAGGTTATCATCCGAACCCCATTCGATATTAAGTTGCTAAGCAACAGACAATTGCATTAAGTATGGTGCGTAATGTAATCGACAACTACATCCTTAGACATAGAATCAATGTTTTATCCCTAGTGGCAACAAGCACATCACAACCTTAGAACTTTCTCGTCACTCGTCCCGGTGTCAATGAAGGCATGAACCCACTATCGAGCATAAATACTCCCTCTTCGAGTTAAGAGTACAAACTTGGCCAGAGCCTCTACTAATAACGGAGAGCATGCAAGATCATAAACAACACATAAACAATAGATTGATAATCACCATAACATAGTATTCTCTATCCATCGGATCCCGACAAACACAACATATAGTATTACGGATAGATGATCTTGATCATGTTAGGCAGCTCACAAGATCCAACAATGAAGCACAACAAGGAGAAGACGACCATCTAGCTACTCGCTATGGACCCATGGTCCAGGGGTGAACTACTCACTCATCACTCCGGAGGCGATCATGGCGATGAAGAGTCCTCCGGGAGATGAATCCCCTCTCCGGCAGGGTGCCGGAGGCGATCTCCTGAATCCCCCGAGATGGGATTTGCGGCAGCGGCGTCTCTGGAAGTTTTTCCGTATCGTGGCTCTCGGTACTGGGGGTTTCGCGACGGAGGCTATTTGTAGGCGGAAGGGCAACGTGGGGGGCCACACGAGGGCCCCACACCATAGGTCGTCGCGGCCAGGGCCTGGGCCGCGCCGCCCTATGGTGACGGCGCCTCGTGGCCCCACTTCCTTCCCTCTTCGGTCTTCTGGAAGCTCCGTGCAAAAATAGGACCCTGGGCGAAGATTTCGTCCAATTCCGAGAATATTTCCTTACTAGGATTTCTGAAACCAAAAACAGCAAAAACAAGAATCGGCTCTTCGGCATCTTGTTAATAGGTTAGTTCCGTAAAATGCGTAAATATGACATATAATGTGCATAAAACATGTAGGTATCATCAATAAAGTGGCATGGAACATAAGAAATTATCGATACGTTGGAGACGTATCAGCATCCCCAAGCTTAGTTCCGCTCGCCCCGAGCAGGTAAAACGATAACAAAGATAATTTCTGAAGTGACATGCCATCATAATCTTGATCATACTATTTGTAAACATATGTAATGAATGCAGCGATCAAAACAAAGGTAATGACATGAGTAAACAAGTGAATCATATAGCGAAGACTTTTCATGAATAGTACTTCAAGACAAGCATCAATAAGTCTTGCATAAGAGTTAACTCATAAAGCAATAAATCAAAGTAAAGGTATTGAAGCAACACAAAGGAAGATTAAGTTTCAGCGGTTGCTTTCAACTTATAACATGTATATCTCATGGATATTGTCAACATAAAGTAATATAACAAGTGCAATATGCAAGTATGTAGGAATCAATGCACAGTTCACACAAGTGTTTGCTTCTTAAGGTGGAGGGAGATAGGTAAACTGACTCATCAATAAAAGTAAAGAAAGGTCCTTCAAAGAGGAAAGCATCGATTGCTGTATTTGTGCTAGAGCTTTTATTTTGAAAACATGAAACAATTTTGTCAACGGTAGTAATAAAGCATATGAGTTATGTAAATTATATCTTACAAGTTGCAAGCCTCATGCATAGTATACTAATAGTGTCCGCACCTCGTCCTACTTAGCTTGGACTACCGGATCTTTGCATGCCATGTTTCAACCAAGTGTCACAAAGGGATACCTCCATGCCGCCTGTACAAAGGTCTAAGGAGAATGCTCGCATTTTGGATTTCTCGCTTTTGATTATTCTCAACTTAGACATCCATATCGGGACAACATGGACAACAGATAATGGACTCCTCTTCAATGCATAAGCATGTAGCAACAATTATTATTCTCATATGAGATTGAGGATATATGTCCAAAACTGAAACTTCAACCATGATTCATGGCTTTAGTTAGCGGCCCAATGTTCTTCTCTAACAATTTTGCATGCTCCAATCACTAAAATGATAGATCCTTCGGACAAGACGGACATGCATAGCAACTCACATGATATTCAACAATAGTTGATGGCGTTCCCCACAAGCATGGTTATCGCGCAACAAGCAACTTAATAAAAGATAAAGTGCATAAGTACATATTCAATACTACGATAGTTTTTAAGGCTATTTTGTCCCATGAGCTATATATTGCAAAGGTGAATGATGGAATTTTAAAGGTAGCACTCAAGCAATTTACTTTGGAATGGCGGAGAAATACCATGTAGTAGGTAGGTATGGTGGACACAAATGGCATAGTAGTTGGCTCAAGGATTTTGGATGCATGAGAAGTATTCCCTCTCGATACAAGGTTTAGGCTAGCAAGGTTATTTGAAGCAAACTCAAGGATGAACCGGTGCAGCAAAACTCACATAAAAGACATATTGTAAACATTATAAGACTCTACACCGTCTTCCTTGTTGTTCAAAACTCAATACTAGATATTATCTAGACCTTAGAGAAACCAAATATGCAAATCAAATTTTAGCAAGCTCTATGTATTTCTTCATTAATGGGTACAAAGCATATGATGCAAGAGCTTAAACATGAGCACAACAATTGCCAAGTATCACATTATCCAAGACATTTTAGAATTACTACATGTAGCATTTTCCAATTCCAACCATATAACAATTTAACGAAGAAGAAACTTCGCCTTGAACATTATGAGTAAAGCATAAGGACATATTTGTCCATATGCAACAGCGGAGCGTGTCTCTCTCCCACAAAGTGAATGCTAGGATCCATTTTATTCAAACAAAACAAAAACAAAAACAAACCGACGCTCCAAGTAAAGAACACAAGATGTGACTTGAATAAAAATATAGTTTCGGGGGAGGAACCCGATGATGTTGTCGATGAAGAAGGGGATGCCTTGGGCATCCCTAAGCTTAGACGCTTGAGTCTTCTTAAAATATGCAGGGGTGAACCACGGGGCATCCCCAAGCTTAGAGCTTTCACTCCTCTTGATCATAGTATATCATTCTCCTCTCTTGACCCTTGAAAACTTCCTTCACACCAAACTTCAAGCAAACTCATTAGAGGGTTAGTGCACAATTAATAATTCACACATTCAGAGGTGACACAAACATTCTTTACACTTCTGGACATTGCATAAAGCTACTGGACATTAATGGATCAAAGAAATGAATCCAACATAGCAAAAGAGGCAATGCGAAATAAAAGGCAGAATCTGTCAAAAACAGAACAGTCCGTAAAGACGAATTTGAAGATGGCACCAGACTTGCTCAAATGGAAAAACTCAAAACTAATGAAAGTTGCGTATATATCTGAGGATCACGCTCGTAAATTGGCAGATGTTTTAGAATTTTCTACAGAGAACTGTGCCCAGATTCGTGACAGACAGCAATGCTGTTTCTGCGCAGCGATCCCAAATATAACATCAACTATAACATAGAAACTTTACTTGGCACAAAAACATGATAAGGAGAGGTTGCTACAGTAGTAAACAACTTCCAAGACTCAAATATAAAACAAAGTACTGTAGTAAAAACATGGGTTGTCTCCCATAAGCGATTTTCTTTAACGCCTTTCAGCTAGGCGCAGAAAGTGAAAATCAAGTAACATCAAGAGTAGAAGCATCAACATCATAACTTGTTCTAATAATAGAATCAAAAGGCAACTTCATTCTCTTTCTAGGGAAGTGTTCCATACCTTTCTTGAGAGGAAATTGATATTTAATATTACCTTCCCTCATATCAATAACAACACCAACGAGTTCGAAGAAAAGGTCTTCCCAACACAATAGGACAAGATGCATTGCATTCGATATCCAAGACAACAAAATCAACGGGGACAAGGTTATTGTTAACCGTAATGTGCACATTATCAATCCTCCCCAAAGGTTTCTTCTTAACATTATCGGCAAGATTAACATCCAAATAACAATTCTTCAATGGTGGCAAGTCAAGCATATCATAAATCTTTTTAGGCATAACAGAAATACTTGCACCAAGATCACATAAAGCATTACATTCAAAGTCATTGAATTTCATTTTAATGATGGGCTCCCAACCATCTTCTAAATTTCTAGGAATAGAAGTTTCAAGTTTTAGTTTCTCTTCTCTAGCTTTTATGAGAGCATTTGTAATATGTTTTGTAAAGGCTAAATTTATAGCACTAGCATTAGGACTTTTAGCAAGTTTTGGTAAGAACTTTATAACTTCAGAGATGTGGCAATCATCAAAATCTAAATCATTATGAGCTACAGCAATGGGATCATTGTTCCCAAGGTTGGAAAAAATTTCAGCAGTTTTATCACAAGCGGTTTCAGCAGTTTTAGCAATTTCGAGCGGTTTTGTACGCTTTGCACTAGAAGTAGAAACATTGCCAACACCAATTATTTTACCATTGATAGTAGGAGGTGCAGCAACATGTGAAGAATTAGCATTACTAGTGGTGGTAATAGTCCAAACTTTAGCTACATTATTCTCTTTAGCTAGTTTTTCATTTTCTTCTCTATCCCACCTAGCACGCAGTTCAGCCATTAATCTTATATTCTCATTAATTCTAACTTGGATGGCATTTGCTGTAGTAGTAATCTTATTATCAATATCATTATTATGCATAACTTTCAATTTTAAAAGATTAACATCAGAGGCAAGTTTATCAACTCTAGAAGCAATAGTATCAATTTTATCAAGCTTTTCCTCACACGATTTGTTAAAAGCGGTTTGTGTACTAATAAATTCTTTAAGCATAGCTTCAAGACCAGAGGGTACACTCCTATTATTGTTGTAAGAATTCTCATAAGAATTACCATAACCATTACCATTAGCGAAGGATATGGCCTATAGTTATTACCGAGTTGTTCCTATAAGCATTGTTGTTGAAATTATTATTTTTAATGAAATTCTCATCAACATTTTTTTCTTGAGCAACCAATGAAGCTAAAGGAACATTATTTGGATCAACATTAGATCTACTATTCACAAGCATAGACATAATCACATCAATCTTATCACTCAAGGAAGATGTTTCTTCAACAGAATTTACCTTCTTACCTTGTGGAGCTCTTTCCGTGTGCCATTCAGAGTAATTTATCATCATATCATCAAGAAGTTTTGTAGCCGCCTGCTGGCGTGTAGTTGACGTGGGAGTTAGAAATCTTTGTGGTGTAGCTTTTCTTCAGTTCCCCGGCAACGGCGCCAGAAATTTGCTTGATGCGCGTAGATGTACACGTCCGTTGGGAACCCCAAGAGGAAGGTATGATGCGCACGAGTGGCAAGTTTCCTCGTAAGAAACCAAGGTTTAATCGGACCAGTAGGAGTCAAGAAGCACGTTGAAGGTTGATGGTGGCGAAATGTGATGCGGCGCAACAACAGGGATTACGGCGCCAACGTGGAATCTGCACAACAAAACCAAAGTACTTTGCCCCAACGAAACAGTGAGGTTGTCAATCTCACCGGCTTGCTGTAACAAAGGATTAAACGTATCGAGTGGAAGATGTTTGCAAAGAAAATAGTAAAACACAATTACAGTAGATTGTATGCTATGTAAAGAATAAGACCGGGGTCCACAGTTCACTAGAGGTGTCTCTCCCATAAGATAAAAGCATGTTGGGTGAACAAATTACAGTCGGGCAATTGACAAATAGAAAAAGGCATAACAATGCATATACATGATATGATAAATATAGTGAGATTTAATTGGGCATTACGACAAAGTACATAGACCGCCATCCAACTGCATCTATGCCTAAAAAGTCCACCTTCAGGTTATCATCCGAACCCCATTCAGTATTAAGTTGCTAAGCAACGGACAATTGCATTAAGTATGGTGCGTAATGTAATCAACAACTACATCCTTAGACATAGCATCAATGTTTTATCCCTAGTGGCAACAAGCACATCACAACCTTAGAACCTACTCGTCACGATCCCAGGTGTCAATGAAGGCATGAACCCACTATCGAGCATAAATACTCCCTCTTGGAGTTAAGAGCAAAAACTTGGCCGAGCCTCTACTAATAACGGAGAGCATGCAAGATCATAAACAACACATAAACAATAGATTGATAATCACCATAACATAGTATTCTCTATCCATCGGATCCCGACAAACACAACATATAGTATTACGGATAGATGATCTTGATCATGTTAGGCAGCTCACAAGATCCAACAATGAAGCACAACAAGGAGAAGACGACCATCTAGCTACTGCTATGGACCCATGGTCCAGGGGTGAACTACTCACTCATCACTCCGGAGGCGATCATGGCGATGAAGAGTCCTCCGGGAGATGAATCCCCTCTCCGGCAGGGTGCCGGAGGCGATCTCCTGAATCCCCCGAGATGGGATTCGCGGCGGCGGCGTCTCTGGATGGTTTTCCGTATCGTGGCTCTCGGTACTGGGGGTTTCGCGACGGAGGCTTTAAGTAGGCGGAAGGGCAACGTGGGGGGCCACACGAGGGCCCCACACCCTAGGTCGGCGCGGCCAGGGCTTGGGCCGCGCCGGCCTATGGTGCCGGCGCCTCGTGGCCCCACTTCCTTAGCTCTTCGGTCTTCCGGAAGCTTCGTGCAAAAATAGGACCCCGGGCGAAGATTTCGTCCAATTCCGAGAATATTTCCTTACTAGGATTTCTGAAACCAAAAACAGCGAAAACAACGACATCGACTCTTCGGCATCTTGTTAATAGGTTAGTTCCGGAAAATGCATAAATATGACATATAATGTGCATAAAACATGTAGGTATCATCAATAAAGTAGCATGGAACATAAGAAATTATCGATACGTTGGAGACGTATCAGCATCCCTAAGCTTAGTTCTCGCTCGTCCCGAGCAGTAAAACGATAACAAAGATAATTTCGAAGTGACATGCCATCATAATCTTGATCATACTATTTGTAAACATATGTAATGAATGCAGCGATCAAAACAAAGGTAATGACATGAGTAAACAAGTGAATCATATAGCAAAGACTTTTCATGAATAGTACTTCAAGACAAGCATCAATAAGTCTTGCATAAGAGTTAACTCATAAAGCAATAAATCAAAGTAAAGGCATTGAAGCAACACAAAGGAAGATGAAGTTTCAGCAGTTGCTTTCAACTTGTAACATGTATATCTCATGGATATTGTCAACATAAAGTAATATAACAAGTGCAATATGCAAGTATGTAGGAATCAATGCACAGTTCACACAAGTGTTTGCTTCTTAAGGTGGAAGGAGATAGGTAAACTGACTCAACAATAAAAGTAAAAGAATGGTCCTTCAAAGAGGAAAGCATCGATTGCTGTATTTGTGCTAGAGCTTTGATTTTGAAAACATGAAACAATTTTGTCAACGGTAGTAATAAAGCATATGAGTTATGTAAATTATATCTTACAAGTTGCAGGCCTCATGCATAGTATACTAATAGTGCCCGCACCTTGTCCTACTTAGCTTGGACTACCGGATCTTTGCATGCCATGTTTCAACCAAGTGTCACAAAGGGGTACCTCCATGCCGCCTCGTACAAAGGTCTAAGGAGAAAGCTCGCATTTCGGATTTCTCGCTTTTGATTATTCTCAACTTAGACATCCATACCGGGACAACATGGACAACAGATAATGGACTCGTCTTAAATGCACAAGCATGTAGCAATGATTATTATTCTCATATGAGATTGAGGATATATGTCCAAAACTGAAACTTCCACCATGATTCATGGCTTTAGTTAGCGGCCCAATGTTCTTCTCTAACAATTTTGCATGCTCCAACCACTAAAATGATAGACCTTCGGACAAGACGGACATGCATAGCAACTCACATGATATTCAACAATAGTTGATGGCGTTCCCCGAAGCATGGTTATCGCACAACAAGCAACTTAATAAAAGATAAAGTGCATAAGTACATATTCAATACTACGATAGTTTTTAAGGCTATTTTGTCCCATGAGCTATATATTGCAAAGGTGAATGATGGAATTTTAAAGGTAGCACTCAAGCAATTTACTTTGGAATGGCGGAGAAATACCATGTAGTAGGTAGGTATGGTGGACACAAATGGCATAGTAGTTGGCTCAAGGATTTTGGATGCATGAGAAGTATTCCCTCTCGATACAAGGTTTAGGCTAGCAAGGTTATTTGAAGCAAACTCAAGGATGAACAGGTGCAGCAAAACTCACATAAAAGACATATTGTAAACATTATAAGACTCTACACCGTCTTCCTTGTTGTTCAAAACTCAATACTAGATATTATCTAGACTTTAGAGAGACCAAATATGCAAATCAAATTTTAGCAAGCTCTATGTATTTCTTCATTAATGGGTGCAAAGCATATGATGCAAGAGCTTAAACATGAGCACAACAATTGCCAAGTATCACATTATCCAAGACATTTTAGAATTACTACATGTAGCATTTTCCAATTCCAACCATATAACAATTTAACGAAGAAGAAACTTCGCCTTGAACATTATGAGTAAAGCCTAAGGACACATGTGTCCATATGCAACAGCGGAGCGTGTCTCTCTCCCACAAAGTGAATGCTAGGATCCATTTTATTCAAACAAAAACAAAAACAAAAACAAACCGACGCTCCAAGTAAAGAACACAAGATGTGATTGAATAAAAATATAGTTTCGAGGGAGGAACCCGATGATGTTGTCGATGAAGAAGGGGATGCCTTGGGCATCCCCAAGCTTAGACGCTTGAGTCTTCTTAAAATATGCAGGGGTGAACCACGGGGGCATCCCCAAGCTTAGAGCTTTCACTCCTCTTGATCATAGTATATCATTCTCCTCTCTTGACCCTTGAAAACTTCCTTCACACCAAACTTCAAGCAAACTCATTAGAGGGTTAGTGCACAATTAATAATTCAGATATTCAGAGGTGACACAAACATTCTTTACACTTCTGGATATTGCATAAAGCTACTGGACATTAATGGATCAAAGAAATAAATCCAACATAGTAAAAGAGGCAATGCGAAATAAAAGGCAGAATCTGTCAAAAACAGAACAGTCCGTAAAGACGAATTTAAAGCTGGCACCAGACTTGCTCAAATGGAAAAACTCAAAACTAATGAAAGTTGCGTACATATCTGCGGATCACGCTCGTAAATTGGCAGATTTTTTCGAATTTTCTACAGAGAACTGTGCCCAGATTCGTGACAGACAGCAATGCTGTTTCTGCGCAGCGATCCCAAATATAACATCAACTTTGACATAGAAACTTTACTTGGCACAAAAACATGATAAGGAGAGGTTGCTACAGTAGTAAACAACTTCCAAGACTCAACAAAACAAAAAATTGCTGTAGTAAAAACATGGGTTGTCTCCCATAAGCGCTTTTCTTTAACGCCTTTCAGCTAGGCGCAGAAAATGCAAATCAAGTAACATCGAGAGTAGAAGCATCAACATTATTATCTTCAGAGTGGGGAGCTTTCTCAATAATGCATTGTATCTGGTCTATATAAGTAACTCCTCTCTCATTACTCCTAGGCTTACTATTCTCATCAAACAAATTTTCAGGAACAAGCCAAGCATAATTATTTTCCAAAGCTTCATGCATCCCTAGTAGCTTACTAGGTATTGGCGCTTTAATTTCTCTACCATCATTAACATTACTAGTATACTTAATTCTATCCATATCCATTTTCTCAAGGAGACCAATAAAATTGGTATGAGAACCTAGCATATTAAATTTAGCAAAAACCTTTCTAGCCTCTCTTGCTAATCCCCCAAATTCTCTAAGAAGAGTTTCTAGAACAAAATCTTTCTTTTCCCCTTCTTCCATATCACCGAGTGTAAGGAACATGTGTTGGATTATAGGATTGAGATTAACAAATTTAGTTTCCAACATGCGAACTAAAGCAGCAGCAGCAATTTCATAGGTAGGTGCAAGTTCTACCAAGTGTCTATCTTCAAAATCTTCAGTAATACTAACATGATTGAAAAATTCTTCTATATTATTTCTCCCAACTATGGACCCACGTCCTACTGGTATGTCTTTTGTGGTAAAATTAAAAGGAAACATGATGCAATAAGCAAAAAGTAAACTAGGCGAATAAAGTAAGTAACTAATTTTTTTTGTGTTTTTGATATAGAGAGCAAGACAGTAAATAAAGTAAAACTAGCAACTAATTTTTTGTGTTTTGATTTAGTGCAGCAAACAAAATAGTAAATAAAATAAAGCAAGACAAAAACAAAGTAAAGAGATTGAGAAGTGGAGACTCCCCTTGCAGCGTGTCTTGATCTCCCCGGCAACGGCGCCTGAAATTTACTTGCTGGCGTGTAGTTGACGTGGGAGTTAGAAATCTTTGTGGTGTAGCTTTTCTTCAGTTCCCCGGCAACGGCGCCAGAAATTTGCTTGATGCGCGTAGATGTACACGTCCGTTGGGAACCCCAAGAGGAAGGTATGATGCGCACAGTGGCAAGTTTCCCTCAGTAAGAAACCAAGGTTTAATCGGACCAGTAGGAGTCAAGAAGCACGTTGAAGGTTGATGGTGGCGAAATGTGATGCGGCGCAACAACAGGGATTCCGGCGCCAACGTGGAATCTGCACAACAAAACCAAAGTACTTTGCCCCAACGAAACGAGTGAGGTTGTCAATCTCACCGGCTTGTCGTAACAAAGGATTAAACGTATCGAGTGGAAGATGTTTGCAAAGAAAATAGCAAAACACAATTACAGTAGATTGTATGCTATGTAAAGAATAAGACCGGGGTCCACAGTTCACTAGAGGTGTCTCTCCCATAAGATAAAAGCATGTTGGGTGAACAAATTACAGTCGGGCAATTGACAAATAGAAAAAGGCATAACAATGCATATACATGATATGATAAATATAGTGAGATTTAATTGGGCATTACGACAAAGTACATAGACCGCCATCCAACTGCATCTATGCCTAAAAAGTCCACCTTCAGGTTATCATCCGAACCCCATTCGGTATTAAGTTGCTAAGCAACGAGACAATTGCATTAAGTATGGTGTGTAATGTAATCAACAACTACATCCTTAGACATAGCATCAATGTTTTATCCCTAGTGGCAACAAGACATCACAACCTTAGAACCTACTCGTCACGATCCCAGGTGTCAATGAAGGCATGAACCCACTATCGAGCATAAATACTCCCTCTTGGAGTTAAGAGCAAAAACATGGCCGAGCCTCTACTAATAACGGAGAGCATGCAAGATCATAAACAACACATAAACAATAGATTGATAATCACCATAACATAGTACTCTCTATCCATCGGATCCCGACAAACACAACATATAGTATTACGGATAGATGATCTTGATCATGTTAGGCAGCTCACAAGATCCAACAATGAAGCACAACAAGGAGAAGACGACCATCTAGCTACTGCTATGGACCCATGGTCCAGGGGTGAACTACTCACTCATCACTCCGGAGGCGATCATGGCGATGAAGAGTCCTCCGGGAGATGAATCCCCTCTCCGGCAGGGTGCCGGAGGCGATCTCCTGAATCCCCCGAGATGGGATTCGCGGCGGCGGCGTCTCTGGATGGTTTTCCGTATCGTGTCTCTCGGTACTGGGGGTTTCGCGACGGAGGCTTTAAGTAGGCGGAAGGGCAACGTGGGGGGCCACACGAGGGCCCCACACCCTAGGTCGGCGCGGCCAGGGCTTGGGCCGCGCCGGCCTATGGTGTCGGCGCCTCGTGGCCCCACTTCCTTAGCTCTTCGGTCTTCTGGAAGCTTCGTGCAAAAATAGGACCCTGGGCGAAGATTTCGTCCAATTCCGAGAATATTTCCTTACTAGGATTTCTGAAACCAAAAACAGCGAAAACAAGAATCGGCTCTTCGGCATCTTGTTAATAGGTTAGTTCCAGAAAATGCATAAATATGACATATAATGTGCATAAAACATGTAGGTATCATCAATAAAGTAGCATGGAACATAAGAAATTATCGATACGTTGGAGACGTATCACCGCCCCCAAAGTGATGGACATAAAGGTACCTCCAGCAGCTGAATCCAATAAATTCCGTGAAGAAAAATTTAGTCCTGCATAGAAGGTTTGGATAATCATCCAAGTAGTCAGTCCATGGGTTGGACAATTCTTTACCAAAGTTTTCATTCTCTCCCATGCTTGAGCAACATGTTCGGTATCTAATTGCTTAAAATTCATTATGCTACTTCTCAAAGATATAATTTTAGCGGGAGGATAATATCTACCAAGTAAAAGCATCCTTGCATTTAGTCCATGAATCAATACTATTCTTAGGCAAAGATAGCAACCAATCTTTAGCTCTTCCTCTTAATGAGAAAGGAAACACTTTCAATTTAATAATATCACCATCTACATCCTTATACTTTTGCATTTCACAAAGTTCAACAAAATTATTGAGATGGGCAGCAAGCATCATCGTAACTAACACCGGAAAATTGATCTTTCATAACCAAGTTCGAGTAAAGCGGGTTTAATTTCAAAGAATTCTGCTGTAGTAGCAGGTGGAGCAATAGGTGTGCATAGGAAATCATTATTATTTGCATTTGTGAAGTCACACAACTTAGTATTTTCAGGGGTATTCATTTTAGCAACGGTAAATAAAACAAACTAGATAAAGTAAATGCGAGTAACTAATTTTTTTGTGTTTTTGATATAGAGAGCAAGACAATAAATAAAGTAAAACTAGCAACTAATTTTTTTGTGTTTTGTTTAGGTGCAGCAAACAAAGTAGTAAATAAAATAAAGCAAGACAAAAACAAAGTAAAGAGATTGAGAAGTGGAGACTCCCCTTGCAGCGTGTCTTGATCTCCCCGGCAACGGCGCCGTAAAAACGAGCTTGATGCGCGTAAATGTACACGTCCGTTGGGAACCCCAAGAGGAAGGTATGATGCACACAATGGCAAGTTTTCCTCGAAAAGAAACCAAGGTTTAATCGAACCAGGAGGAGCCAAGAAGCACGTTGAAGGTTGATGGTGGCGAAATGTGATGCGGCGCAACAACAGGGATTCCGGCGCCAACGTGGAATCTGCACAACAAAACCAAAGTACTTTGCCCCAACGAAACAGATGAGGTTGTCAATCTCACCGGCTTGCTGTAACAAAGGATTAAACGTATCGAGTGGAAAATGATTGTTTGCAAGAAAATAATAAAACACAATTGCAGTAGATTGTATGCTATGTAAAGAATAGGACCGGGATCCACAGTTCACTAGAGGTGTCTCTCCCATAAGATAAAAGCATGTTGGGTGAACAAATTACAGTCGAGCAATTGACAAATAGAGAAGGGCATAACAATGCATATACATGATATGATAAATATAGTGAGATTTAATTGGGCATTACGACAAAGTACATAGACCGCCATCCAACTGCATCTATGCCTAAAAAGTCCACCTTCAGAGTTATCATCCGAACCCCATTCAGTATTAAGTTGCTAAGCAACAGTACAATTGCATTAAGTATGGTGCGTAATGTAATCGACAACTACATCCTTAGACATAGAATCAATGTTTTATCCCTAGTGGCAACAAGACATCACAACCTTAGAACTTTCACGTCACTGTCCCAGGTGTCAATGAAGGCATGAACCCACTATCAAGCATAAATACTCCCTCTTGGAGTTAAGAGTACAAACTTGGCCAGAGCCTCTACTAATAACGGAGAGCATGCAAGATCATAAACAACACATAAACAATAGATTGATAATCACCATAACATAGTATTCTCTATCCATCGGATCCCGACAAACACAACATATAGTATTACGGATAGATGATCTTGATCATGTTAGGCAGCTCACAAGATCCAACAATGAAGCACAACAAGGAGAAGACGACCATCTAGCTACCGCTATGGACCCATGGTCCAGGGGTGAACTACTCACTCATCACTCCGGAGGCGATCATGGCGATGAAGAGTCCTCCGGGAGATGAATCCCCTCTCCGGCAGGGTGCCGGAGGCGATCTCCCGAATCCCCCGAGATGGGATCCGCGGCGGCGGCGTCTCCGGAAGGTTTTCCGTATCGTGGCTCTCGGTATCGGGGGTTTCGCGACGGAGGCTATTTGTAGGCGGAAGGGCAACGTGGGGGGCCACACGAGGGCCCCACACCATAGGTCGGCGCGGCCAGGGCCTGGGCCGCGCCGCCCTATGGTGACGGCGCCTCGTGGCCCCACTTCCTTCCCTCTTCGGTCTTCTGGAAGCTCCGTGCAAAAATAGGACCCCGGGCGAAGATTTCGTCCAATTCTGAGAATATTTCCTTACTAGGATTTCTGAAACCAAAAACAGCGAGAACAAAGAATCGGCTCTTCGGCATCTTGTTAATAGGTTAGTTCCAGAAAATGCGTAAATATGATATATAATGTGCATAAAACATGTAGGTATCATCAATAAAGTGGCATGGAACATAAGAAATTATCGATACGTTGGAGACGTATCATTGAGCAACATGTTACAGTACACCCAAATAAACTCACACATGATGGCACCCGCAAGGTATAGGTACGGGTAGAGCCATCCCATACACGTACCCTTCGCCTTCAATCTTACCCATCACCCGTACCCATACCCGTTAATGGGTACAAAATTTTTCCATACCCGTCACCCGACAGGATAAATGGGTATCCGCGGGTAAAAATACCCGCGCTTACAACACATCAATTGATAAAAAAAAGTATGACATGAAGTGAAGCGATCCTA
Organism: Lolium rigidum; assembly: GCF_022539505.1. Taxonomy (NCBI): domain Eukaryota; kingdom Viridiplantae; phylum Streptophyta; class Magnoliopsida; order Poales; family Poaceae; genus Lolium; species Lolium rigidum. The sequence continues at coordinate 357,867,341 of NC_061508.1, forward strand.
AATAGGGGACTAATCCTCATTAACCTACAACAATTGTGAGACCGGAAAGCATGAGGTTCATCCTAGCAACGTTGAAGGCGTGATTAGGGGAAAATTAAGTACTTTAGAATATTTACAGCAGCCTACATACCAAATTTAGATGGGTACATGGGTACGTGGGTATGAGGTTTACGATCTCATACCCATACCCGCCCTACCAGATGGGTATGATCTTTTTTCCATTTATGAACCCATGGATAATATTTTATCCCATACCCGTACTTCTATTAGGTTTTTACCCGGCGGGTACGCGGGTTATGGGTACCCATTGCCATCCCTTGACACATGTGTGCACAAATTTACAGTATACTGGCAAGTTACACCTCTATCCATCTGCGTCCATCGAAATGAAAAGTTTAGAGCATCTCCAGTCGCATCCCCCAAATGACGTCCGACAAAAGCGCTGTATTGGTCATTTGGGGGACGTCCGAACCAAATTTGCGTTTGGAGGAGGTTGAAAGAACATTTCATGATCTCTGAGTTTTGTGTGTTTGTTAACAACACCGGTGACAATTTAACTGCGCGCTAAGTGGACTACAGATATGGAGAAGATACCACGGGAAAATCTCGACCCACTCAAAAAGGAAGAAAAGAAAAAGAGGAAGAAGCTGAAGCCTGGCTCTGGCCGGCACTGCCGGCAACACTTGGCCGGCACTGCCGGTGTGTGTGCCCCGGCACTGCCGGTGATTCCTGGCCGGCACTGCCGGCGAGTGCACCCCGACCGGCCGGCGTTTACGCCCGGCACTCGCCGGCCTGACTGTCGACCCGATGATTCGGAAGAGTGGCCGGCACTGCCGGCGTCTCAAGGCCGGCACTACCGGCGATTCTCCTCCAACGGACAGAAAAGTTGGTGGGGTATAAATACCCCCCTTCACCTACCTTGGAATGTTGCTCAAACCCTAAGAACTTCATCCACCATTGCTGAGCCACCAAGAACACCAAAATAGCCAGATCTCCTTCCTCAACCACCCAAATCACTTGTGCTTTGGAGAATCGAAGGAGAAGACCCCGATCTACATCCTCACCGAAGCGTTTTTCATTTCCCCCTCATATGCTTGAGGGCCCCCTTTCTAGTGTTCCTCTTTGGATCCCTAGTTGTTGTTGATGTATGCTTGTTTATTTGTTGTGTCGTTACAGATTTGGAAGCCTCCAATTTGGTTGTGGATGTGTGCCCCAAGAACTTTGTAAAGGCCCGGTTTCCGCCTCGAGGAAATCCCTTAGTGGAAGTGGGCTAGGCCTTCGTGGCGTTGCTCACAGGAGACCTGAGTGATGTCTTCGTGACTGTTGGTCTGTCTTTCGTAGCGACCACACTCCTCTGAACGTAGATGTACCTTCTTGCAAAGGAAGGGAACTACGGGAATCAACTCCGTGTCTCCGTGTGCTCCACTCTCGGTTACCTCTATCCTTTATCTCCTCTATCTTGTATTGCTATTTTGCTTAGTCGTTAGCCTTGTCATATAGGGAAATTCACATAGTTGCATATCTAGAGAATTTACCTTTGTGTCAAGCCTAAATTGAAAAAGAACTAAAAATTGGTTAGCACCTATTCACCCCCCCCCTCTAGGTGCGGCATACGATCCTTTCAATTGGTATCAGAGCCTCGGCTCTTATTTCGGGCTTAACCGCCTAAGAGTATGACGGGGGATGAACAATCGGAGGGGGCCGCAAAGCCGGTTTCCATGGATGATCTTAAGTCGGTGGAAACATCCTTGAGATCCGCCATGCAAACCCAAATGCAAACTCAAATGGAAACATTGATGAAAATGTTTAACGACCGATTTCCCGCGGTTCCCCTCATCATCCCCACCGAAGAGGAAATGGTCAAGGGTGCGTCTGAAGGGGGAGGTGCTTCGACATCACCCTCCTCTATCAATCCCTTGAATGGTGACAACTTAGCCACTATCAAACCCCCCGCTACCTCTCCCATGGGAACTAGTGGAGGTGATAGCTACAATCGAGTGGCTCCGCCTTTCCTATCTCCCGATATCCCGGTTCCCCATCCTCATATGAACATTCGGGGCGACCCACCTAAGTTTAATGTTAAAGATTTTGATACATGGCAATTTGAGTTTCGTTCTCATGTGTGAGTGCCTCCAATGAACTTTGGAGAATCATCGTGGAAGGCTTCAAGCCATACAACCCCAACCAGTTGACTAGAAGAGAAGCGATTGATAGTCAACTCAACAACACCGCCTTGCACATGATCCAAACTAGTGTGGGGACAAAGGAATTGTCTCGTGTTCGGAACTTCACCACCGCCAAGGAAGCTTGGGATGGTTTGGCCGCTAGTTGCATTGAAGTGAAAGAACGAGAAGAAACAAGTACAATTCTCTTCGGAATAAAGCCGAAGGATTCATGAGGCTACCGGATGAAGATCATGATGACATGTATGCAAGACTCATCACCGTTGCCGATGCTTTCCGGAATGTGGGTGCCACCCACATCAATGACTCTTGGATCAAGGATAAGTACATTGATTGCATGATGCCATTTGAACCCATTGATGTCAAGACTCTTGTTGGGAGAGAATGCTATTCCTCTCTCACGTCTCAACAAGCCGTGCACGAGATGCAAGCCCTCAAGGTGCTCGAGCAAAACTCCCATGATTCTCGCAATCGTGCCATTGGTATGTCAAAAGGGAACAATCTTGCCTTGACGGTCAACTCCGTAGAAGAAGTGCACCCTCAAGAACAATATAGGGCATGTTGTAGTATGTCCTATCCGGAAGACTTGGAACTCCACTACAATGATCACATGGCCTTTCATGCAAGATCTTTTTGGGTTGATCCATCCAAGGCCAAGGAAGACAACATCAAGAGAAACAACTCAAGTGGGTCCACTAGCTTGGGTCCAAGAAAAAGATCATGCTACAATTGTGGTGACAAGCGCCACTTCATCGCCCAATGCCCTTATGAGCATAGGGAGACTCATGGTGGAAGGCTCATACCCAAGGACAAGAGCAAAGACTCAAAGGGCAAAGATTCAAAACCCCTCAACAAGCATCGGTATCAAGATCATAGGGAAAGGAAAATGGAGAGGAGGAACACCAAGCTCATCATGCGCAAGTTGGATATTCCTGTTGAGAGTGGATCTGAGGAGATTATCACTCCTGAAGAAGAATGGCTCTCTAAGCATGACAATGTGGCTGAGTTTGAACAGCTTGGGCTTCCCGATCCTTCTCGCCGTCGGCGCCCCTCTAGTGATGAAGTTGAGCCTGCCGAGTCTGAAGAAGATGAAGACGATGAAGAGACGGAGGAATCCTCCGAAGATGAGTGAGATTTCATGGGACGATGTAGCATCGCTTATTTTCTCCTTTTTGGTGTATTGATGCCAAAGGGGGAGAAGAAGGTCTAGTAGGATTTGCACGGGATTTGGTAGGGTTTGAGGGCAGAAGCATTTGCCTTTTATCATTCTGTTAAAGCTTGTGTTCTCCGTTTATCTTCTATGCTTATGTTGAACCTTATCATGTGTTTTATGTCGTTCTATGTATGGTGGTCAAGAACTTTTACTGAGTGAACTATTGCTATGGTTTTCGGTATTCTATATGGTTGAGAGTATTGTCATGATTTGGTATGATCATCTTATATATCTCAAATGGTCTATGGATTTATCTCAAATTGATACTTGATATGATTATGAGACTCTTGTTCATGAAATTGAGACTATTGTTTTGAAATGTGAGGATGTCAGTATGAAAGGGTATGATCTTCACATCTCAACTTTTATCTTTCTCCATACATTATCTGTCATATTTGTCTTATAAGCATTGTGCTTTCTACCTTGAAAGTTGAAGTTGCTCTATACCTAATGTGTGCATATATATTCTTGCACTAAATTTCTCGCATGCACACATCTAGGGGGAGTTTCTCTCTTATGTCAAACACAATGATATTCTTGTTCTATACTTTGCAAAATCCCGGTATTGTCATCAAACACCAAAAAGGGGGAGATTGAAAGAACATTTCATGATCTCTGAGTTTTGTGTGTTTGTTAACAACACCGGTGACAATTTAACTGTGCGCTAAGTGGACTACAGATATGGAGAAGATACCACGGGAAAATCTCTACCCACTCAAAAAGGAAGAAAAGAAAAAGAGGAAGAAGCTGAAGCCTGGCTCTGGCCGGCACTGCCGGCAACACTTGGCCGGCACTGCCGGTGTGTGTGCCCCGGCACTGCCGGTGTGTGTGCCCCGGCACTGCCGGTGTGTGTGCCCCGGCACTGCCGGTGATTCCTGGCCGGCACTGCCGGCGAGTGCACCCCGGCACTGTCGGCGTTTCTGGCCCGACACTGCCGGCCTGACTGTCGACCTGATGATTCAGAAAAGTGGCCGGCACTGCCGGCGTCTCAAGGCCGGCACTGCCGGCGATTCTCCTCCAACGGGCAGAAAAGTTGGTGGGGTATAAATACCCCCCTTCACCTACCTTCGAATTTTGCTCAAACCCTAAGAACTTCATCCACCATTGGTGAGCCACCAAGAACACCAAAATAGTCAGATCTCCTTCCTCAACCACCCAAATCACTTGTGCTTTGGAGAATCGAAGGAGAAGACCCCGATCTACATCCTCACCGAAGCGTTTTTCATTTCCCCCTCATATGCTTGAGGGCCCCCTTGCTAGTGTTCCTCTTTGGATCCCTAGTTGTTGTTGTTGATGTATGCTTGTTGATTTGTTGTGTTGTTACAGATTTGGGAGCCTCCAATTTGGTTGTGGATGTGTGCCCCAAAAACTTTGTAAAGGCCCGGTTTCCGCCTCGAGGAAATCCCTTAGTGGAAGTGGGCTAGGCCTTCGTGGCGTTGCTCACAGGAGACCTGAGTGAAGTCTTCGTGACTGTTTATCTGGCTTTCGTAGCGACCACACTCCTCCGAACGTAGACGTACCTTCTTGCAAAGGAAGGGAACTACGGGAATCAACTCCGTGTCTCCGTGTGATCCACTCTCGGTTACCTCTATCCTTTATCTTCTCTATCTTGTATTGCTATCTTGCTTAGTCGTTAGCCTTGTCATATAGGGAAATTCACATAGTTGCATATCTAGAGAATTTACCTTTGTGTCAAGCCTAAATTAAAAAAGAACTAAAAATTGGTTAGCACCTATTCACCCCCCCTCTAGGTGCGGCATACGATCCTTTCAGAGGTCCCTTCCTAGCCACGTCCTCCAAACGCGACCTCCAAACAAAAAGCAAGTGTAAAAGTCGTGTCCAGGGTCCCTGACAGAACCTCTATACACTGGGGATGGGATAGAGACGCCGGAAAATATTTGGGACACGTCCGGACCGAAGCGGCCTCTGGGGCACGCGACTAGGACGTTATTTTAGCCGGCGTCCCCCAAACCCTTTGGGGATGCTTTGGTGAGAGTATTTGCAAAATGGTGAGTTAAAGCTACCCGTCAAAGAAAATTTAAATGGTTTACCATGTGTGAATGACGAAAGTCGCTCCCAAAAGGTTTGAACATGATTTTTTTTTGACATTTTACAGTTGACGAAACTCAAAGCCGATTATGGGATAGGATCATATGATCGATGGTATATTTTTCATGTACATCTTATTTTGAATCAAGCATGGTTGTATTGATCGGAAGGAAGTAGGTGATGGACGTGAGAGAGAGAGAGAGAGGAACCAACCCACCTACCCTCACGTGTAAAGTTTGCAATAGTAGAACAAACACTGTGGCTGAAAGGATTACTTCGGCCGTTCCTCCTAGACATGGTCCAAGGGTGCTTTTGAGACCCATATTGGACACAATGTGGAGGGAGCCCGGGCGACCAGATGCTCATTTTTGTCTCCCGAGATGCTAGCAAAATGGAGTGTGACTTACCAAACGTGTCCCTATTTGACGCTCGTAAGGAAATTAAGCATCCACAGGACACGTCAGAACATCAGCGTCTAGCGCGCGCGCACACACGCGCGCGCATGCACACGCACCGACGATGCTACCTCGACTATCATGCCTTTACATGGCATTTTATTTTGGAGGAGGCCGAGCTGCTTCCTGCTGAGCATCGTGTCCGCCTTGCACGTATTGGAGAATTCTGGCGAGAGCGGAGGTCACTCTTGACAAACTTCAGGTTGCATCGGTTGTGCATTGAATGGGTGAGCTTCACGCTTGTTCTGATGATGAGGAGGCAGAATGCCTCTCGGGCGATCTCCCCCCCCCCCGTGCTAGCTAGACTCACCCCGTTATCATTGCATGCTTGGAGTGAAGTCATCGCCAGGATTGTAGATATTAGAGCATCTTCAACAGACGCGCTAAAAGGCTCGCGCGGTAAAAAAACCGCCGGTTTGCCGCGCGCGGGCGCTGCCGCGCTGCTCCAGCAGAGGCGGGAAAAAGGCGCGCGCGCTAAATTTTTTGCCGCCCGCGCGCTTTCGCGCTATCCCGCGCGGGAAACTTGCCGCGTGCGCTGCCGCGCGCGCTATAAACACGCCAAGCGTGAACGCGGCCAACTGCCACTTCCTCCACGCGTCTGTCTCCCTCCTCGCCTCTCTCCCTCCCGCGCCGCTCCACCTCCGGCCGCTCCGCCTCCGACCGCGCCGCTTCCGCGAGATGCCTCCGCGCCGCCGCCCCTCCTCCGGCTACCACGGTGTCCGGGCGCGGCCGAGCAGCCGGTTCGACGCGGAAATCCGCTCCGGCGAGAGCGGATCCGCCTCGGCACGTTCGACACCGCGCTCGAGGCGGCGCGGGCGTACGACGCCGTCGCCTGGCGGCTCGGCCGCTCCCGCCGAACGATGAACTTCCACGACGTGTTCACGCGGGAGCAGGCGGAGATGCTGGCGCCGCCGCCGCCGATGATCACGCGCGAACAGCAGCACCGACATCGGGAGCTGGAGCAGCGCCTCCTCATCGCCTGTTACCCTCCAAAATCCCCCGACGGGCTTTGGTTAAGCAACACGAAGAGCCGGGAAGCTCCCAGGGCCGCTTAGTGGATCCCTGGCACCTCGCGTCGTCCCGCAAATCTTCTGGCGCGCGTCCTGGCGGTTGCTAGGGCGTGCCACCTGACCTATACCTGGTCAAGAAGGTGTTAGTGCTTCGATTGTTCCTGCATGGTAGACACGTGCACATTAAATACGAGCCTTATCGGCTCTCAGGTTTCCCTGTGGATCGGCTGAAAGAGCCGATCGCCCCATGGTCCTTGATGGATTAGCAAGGGCATGGGGATCCTGCTTGATCAGGACAAAGCTAAAACGATCCACGACAGTTTAGGGTTTTCACCGCATAATCGGAACGTCCTACGTGCGATCGGGCCTAGCAGCTACGAGAGACGATGCAAACTACCCCTACGAGAGGCCTAAAAACCAACATGTGTTGATCCTCGGAACATCCCTCGCGAGGACGGTAAACAACGCCTAACGCACCACCGGATCGTCCGACCCCAGCATAAGGCCTAACTATGCGGATATTAAACTAATCCTTGCGGATGCAAGGAGCAACTATAACGGATCGGATCTACTAAGCATGATCAAGCAAGATGCTGCCCTTACGTCTAGATCGACGTAAGGGCAGCAAGGTGTCTAGGGACTGCATTGCCACGCAGATATGCACGTGAAAGCACCAATGCAAGCCCCTAAACACCAAAGGATAAATAGTACTGCTCGCCATCAACAAGGCTTCAGCACGAGCAGTACAAGGATAACGAATAAACTTACGCTGCCTAGATCGCAAGATGCGATCTAGGCAGCATGGTGCTTACCCGGAGAAACCCTCGTATGAAAGGGGTGGCGATGCGCCGAGATTGGTTTGTGTTGGTTGAACGATGATTGTCCTCCTTTTCCGATAACCCTAGATACATATTTATAGTCCAAGGGACTTTCTAATTGAGGCGTGCACCTAACCGTGCACGGGCCGACTCTATCTCTTTAATCTAAATTACAACGCGATCTAATATGTTACAGATACATGGGCAATTAAGCCCGAACTCTCAGCGCAAGGCCGCTTCAAAGATGCTTCATGTGTACGTCCTTCAAGCCCATCTTCACTTACGGCCCATCTCCTGATTTGGCCAAAATCCGGTGATAACACATGCCCCCCTGGTTTTGGTAATGATAATTTCAAAACCACTCTGTTTTTCCTTCGAGGGGTCATGTCGTGGCAGAGCAGAACCATTGCAGTATTCTCCATGATGACGTCTTGCCTTCCCATCTTCTCTGCAAGATTTGACAGTTCTGGCACCACGTCCTCGGAAACTGCTTAGGCATTAAATCGCCATATCCCCTTCTACTTGGCCACTTCTTGTAGCCCCTTTTCTTCATCCCCTCCGCACTAGCACTTCCAAAAACCCTCCCCGGCCATAATGTCTTCTTCTTCTTCCTCTTCCACCTCGTCGGGTCTTTCCTACGTGTCCTCCCCCATCAGGGAATCGACACCAGAGTGGGGTACGCAGGCGGCGTACGACATCCTTGCCCCAACAGCGTGGGACAAGGAGGACCATGACTACTCCGTCTGGTCTGAAGATGACAGGTCCTCAACTGACGGGGAGAATGACCTCCGCTTCCTTGCCAACGAGGAAGCGGTAAAGGCAAGCGACGACGACCGCTTTTCCTGGGACGGGGTCACCTCTTCCGAGGAGGTGAGGGAGGAGGAGGAAGACGACAGCTCCTCCGACGAGCCGCCGGCCAAACGCCATTGCCCCTGGCCCGGGCACCTCAGCGACTTCGACAGCGAGGACGACGATGCTGACGAGGAGGATGAGGACAACGAGGGTCCTGGCGGCGGCCGCTACAGCAGCGACGACGAGCCGGCTGGGAGTAGTGCCGACGACGGCGATGATGACGACGACGACGAGGGCAGCAATGGCCCCTAGATAGGACCTTAGCTTAGGGCCAGCAGTAGTAGATAGGGCCCTGCATTCCTTTTGAGAGCAATCAGCTCTTCTGTAAGAAATCTTATTTGTCAATGAAGAGTTTCCCCAACTTGATTTTGCCGATTTCTTGCCCAGTAATTTAGCCGATTCTTCCTTATATGGATTTTGCTGATTGTGGGCTTGATCAATGCTCGGTGAACCGATGGCAACGCATCGGTCTCTTACGATAAATTTCGAGACAGATCAGTTCAGATCCTTAAATTCCAGTCGAACAGGACCAAGCCGGAATCGTGCACACTTTGAACTTTGGAAATCCAAGCCCCCTGAGCTTACCGCCAGCCTTAATCAACAAGACTCTAGAATTGATGCCTTCAGGAGAATTCTAGGACCATTGCCGAAAATCTCAATCGCCTACAACTTCGCAGCGATGCTTTGTCTCTTCGCGGCAACAAACTGGCCTAAAGCCTATCAATTATGATGGCTCCTTCTTCAAACTCCTCCTACCAACCTGGTAATCTTCCCCTGCCAGAGTCCTCCATCCTTCAACGCGGTTGCGATGCAGGGACAGCCGATTTCAACACCATCGGCTTTTCAGAATGAAGAATCTTCAAGGCTAGCTGCCCCCCGAGCCTCGGTCAAGGCGAGAATGAAAATGCACCAGCGGCATTGGGCCACTATCAGCTTCTCTACTATGGTGCAGCATTAGCCGATTCTGACCAAATCGGCTCTTTCAGAAGCCGAGAACCTTCAACTCGAACTGCCCCTCGAGCTTCTTCAGTCCGATGAAGCAACCTCTGGTGAGAATGCAGTTCAGCCCAGCTGGATGACTGTCGGTTGTTCTCACGATCCTAGCCTGATCTGCACATCCATGCTGTTCTTGCTGTTTGGCCAGGGTTGCGATCCTCAAACTTGCCGGCAAATATCAACACCTTAAATGAGAAAAAGGGCCGTCTTGGACGCCCAAACTGATGCTTATGTCGATGCTGCCGAGCCTGAAGTCTTGCAGAAGGAGTTGGAAGTCCTTGAAGAGAGGGCCTGAGTCGCCAAGCAATCCTAATGAGGGGCCTGCTCTTGTTAGGCTTCCGCTTATATCCCTTGAGTCGATGGCCGTGCATCGGCTTTGAATTCTTAAGTCGATGCCTGCGCATCGGCTGCGCATCGGCTGCGTAGTCGATGTCTACGGGTGCTTCTATTCTTGTAGACAGTGTTGGGCCTCCAAGAGCAGAGGTTTGTAGAACAGCAGCAAGTTTCCCTTAAGTGGATTACCCAAGGTTTATCGAACTCAGGGAGGAAGAGGTCAAAGATATCCCTCTCATGCAACCCTGTAATCACAAAGCAAGAAGTCTCTTGTGTCCCCAACACACCAAATACACTTGTCAGGTGTATAGGTGTACTAGTTCGGCGAAGAGATAGTGAAATACAAGTAATATGGATGTATATGAGTGGTAATAGCAATCTGAATAAAATATGGCAGCGAGTAAACATGCAACAAAACAAGTAAACAAACGGAGATTCGATGCTTGGAAGCAAGGCCTAGGGATCCTCGCTTTCACTAGTGGACACTCTCAACAATGATCACATAATAGGACTACTCTACACCCTTTTGTTGGATGATGAACACATTGCGTAGGATTACACGAACCCTCAATGCCGGAGTTAACAAGCTCCACAATGCACTGTTCATATTTAAATAACCTTAGAGTGCAAGATAGATCAACATAATTACACCAAGAACTAACATAGCATGCACACTATCACCTTCATGCTTATGTAGGAGGAATAATACACATCAATACTTATCATAGCAATAGTTAACTTCGCAATCTACAAGAGATCATGATCATAGCCTATGCCAAGTACTCACACGGTGCACACACTATCACCATTACACACGTGGAGGAGGAATAGAGTACTTTAATAACATTACTAGAGTAGCACATAAATAATATTCAACTAGATCACATAAAGAGAGAGATGAACCACATAGCTACAGCGGAGCCCTCAGCCCCGGGGGTGAATTACTCCCTCCTCATCATGGAGACAGCGATGGCGGTGAAGATGGCGGTGGAGACGGCGGTGGAGATGACTCCGGGGCAATTCCCCGTCCGGCAGGTGCCGGAACGAGAGACTTCGTCCCCCGAATCTTGATTTCGCGATGGCGGCGGCTCGCGGAAGGTTTTCTCGGGTCTCGTCTTTCGTATCGGTGTTTTTAGGTCAGGGACGAATAAATAGGCGAAGAGATGGAGTCGGAGGGGCCACGGGGTGCCCAGACCACGGGGGCGCGCCCCCCGGCCCACGCCGGGGTGTGGTGTGGGGCCCCCCTGGCTCCCTCTCGTCCCTCTCCGGTGCTCCGGAAGCTTCCGGGAATTATAAGGTCTTCGGTCTTTATTTCGTCCGATTCCGAAAATATTTCTTTACTAGGATTTACGAAACCAAAAACAGCAGAAAACAAGCAACCGGCCTTTCGGCATCTCGTCAATAGGTTAGTTCCGGAAAACGCACGAATATGACATATAATGTGTATAAAACATGTAGATATCATCAATAAAGTGGCATGGAACATAAGAAATTATCGATACGACGGAGACGTATCGGCATCCCCAAGCTTAGTTCCGCTCGTCCCGAGCGGGTAAAACGATAACAAAGATAATTTCTCGAAGTGACATGCCATCATAACCTTGATCATACTATTGTAAGCATATGAGATAAATGCAGAGATTCGAAGCAATGATGAAGATAATGAGTAAACAAATGAATCATATAACAAAGACTTTTCATGAATAATACTTTCAAGACAAGCATCAATAAGTCTTGCATAAGAGTTAACTCATAAGCAATAAATTCTTAGTAGAAAGCTTTGAAACAACACAAAGGAAGATATAAGTTTCAGCGGTTGCTTTCAACTTTAACATGTATATCTCATGGATAATTGTCAACACAAAGTAATATAACAAGTGCAATAGGTAAACATGTAAGAATCAATGCACACAATTTACACAAGTGTTTGCTTCTAAGATAGAAAGAATAGGTAAACTGACTCAACAATAAAGTAAAAGAATGGCCCTTCAAAGAGGAAAGCATCGATTGCTATATTTGTGCTAGAGCTTTTATTTTGAAAACATCAAGAGAGTATAAAAGTAAAGTTTTGAGAGGTGTTTGTTGTTGTCAACGAATGGTAGCGGGTACTCTAACCCCCTTGCCCGACAAACCTTCAAAGAGCGGCTCCCATTTTATTTTATTTTTGGGTGGCACTCCTTCCAACCTTTCTTTCACAAACCATGGCTAACCGAATCCTCGGGTGCCTGCCAACAATCTCATACCATGAAGGAGTGCCTTTTTATTTTAGTTTTATTATGATGACACTCCTCCCCACCTTTGCTTTCTCAAGCCATGGCTAACCGAATCCTTCGGGTACCGTCCAACAATCACATACCATGGAGGAGTGTCTATTTTTGTTAATTAATTTGGGACTCAGGAATTCCATTGCCAGCTCTTTTTGCAAAATTATTGGATAAGCGGATGAAGCCACTAGTCCATTGGTGAAAGTTGCCCAACAAGATTGAAAGATAAACACCACATACTTCCTCATGAGCTATAAAACATTGACACAAATAAGAGATAATAACTTTTGAATTGTTTAAAGGTAGCACTCAAGCAATTTACTTTGGAATGGCGGAGAAATACCATGTAGTAGGTAGGTATGGTGGACACAAATGGCATAGTGGTTGGCTCAAGGATTTGGATGCATGAGAAGTATTCCCTCTCGATACAAGGCTTAGGCTAGCAAGGTTATTTGAAGCAAACTCAAGTATATAATGGTGCAGCAAGACCCACATATAAACATATTGTAAGCATTATAAGACTTTACATTGTCTCCTTGTTGTTCAAACACCCCAACAAGAAAATATCTAGACTTAGAGAGACCAATCATGCAAACCAAATTTTAACAAGCTCTATGTAGTTATTCATTAATGGGTACTAGGTACATGATACAAGAGCTTAAACAAGATCTATATGAGCACAACAATTGCCAAGTATCACATTATTCAAGACATTATACCAATTACTACATGTAGCATTTTCCAATTCCAACCATATAACAATTTAACGAAGAAGAAACTTCGCCATGAATATTATGAGCTAAGAACACATGTGTTCATACGAACCAGCGGAGCGTGTCTCTCTCCCACACAAGGATGAACTTATTCAGAGAACTAAGATAACAAAACAAAAATAAAAGCACACACAGACGCTCCAAGTAAAGTACATAAGATGTGACCGAATAAAAATATAGTTTCAGGGGAGGAACCTGATGATGTTGTCGATGAAGAAGGGGATGCCTTGGGCATCCCCAAGCTTAGACGCTTGAGTCTTCTTAAAATATGCAGGGGTGAACCACGGGGGCATCCCCAAGCTTAGAGCTTTCACTCTTCTCGATCACATTATATCACCCTCTTCTATTGACCCTTGAAAACTTCCTTCACACCAAACTTCAAGCAAACTCATTAGAGGGTTAGTGCATAATCAAAAATTCACATGTTCAGAGGTGACACAAACATTCTTTTCACTTCTGGACATTGCATAAAGCTACTGGACAATAATGGATCAAAGAAATGAATCCAACATAGCAAAAGAGGCAATGCGAAATAAAAGGCAGAATCTGTCAAAAACAGAACAGTCCGTAAAGACGAATTATAAGATGGCACCAGACTTGCTCAAATGGAAAAACTCAAAACTAATGAAAGTTGCGTACATATCTGAGGATCACGCTCGTAAATTGGCAGATTTTTTCGAATTTTCTACAGAGGCCTGTGCCCAGATTCGTGACAGACAGCAATGCTGTTTCTGCGCAGCGATCCCAAATATAACATCAACTTTAGCATAGAAACTTTACTTGGCACAAAAACATGATAAGGAGAGGTTGCTACAGTAGTAAACAACTTCCAAGACACAAATATAAAACAAAGTACTGTAGTAAAAAAAACACATGGGTTATCTCCCAAGAAGTTCTTTCTTTATAGCCATTAAGATGGGCTCAGCAGTTTTAAATGATGCACTCGCAAGAAATAGTATTTGAAGCAAAAGAGAGCATCAAGAGGCAAATTCAAAACACATTTAAGTCTAACATGCTTCCTATGCATAGGAATCTTGTAAATAAACAAGTTCATGAAGAGCAAAGTAACAAGCATAATAAGATAAAACAAGTGTAGCTTCAAAAATTTCAGCACATAGAGAGGTGTTTTAGTAACATGAAAATTTTTACAACCATATTTTCCTCTCTCATAATAACTTTCAGTAGCAACATGAGCAAACTCAACAATATAACTATCACATAAAGCATTCTTATCATGAGTCGCATGCATAAAATTATTACTCTCCACATAGGCATAATCAATTTTATTAGTTGTAGTGGGAGCAAATTCAACAAAGTAGCTATCATTATTATTCTCATCATCAAATATAGGAGGCATAGTATCATCAAAGTAAATTTTCTCCTCAATGCTTGGGGGACTAAAAATATCATGCTCATCAAAGCCAGCTTCCCCAAGCTTAGAATCTTCCATAGCATTAGTAACAATAGTGTTCAAAGCATTCATATTAATATGTTCCATGGGTTTTTTAATTTTCGCATCAAACCATCCATGTCTTAAATCAGGAAATAGAATAAGAAGCTCATTGTTGTCCATTATGCCTAACTAGTGTAAACAAGAAACCAAATGTCGCAATTGCGAGTCTAAAGGAAATAGCTTCGAGCACACACACAATGGCGCCGGAAAAGTACCGTTACACTGGAACCGAAGTATGAGTGCCTTTTACCTTTCCTCCCCGGCAACGGCGCCAGAAAAGTGCTTGGCGCGTAGTTGACGAGGGAGGAAAAGTGCTTAGTTGCCGGGCTTGCCAATGTGTGAGTGCCGTTTACCTTCCCTCCCCGACAACGGCGCCAGAAAAGTGCTTGATGTCTACGGGTGCTTCTATTCTTGTAGACAGTGTTGGGCCTCCAAGAGCGAGAGGTTTGTAGAACAGACAGCAAGTTTCCCTTAAGTGGATTACCCAAGGTTTATCGAACTCGGGGAGGAAGAGGTCAAAGATATCCCTCTCATGCAACCCTGTAATCACAAAGCAAGAAGTCTCTTGTGTCCCCAACACACCAAATACACTTGTCAGGTGTATAGGTGTACTAGTTCGGCGAAGAGATAGTGAAATACAAGTAATATGGATGTATATGAGTGGTAATAGAAATCTGAATAAAATATGGCAGCGAGTAAACATGCAACAAAACAGTAAACAAACGGATATTCGATGCTTGGAAGCAAGGCCTAGGGATCCTGCTTTCACTAGTGGACACTCTCAACAATGATCACATAATAGGACTACTCTACACCCTTTTGTTGGATGATGAACACATTGCGTAGGATTACACGAACCCTCAATGCCGGAGTTAACAAGCTCCACAATGCACTGTTCATATTTAAATAACCTTAGAGTGCAAGATAGATCAACATAATTACACCAAGAACTAACATAGCATGCACACTATCACCTTCATGCTTATGTAGGAGGAATAATACACATCAATACTTATCATAGCAATAGTTAACTTCGCAATCTACAAGAGATCATGATCATAGCCTATGCCAAGTACTCACACGGTGCACACACTATCACCATTACACACGTGGAGGAGGAATAGAGTACTTTAATAACATTACTAGAGTAGCACATAAATGATATTCAACTAGATCACATAAAGAGAGAGATGAACCACATAGCTACAGCGGAGCCCTCAGCCCGGGGGTGAATTACTCCCTCCTCATCATGGAGACGAGCGATGGCGGTGAAGATGGCGGTGGAGACGGCGGTGGAGATGACTCCGGGGGCAATTCCCCGTCCGGCAGGGTGCCGGAACAGAGACTTCTGTCCCCCGAATCTTGATTTCGCGATGGCGGCGGCTCTGGAAGGTTTTCTCGGGTCTCGTCTTTCGTATCGGTGTTTTTAGGTCAGGGACGAATAAATAGGCGAAGAGATGGAGTCGGAGGGGCCACGGGGTGCCCAGACCACAGGGGCGCGCCCCCCGGCCCACGCCGGGGTGTGGTGTGGGGCCCCCCGGCTCCCCTCTCGTCCCTCTCCGTGCTCCGGAAGCTTCCGGGAATTATAAGGTCTTCGGTCTTTATTTCGTCCGATTCCGAAAATATTTCTTTACTAGGATTTCTGAAACCAAAAACAGCGAAAAACAGAACCGGCCTTTCGGCATCTCGTCAATAGGTTAGTTCCGGAAAACGCACGAATATGACATATAATGTGTATAAAACATGTAGATATCATCAATAAAGTGGCATGGAACATAAGAAATTATCGATACGACGGAGACGTATCAACGTGCTACTCTGTCAGGAGCACGGACACCATGTTTGTGTCAGCCGATGCATCTGCATCGGCATCAGCCGATGCCTGTGCATCGGCTTTCGCCTGTTTTGGGCGCCATACTTTCTTTGGCGGGCGCGCCTTCGTCTCCACTATTTGCTGGATTTTCGCGGCTAGATCGGGCCGCGCTCTTCTCAACGTGTATAGGTACTGTGCCTCGGCTTCTTCCAAGTTTCGCAGCCGCTGCACCCGACGCTTCTGAGAATGGCTGAGTCCATCAGGGCACCACCTTGGTCGGTGATACCTATCTTCTTCTCCCTCTGACTCCTCGAAGTCTTCTTCTTGAGAGGACTCAGCTCGTCTGTTCTGAGGTGGGAGAGGTCCTAGACGCTCGAACACTGAAACTTCGCTTGCCCCCCTTCTTCTTTGCTGTCTGCATTCTGGGCAGTTCTCGATTGTTGGCAATCGGCTCATTCCTGAGTCCCAGCAATGTTTGAAGAAGGGACAGTCCCAGTGCTTGTCCACGTTGTCTTGCTCCTTTGACCTCTCGCTGGCGCGACGTTCGTACCCGTCGTTGTTGCCGCTGTTCTGACGATACCTCCTGTTCTCTGCATCAGACCGACGATGTTTCTCATCGTCTTCGTCGTAGCGTCGACGTCGGTCGTACTGCTGCTCATATTTGTTGAGGAGATGCACGGATAATGGGCGCTAATACCGTATGCTTCTCACCTCCACCTCGGTCAGGTACCGTCTATCGTCGTCTTGGGGCCGGTCGCGTGGAACGGCCTCCTCTTTATCTTTGCCACGAGAGTGGCTGCTCTCTGCCTTGTCCGCGCCATGGCGAATCACGAACCCTGCCATATTGACATCGAAAGAGAACCCTGGTTCTCTTATGGAGTGGCTTAGGTCCACCATGTTGACGTCCGGAAACGGACGCCTGTCTACCTTCATGGAAAACTGTCCGAAAGTTAATCGGCCTGATTCTATCGCCATCCGAATTTGTGCGCGCGATACTTTGCGGTCGTTGGTGGTATGCGTGAACGTATGATGCCACTTGCGAGTATGGCCTCTTGTTCATCTCTTGTGCCGTAGGGATCTTGTGGCCCTCGGGTAGCTTCAAGCTGTTTTTCTTTCGATAGCAGATCGAAGATCCGTTCGGTTTCGTCACGTCAAAGTCCAACCCTCTTGGAGGCCCCGGTGGATTCACCCATTGGCGGGACACGAGTGCGGCGTCCGAGTCCACTCGGCTACCGCAACTTCCTGATCTTCCGCGGAGTCTTCATCTTCATCGGCATTGACCAGGCTGATCGCGCGCTTGAACTTGTCTTGGTACAGTTCTGGATGGCGCTGCTCATATAAGGTCAGTCTATTGACCAGGTGCGTCAGCGAGTTGTACTCGACTTGGAACGTCAGATCCTTGAACGACGCCGCCAGACCTGCCACGGCCAGCTCGACTGCCTCTTTCTCAGTTATATGAACCGAATAGCATCGGTTCTTGACAGTTCTGAAACGCTGAATGTACTCAGCCACTATCTCTCCTCGCTTTTGCCGAACCTGTGCTAGTTCGGCAATACCAGCTTCGGTAGTTTCCGAATGGCATTGGGTGTGGAACAGTTCCTCCAGCTGCTTCCATAATTGCACTGAATTTGGCTGCAAAGAGGTGTACCACCCGAAAGCTGGACCGGTGAGGGATTGCGAGAAGCACCTCACCCGTAACTGATCCGATGCCGAAGCCATGCCCAGCTGGGCCAGGTATCGGCTCACGTGCTCGATGGAGCTCGACCCTTCTGACCCACTGAATTTGTTGAAGTCCGGAAGCCGGTACTTAGGCGGTAGTGGGATCAGGTCGAACTCATTGGGGTACGGCTTGGAATAGCCGATTATCTTCTTCTTCGGCAAAATGCCGAATTGGTCTCTCAAGACCGCGCTGATCTGATCTGCGGTGGAGGTAGTGGCAGCTGAGCTTTCATGGACTGGCGCAGTAGCATACTTGGCGGTTGTAGCGGCGCGGACGGCGCGTTGGCGTGCGGCGGCCAGGTCCAGCAGCCGCCGCTGCTGCTCCGCCTCCTGGCGCTCCCAGTCGCGCCTGGCCCAGTCCAGTGCGGCGTCGTCCGCGCGCTTCTCCTCCTCCATGTCCTTCGTCGACCTGGCGATCGCCTCCGCCATCGCGGCGTCCTCCGCGCGCTTCGCCTCCTCCTCGGCGAGCTGGATTGCGGCGGCCTCTTTCTTCGTCCTCTTCCGGCCGCTCTGCGGCGCGGAAGGCTGGTCGCGGATGACGAGGGCGCCGCTGTTGCGCCCTCTGGTCGGCGGCGGAGACGCCGGCTCCTTCTTGACGCGCACCGGCATCGAAGGCGACGTCGTCTCCTCCCTCTTCACCGGCGCCAAGGATGACCTCGGCGCCGATCCGGAAGACGACGAGCTGGCAGCCATGCGCCGTGGCTGCCAGACATTTCCCCGGCGGCGGCTCGCCGATGCCCTCGATGGAGGGGGCATCGTGAGCACCGGGAAGTTGCCGCCCTCGATGTGCTCGAGGACGGCCTCGAGATTCCGGCCCGGCGCGCTCCACCAACGTCGGCGGCCCGCGCCGTTGTTGCGCGGAGGCGGAGGCGGCGGGCCGTCGTACGAGGCGAGCTCCCGCTCCCACCGCCGCAGGAAGTACGAGTTCCACGCCATGTAGTTGTCGGGGTGGTGGCGTGGCTCGGCGCGCTCCTCATCCGTCATGGTCATCCGCGCCTCCTCGATGGCGGCGTCGAGGGCGGCGCCCCGAGGCGGCGGCGGGATTGGTACGCCGCCACGGCTTAGCCGCCACCCGCCGCCGGGAGGCCTCGTGTCCGGCGGGCGAGGGTACCCGCCTGGTGGAGGAGGTGCCCCTCCCACTGGTGGAGCGACCGGCGGGGGAAGCCATTGGAGGCTGCGCCGTCGTCGTCGGAGAACGCCATCGCCGCAGAGTAGAGGGAGAGTGGAGGGAGAGTGGAGCACGGGGTACGCCTCGTGGCGAGCGGGGCGGCGTATATAGGTGCGGATGGCGCGGGGGATTAATGCCGCGTGCAGTGCGACGCGTCCGCGGCGAGCTGACCGGCGGCAGCCTTTATTGCGCGCGGAAGACGATGCGTGCGCGGAAGACGACGACATTAACTCGCCGCGTGGCCGACGAATGCAGACCGGTGGCAGGCTTTTACAGCGCGCGGAAGACGATGCGATGAGGACGACGATCGGTTTCTCTCGCCGACAATTTGGGGCCACCAAACGCGGGGAAGTTTCCTCGGTATTTCCCGCGCTTTCGTTTCGTCCGGAGTCCCCGAGCGCTCCCCGGGGGGCCGGGGATGGCGTGGGATCGCCGGATGAATTCAGGCCCAAATCCAGACGAAAACGAGAAACCGGGGGCGCGACTGGGCCGAATTACGCCGTCTGGATGGAAAAAAGGCTCGCCGGGGCCCTCGTCAGGGGACGAGTGGAGATGCTCTTACAGCAACCAGAAAAACAGGATATCACAGTGGCTGACCACGGCCCGGTCACCGCCAGCGACCCTCGCTCGGACCCATAGCTTTCGATCGCACCGGCGCTACATTGCCGGAAGGAAAGCGGAAAACAACTGGCAATGGCAAACGGCAAAGGGCGACCAGACGTCGCGCTCCATCGACCTCGGACAGCTCTCCTTTGTTCGCTTGCTTCCCCTCCAGTCGCTACACACGACACGACACGACACACACTCCACATATATTCATTCTTTTTCACATCAGCCCAGCCGCGACGTTTACCGCTACGACGAAACGAAAGCTGGCATCAATAATCAGGCACACACGTCTTTCATCTTCCCCGTCTCCATGAATCCAGCTCACCGATCCTTGGAACAACAGCATGCATATGCATATGTACATATCAACTATGATTCGACACTGACAGAGCACACGCATGTTAATTTCAGCAGAATTTTTGCAAGATTCAGAAAAGGAATTATTTCCCAGAACCCCTTGAGGCGCTCCCTGCCGAGCGTCTCTGGCGGCGCCCTTCACCACCAAATCCTAGGCGGCACCTCCACCCCCCACTCCCTGGCCGCCCCTGCTGCCTCCCCGGTGGCGGTAGCGGCCCCCTCTGCGTCGAAGACGGCGGCAGGGATGGCGGTGTACCGCTGCTGGTTTTCCCCGGGAGTTGGGGGAATGCCGGCGGAAGCGCAGGGCGGCGCGACTGTTTGGGCCGGGGCCTGAGGCCCTCCGGCGGGGCAGCAGTGAGGAGATGGCGGTGCGCCCTCAACACGTCGACGTGCATGGCAGCGAGCTAGGTCGTCGAGCCATGATCTGGGCTAACGCCGATCTGGACAGATGGCTAGCCATGGTCGGAGCGGAGGGTGCTGGTTGTTCCTTGGATCGCCGGTACCTGCAGCCGTGCGCTAGGTCTACCTCCTTCCTCTTTTGTCACTCCGGCATGGAGGGACTGGCGGCGTGGGGGCCTACTAGTCTCGCGGATAATGAAGGTGGTCCTAGGATTCCTCCTATCGCCAAGTTGATGATCTGTTGCTGCTTGTCCCCATCGATCTAGCGGAAGTGCCGTGTTCAGGAAGGCTCCGTTGGCGCTCCACAAGGCGTTCTATGCCTGGAGTTTGCCGGATCGGGTGGGATTCCGTCGTGCACACCCGTGTTTTACTCTGACCGTTTCGTTTTCAGAGGGAGTGTCTCGAAGCTTTGCTGGTTGTTAATATCATGGAGCATGTTCTCGATCCGTGATGCTGGCGAAGAATGACATGGAAGCCGAGATCTGAGGTCTAGCAATGGCGGCTCGAGTCTTGATGGTTATGAGGAATTGGCTTGGTGATTTGTGATTTGGAGCAGCGGCATGCAAGCGGGGTCGACTGCACAGGAGAAGGTCATAGTCCTACCACTACAGGTGAAAACCCAAGGTCTGGCCTTAGTTGGTTGTACCTAACAATGGCCTCGTTGGAGACATTGTTTTGAGAGCGAGGACTTTCTTCGGGATGAAAACCTAAGATCTATGATCGGGCGATGACAGTGCTTGTGCACTGTTTCCTTCTTGGAGGCATCGCTTTTGAAGAAGCTGGACTTCAGTTGTTGTCTTGGTGGTGTTAGTACAGCTGTTTCAATGAATGAATCACTGTAGCGAGGTTTTTTTTTACAATTCTTCTCTTTTTTTTGGCGGTGTGTATCCGTAGTGCCGCTAGGGCAATGCGTTGTTGCGGAGGCTAGGTGTAATCGGTATCTTCACGATATTAATATATACTCTTTATCGAAAAAACTTTCAGGAACCAATTACATTACGTAGAATTTTCTTTCCGTGCTGCTGTGCTCCTCCCAGCCACTGTTCAAAAAGTCGGCCGATTCAGCGATTAATGGGCCGATTAATCGCTACTCGATGGGTCACCGATTAGCCGATTAAATTATTTATCGCCTGATTAACTCATTTATCGTTCGATTAATCGGCTGATTTGCCGATTAATTACTAATCGCCAGCCGATCGAGTTGAAACCGATAAACGATTTCCTCAACATTGCTCCCAGCTGTACAGGTGTCAAAGAGTTTCCTGCTAACTCGCTACGCTATCGCCGCCTCTCGATCGTGTGTGTTAGTATGGCCAGCCTACGTGCCATTTTCGTGAAGTCACTGCAAGATTTTCAAATATGTAGTGTATGGTCGGTACGAGAGAACAAATGGAGAACGGGAAAAAGTTGCAGCAGAAGGTGACGTGTCCTTGCTCCTTGGTCAGTATGGAAACACCGCTTGTCTGTCTCGGGTGCGGATTCTTAGAGTCAAAGCGCTGTAAGACTGCTCATAGTGGGAGTAACTTAGGTAGTAACATCACATATTTCAAGGTGTTTTGGTGACATGGCATAGCAATAAATGAAGAAAGAGAGGGATGTGGTAACTAGCTATGTTACCATAACATTACACACCCCAAGATAAAATGAGTCTACAAACTAATAAATGAGACTTTCCATGATACCATCTCTAAGTTACTTTCCACTATAAAGGTAGTAAGATGAACTAGTAACTTATGCATGACACCACCTTATGTTACTCCCCACTATGAGCAGCCTAAGACTGCTCATAGCGGGAGTAACTTAGCTAGTAACATCACACACTTCAAGATGTTTTGGTGAGATAGCATAACAATAATGAAATAAGAGGGAGGTGGTAACTAGCTATGTTACCATAACATCACACACCTCAAGACAAATTAAGTTAACAAACTAATAAATGAGATTTTGTATGATACCATCCCTATGTTACTTTTTACTATAAAAATAGTAACATGGACTAGTAACTTATGCATGACACTACCTTATGTTACTCTCCACTACGAATAGCCTAAAAAGATGCTTCCAAGGCAAGAGCATGTAGAGTTTGTTTAAGATAGGTCAATTTGGATGCATTAGCTGGAAGGTCTAGAAAGATCGCAACTGTGACAAATGAGGCAATTCCGAAGGTATTGCAATGCATGTTTTAGCCTAGGAGATGCATGTTATTATAGTGGAAAAAATAGGTAACATAGAAATCACCGTAAAGTGCCACGGTAAAATTGGGGAATTGGCACTCATACTTCAAGATTGACTGTGAACAAATATAAATTAACATTCAAATAGCTACCAACCTGCCTTGGTAATATTCCGAAGGGATATTTGACAAAATGACACATATATCAACGGATTTGACAAAATGACATACTATTGTGTCACTAACATGTGGGGCCAGGGCTCACCTATCAGTAACACAAAGTGTGTCATTTGTGTCAAAGTGTGATTAAAGATGTGTCAATTTGCAAAATATTTCGATTTCAAAATTGGCACTAACATTTGAAGATTGAAGTTGACCAGATGTGACCGAGGGGGCCAAGACGCCCATCATCAGAATGGCATTTGAATGCTAAAATAAAACATCAGAATGGCCTCTGAGGATTTGAATCCTTTCCACTCATAAAAACAAGAGAGATGACTATCAAGAGAGTGTTTGCTTCTTGGTTGACCAGTGCCATCCCTGCCAACAAAGCGAGCAGCATGGCCATTGATCGAAATCACACGCACTGACACTGGCACTGAATTGTTCCGGGATTCCATTTCCAGCCACGGCGACGGATCCCAGGAAGGCCAGGCGGGGAGCAGCGGGGCAGGAGACACGGCGGCTTCCTCTCGCCGGCGTCCGATCGAGTCGTAGAAAAATATGCTCGATCGTACGTCTGCCGTGTCGCCTTGGATCTGCCGCAGCGCAGATTAGTGAATTTGTGGCGGTCGCCGCACGGAAATATAGGCCGCGATTAGTCAACTGATCCCTGTGTTCAACAGCTCGCTGCGTTCATAGGGTGGATCTTCCTTGGGTTCCGATCGCTCGATTGACCAGCCATTACGCTGCGGTTTGTTTTCTTGTTTCAAGCAAGTACGGAGTACATCGCGATCGTTCTTCCATGGATACGATGCGCGAATTGATGGACCTGCCAAGCTCATATTACTAATTAATCCTCTCCGTCAGTACAAGTCAGGCTTAATTTCAAGTTTGCGCACTTGCTTACAAGTTGTTGAACGGAGTATGCCACTTTTTCTAAAAGCGCTTAAGGCATCACCTATGTATAAGGTTTATTTTGGCCATAAGATAGGACCCATATAGCTTATAGAAATAGCTACAATGCATAAGGTGTACTTTGCCACTAAAAGTACAAACCATACAAGAGTGAGCAGGATAGAAAATTAATTTTTTAATCCTTATGGACAACCAACTAGCTTGTGGTAGATCCTTAAACTTAAGATGAACCTTGTCCTCCCTTTGTCTTTATTAGTATATGTTTTGACATTTTTTTAAAGTAAAGCATCATCAAGTTTAACCAAAACTTTAGTGAAAACTACCAACAACTATAATACTAACGTACATACTATAAAAATATAGCTTATGGTGATTCAAATAGAATTTCTTCTTTGGCGGTCAACCGCCCGGTGCGGTCACTTTGTTGAAAAATGTGTAATTGAATTCCAATAAAGATAAGACAAGCACCCGCGCTTGCAGATGGCATTGAACCCATGCACACCAGCATGGTCAGATAGGAAGTAAACAAAAAAAGAAAATTATGACTCAATTGCCTTACCTTCGGATTTCAGGATTAAATAAATCAACAAACTGTTTTCTCATATGAACACTATGTCAAGTCAAAATAATGAATTTTTTATTACCTTTGTATGAAATTTACCTGTAATTATTTATAAGATGTCTTAAAAATAAAAATGCATCTTCATACACAGAGCAAATATTGATAGAGAAAAAAAAGGAGCAACCATATTAATCATCTTGGTACTCCCTCTGATCCACATTACTTGTCCATAATTTAGAATAAAGATGTACTACAACAATTAATATGGACCAGAGAGAGTATTTCATATTAATTGCAGGAATATATAAATAAATATGATTTACATTGAAATTTGGCCTCTTATTTAAGAAATGCCTCTAGTAAATATACACAATTTGGAATAAGAAATATAGGATTTACCAACAAATACGTAATGGTTAAGAAGTCTATATTTAATTAATTTATAAATAAATATGTACCAAAATTAGCCGCTCCAATAGTAGGGAAAGGAAACTAAAAAATAACCAGAAACTTGCAATTTAATTTTCATGCATACTCCAATCCAAGTCCAGACAGAATTTTTTGTACGAGCCGGCGGTACTCATGAGTTCAGCCCAATCAAAGTGGCAGTGAAAAGTGAATATTGAACAAAGAAATTTTGTCTCTCCAAAGGAACAACTCATTTAAATGTGTGTAAAGAGATGCTGGTATAAAACAATGTTTAGACAATAATATAAACAAGTCAGGAAGGAGAGAGAGATAGAGAGAGAGAGAGAGGTGTTTTAGGAGTATGGCGTTTTAGGGGCCGAGCTACATGTAGCTCTTTATTTTTAAACATTTAAAATTTATATTTCAAAGTTTCAAAAAATTCTGAACAAAATTCTGGAGATAGATAATGATGTAGGCTAAAATGGTGTAAAATCTCAATGCAAAATAATTTGTATTCTATGCTACACGAAATTGACAAAATCTGGCATATTTTATAGTCTTGAAATGTACACTATTCACTATAAAATTTGTCAAAAATTATTATATTTGTATAGCCTAGAATATGAAGTAATTTATATTGAGATTTTACACCATTATAGTATACATCATAGCTATCTGTAGAATTTTGATTCGATTTTTTGAAACTTTGAAACACAAATTCTAAGTGTTTACAAATAAAGGGCTACATATAGCTTGGTCTCCGTTCGAAGTTTTCCGGTGTTTTAGATACTATTATTTTGGTGAATACATAGACGTGTATGTTGTTTTGGATGGGCTGGGGACAATGCATCAAATTGGGCACAAAATTTACAACTGCATTATAGTCAATGATGATGTGGATGCAGAATAGAACATAAGGTGCGAATACAATTTACAATTATTTATATATAAATCTCGGTGAAAGTTTCTTACAATACTCTCATAATAAGTAGACACCGAGGACAAAGGAAGAATGCAAAAAGGTAAATGTTACCGAAAAGCCTAGATTTTGAATGGCCAGCCACATGCTTCAATATTGGACACCCAAAAGTTATTGCCAATAATGACATGTTAGCGCACTAAAATTTCTACTTCGATTAGTAAATTATAGTATGTAGCATGGAGGAAATAGTTGGGAGAAAACAATACAAAATTACTTTTCATGGGAATATTACTGCTACAATGTTTTACTATTTTATTTTTTATCCACTAAAACACATAATACTATACTAAACAAACTAATATCAAACGAATCTAGCGACGCAAATGTGCGGATCGCCTTGTTAGTTCTAATTTAATTCACAAGCTTTATTCACCATAGATGATGGAAAAACATGGCTACGCCGGCGGGTGACATAGCCACACAATTGCAAGATTCATATATACAATTTAAGATATTCTACAACATTCTTTAGATATTATAGATACAGATGCCTATACAAAATATGAAACATTGAGAGGTCATAAGTTAATCACTATACTAATAAATGCATATTCCTAGGATGCTACATTGCAACTAGATGGTCTTGAACATTTGAGAAAAATATTAAAAATAAAAAATATTATTGTAAGAACTTGTTATTTTATTTTATCACAAATAATGTATATTCATAATGAGAAGTGTATCTTAGTTTATGTAAGATTTATTATTATATTGATTTTTTCGCTTGATATCAATATAAAAATTCATTGATGTATAGAGAAAGCAAAAAAGTTTAATATAAAGTTTATCATGATAACATTTTAGTTGGATAGGTATAGTGTATTGAAACCTAGCACTACAAGAAATATGGTGACTTGCGACCCTCCATATTGGTCGCTGGAAGGTCATTGTGCGCCATCTATGACCACACATTGACCAATAATTGTTGGTCGCCAGTTGAGCATCACTAACGAAGCACAACGACCTTTTTGTTGGTCATAGAATCCATGACCAAAATTTTGGTCGCTGGCAATCTGACGTGTCCACGTCAGATCCAACTTGGCAAATCTCACGTGGCAAATCTATGACTAAACCAATTGGTTGTGGATTAAAATCAGCCCAATCCATTTCTATCATCTACATGGGCCAAGCCCAAAATCCAGGCCCATTTATCTGTTCTTATTGTGAAATCTTCAGTTTATTGGGCCAAGCCAAAACGTATGGCCTTTTTAATTCCTGGGCCACAACCATTTTACTACCAATTTTCGACTTGGGCCATTTATAGTCCATTTTCTTTTCAAGACTTGCATGTTCACATCCCAATTATTTGGGGCCACCGAATGATGTTTGGGTCGTGGCATCTTTACATGTCTTTCTAGCACGATTCACAGGCTTCACAACACATATCAAATAATAGTAAATTGTCACATCACATATCAACACTACAAGAGATCTGATATACCGTGACGAAAACCCTCGTGACAGTGGTCGGTAACGTCACGTAATACTGTAATGTGTTACGTTCTTCCCCTAGTGTCACAGATTCCACAAAATCCATGACAGTTACACTATCAACGTCACACATTGACACATTCTGTGACAGTTTTGATAGCTTCCATGTCGAATTTGGATTCGTCACAAAACAATTCAATCGGCGATATTGCATCATGTAAACGCTAGTGTGGGGGGCGTCGATGGGGCAAAGAAAAATTATGGAAATTGATCTTAACACGAAAATACAACATTGAACTCTATAGGTAGACAATTCAGGCGATATAAACTTATTTTTGATGAAGTCCTGTGTTGCATTCCGCTTTCGAAAATTTTAGAGCCCGCTCATCTAATCCGCCGCCCATTACGCATCTCCTCCACAACAGCCGCCACTAGCCCATCTCTATTCTCCACCACCTCCCAACCGCTCCGGTCATTGAGGATCCTCTCCTCTGCCGTCTTTGCCTCCAGGGGCAATCACCAATGTCTCCACTCCCTGCCGCTAGTCGGTGAGGCAGCCGCAACCCGCGCCATGATCGAACGACGAATTGATCTCCACTCTGCTTCACCCAGCCCCGCCTTCCCTGCTCGTGATGGTGCCCGCGGATCTGACCGTCCCGGATTTCCGCAGGGTGAGTAGGACACCATCGCCTCTATGTTGTACCTCCACTAAGGAGGCGGCCAGGAGGCTTCGGGGATTGATACTCGTCGGCGCTGGGTGGATCACCGATGGCACTAGGCTTAACCGCGGCATGGCTTCCAAGACAATGACGAGCCAAAGAGTCATCTACCCCTATCTATACGGTAGCAAAATTTTCCTCTGGTTCTTGTTTTTTGTTTCTTTAACGGGGGCTTCGTTGGAATTTTGGTGTGGCAGTTTTGGTGGGTCCGTGACGAAGAACACTGGACGGGTACGTGGTGTTCGACAGAATTAAGCTGGGCATCGATCCACAAGCCGTAAAGATCACCCCCGTCACTGAGCTGCTACTGCCGGACTCTGTGAACAGCAATCTCTACACTGTCCGGCTGCCGTTGTCTCCACATGTGAGAAATCCCGCCACACTTCTCGGAATTATTGTTCTTGTTGCTAGCGCTAGCAGTTATGATTTTCCGAAATCTGCCATAGTTCAACCGATCTGGCTACTTGGTAGTGCTACTAGTACAAGCAACAATGTGCTTCTTTCGTGCTATATTCACAATGATAAAGAAAAGGGTGAATTGCTTATGTAACCTCAGAGTGTTAATCTGAATATAGAGTTCAATCAGTATGGTGCAATTTTCATATAATACATATGCAACTTTTCATATGAGCTGGACACTTTATACAATTGTGTGTTCTCTTAGTTTATAGAACTATGTCGTTTTGTTCTTAGGTTAAAAAAAATATTTGCTACTGCAGGCTTGTAGCTGCTAGCCTATTCCTGGGCACTTGCAAGCCGTTGGGTGCTGCTTGTTGCTGAACCCAAAAGAAACAGGCGAAATGGTTGCTTTTCTTTTAGGATGTTTTCTTATCTTTTGAGCTCTAATTAATTTTTTTGGAATCTATTTGGGAGCATTTTTCACCAAAAACTAATATCTTGTTTGTCTCTTCTTCATCAGGTGCTAGACGAGCCCTCAAATGCACTACGTGGATGGCTAGTTCTCATGAGTGCTACTGCTGATTGTAGTTTTGTTGGTGCAATGCTTTATTCTAAAATACCAATTCTTGTTTTAGGCTATAAATATGGAAATCCTTACCGATCTAATTGTAACCTTGTGATGAATTTATTATTCGGTTCGGTTGTATGTGTGAGCAATGTTGAGCTAGCGTGTGAATCTAAACTTTATATGTATTTAAATATGAAAATGGATTTTTTGTCGTCTTTGTCAACTTAATTCCGTTGTGAAATCCTTTGTTCTGGAAAAGTAATACCCAAAAAATCCGCAAACAAATTTTTTCCTCCAATCCTCGAAATGCCAAAAAATATTTATTTTTGGCCAAAAAGAATAATTTTTCAATCATTATTTTTTAAAACAATCACATGATGTCATACGCTAATCCGTGACGTTTACTAGCCATGGGATGGTCTCTTAGGTGCTGACATCACACATGACATCATCTATATTCGGTGACACTTTCTCTCGCGCCGCGTCACTAGAAGTAATACGTGACTGGGATTCCGTGACGATGCTTGTGACGCTCAAAATACGTCACGGTGGGGTCTTCCATGACGTTTATTGCTATTGCATGACGTCTTCAGCTCGTCACAGTATATCAAATCTCTTGTAGTGCAAATAACAATAAATTGTCTCAGCACTTATCAAAATACTCGTAAATTGTCTCAGTACTTATCAAATAAAAACAAATAGTCTCAGCAGATATCAAATAACAGATTCACAGTTCCCCAGAATATACATCTCACAGGTCGATCACTAGCTCCCACAACAAGTCCAAAATAGAACTAGTTCCCAGAACTAGGCCAACACCTCCAGACGTAACAAAATTCTTTGATTTTTTTTGCCATAGAACTCCTGTATAAGAGAGAGAAAGCCACATGTTAGTCTCAGTATAGCTGCTAAGAATAAAACAAAACAATAATGAGCTACTCCTCATCCCGCGGAAGGAGAAGCGGTAGAAATCAAAGCATACAATCATAAAACTATAGCCCATAGAAAGCAGCACATCCCGCGGCAATCAGAAAGCACACTATGCCTACAGACAAGCCCAGCTACACTAGACATGTTAGCATTAGCAGGCAACAAGCAGCCAAAGAAAATTGTGATACTTGGACCATATTCAAAACAGTCACAGTTCTGCATGAGTATTCCATATTTCTTAACTTCAACTGCAGAATTCCTGTAGATGTGCTCACCTCATGGATGATGGAGATACAGGGTCGAGTCGGAACTCCTGGCCATGGATGGCTGCACATGCTCCACACTGACACTAATCCTATTCTTGATGATGCGGTTGCCAACCTGATCATTAAAGGACAAGGACAACAATATCAAATCTAATTAAACAAATCATCATTGAAGAGGCTATTTATGAAACAGAGCAAGTATTTCAGATTTTCTATACCAAAACTTCATACAAAAAGCATCACAAAAGATCATATATTTTATACATGCATCATGCTGTATCGTGTGCCTAAATGATAACTTAGCAGATCCATACATATCCATAGGAAGCACAAGTAGATACCTGACCACATGAAGATGCAGCCGATGGGGATGCAGTTGAAGATCTGGTCCACATTGTCGTTGACACTGGCCATTGCAGGTACTCGTCCGTGCCAAAATCCACCCTGCAGTCCAAAGAGCTAGCCTGAGAGGAACTGGTTAAGGAGTACCATGAGAAACCTTGGAGTCTATAATGCCAGTATGCATCAAAAACATTTAGAAAGCCTCATTATGTAATCAAAATAAGTACTTCAGGACCTGGGTTACCGAGTTGATCTTAGAAATGAAAATTGTTACAGGAAGTATACCTATATACCTATATGTCTATACATAAACCAGTAGTACTGTTGCTACTAGAGGAAAAGATGATGTATAGAATATCTCCAATGAATAAAACCGAGAATATGAGAAAAAACCTAATCCATTACATAGTGTTACTCGTGTAGTACATCGCATGTATCCATAGTAAAATAATATCATAGCAGATGCATTTAGTAGGCACATACAACAGAACATCAACAAACTGCATTCCAAGCTAATGCATCAACTCCTACAGCTTAAGAATCCACCAAAACCAGTAGTAATTATGACAGTATTGTCTTACATAGGCATGCAACACGCTAGTTAGTAGATATGAAAAGCCAGACAAGAAACTACTACCCACCTAATTATCTTTTTGCTCATCTTGCAATTTCAGAACGCACTTCAATGCATTAGATGACATGCAAACAACACAAATGACAGTACTTAACTACCAGGACTACTTCCAGCATTCCTGGTACATAGACCATGCATGGTCAGCAACTCAGGAATCAGGACTGAACTTTTAACCTTACAATGAAGCACACCAAGCATAATGAGGAAAAGAATCGTCTGGCCATTATGTATGAGGTTGAGGTGGAGCCTGTTCTTCTCGGGGAAAAGCACCGCTATAGTGAACTCAAGGCTGCGAACGCAGTGTCGTGGCCGGGGTTGATGCACTCCAGCACACATGTAAGCATCATGTCACATTCAAGTTTGCGAATAAACAAAAGCTTGCAAGTTAGTCCATTATTTAACAAACAGTAGGTCTGGAGAAACCAGTGGCGCATCACATGAGTGTCACAACTAGAGCTAATTGGCTTAAAATGAACATCACAGTGCCCAATAGTCAAACCCCTAACAAACTTCAGTGTGAGGTGTATACATTACGCAGCAACTATACAACATTAAAACATATGTGTGGCTTGTTCCACCATCTGATTAGGTCAGTTTGATGGGACTCACAAAGTCATAATAAAGTACAATGAGAAACTAAGTATAAGAACATAAGTAAAATCTCTCGTTTAGAGCCCAGTTCACTATTTACTTAAAGTATCTAAAAATATAATCGCTAGCCCTACTATTTATTATTTGATCAACTGCATACATGCATCAGGATATAAGTAAAAAATTTGAAGTTAACAATTGTACCAAATCTCAGCTAAAGCTAGCAGTCCAAGAGTGCAATGAACAAAAAAGATCCAACCAGTCCTAAGAATCATGGTACTAATAACTCCCAAATAGATCAATTGGTAGCTTCTACGCATAAATTGGAAATAGTATGCGATAGTAACAGGAACCAGATTGCTGGTATCATATTTCTACCAGATTCATCATCAATACACCATTCGAAAACTTTCAGCTTCATTATTTTGGATGTTTCCTTTTTGTATGTACTGACAGTAATCACGTGAGATTGGTTCAAATGAAGCTGACCTTCACTGTATGCTCTCATGTACGCTACAGCTAGCAATTTTTAGTAGAAAGAAAGATGCACCAAAAGCATTGACGAATTAAACTGCAAAAACTGGTTCCACTGGGCAGAAATTGTTGTGTTACTATTAGCTAAACTAAGCAGGGACGGAACAGAAAACACAAACTTTATGAGTTTCCATTTAGATAATCCAACCGTAAATGGAGCGAGTCTAAGTCCGAAGACATGCCTAGCAGCCCAAATTACCAATTTGCTGCTACGACTAGATGATGTTTCCTTATCTTGAGCTAATAATTGTCTTATGTGTCAACTCACAATAAACAGTAACCAGATCATTGTATGATCCTCTTCTGACTTGGCAATGAAATAGTTTCACATGGATAGTTCTATTTTTTTAATTTGAGAGGATTCAGATGGACAGATATAGCAATTCGATCAAAACGACGAAAGCAAAGAACATATGTACTATGCATTTCAGTACCAATGTGAGAGATAACCTACTTCTCTCAGCAGATCGTAACCTCAGACAAGATATTTCACATAAATTAGGATATGCTAGTAAATAATATCTAACATTAGGGGTCTACTGCCTGCGTAAAATTGGGGATGATGACAATGCTGCTCACGTCAAGTCTCTCTTTCATTTTCTGTTTGTTCAAATGCATCAAGTAAATAAGAAGATGTTACTACTATCACAAGCATTGAGCATGTAGCAAACAAGGCGTGCTTAGTTATATAGTTTACCCTGGTGGCGCTGGAAACATGGAATCTCAACATGTCAGACTAGATTAAAACTAACTAGCTACATACAAGAACAATCAATTTCCCTATGCACCCACTGCCTATGCATACAACGATTTCAATTATACATGCAAGATTTCCCTACTACTACACACAACAGATATGAAAGAAACAAATTCAAGCAAAGATACTTTTGAGGAGTAGAGAACCTCACCGGCAGCAGGAGGTTGGTGAGGTGGATTGCAGCAGAAGGTCGTGGTCGTGGACGTCTGTGGTGACCCGGCATACCACTACATGGTGTAGTATGCAAGTCTGACATAACACCAATGAAACACCGTTTCACTAGTATTACATCGCTCAGAGTGGTACAACAGAAACATATGCGGGTCCAAGGCATGTCTATAGAATTACATACGGACTTTGTTACATAAGATCATCACAGCCTCCTAGTTTACAATGAGGTAAAACTGCAAATAAACTCCAGAAGAACGACTCGTAGTCTAATCCTATCACGAACTCTATTTGTAGAGTATTTCACTAGCTATAGAGGCTATGAATAGATTCTAGCTAAATAGGAGCTAAGTTTAGGAAGCTAGTTCCTTTCTATTGTTAATCTAAGTTTTCTCCTTGTTGGATGTGGTATCGGACTCTTCTGACAGGTCATGTTCCGTGAAGTAGTTGTTGACTTATCAGCCTTCGAGTTGCACTGTAGATCCTCCTTCGAAGCCTCCATATCTAAGCAGGGGATTTAAGAGTGGGATGAGTACGAGCGTAATCAACAAGTTCATTATAGGAAAGAGGTGTTTAATGCACTAGCTACAACCATGGACCAGAAAGTCCAAGGCTATGCAGGTTTTTGTAATCATTTGTTCAAAAGGTTACTTTTATTCAGAAGAACTATGTCCGTCAGCCTTCACCGGTTTACTAGAACTTCATGGAGTTCCTTTCCTGCAGCGTTCCCAGTCAGAGAGTGACTGGTCACGATTCATTACACTCTGCAGAGGTGTGTTGCTTTATCCATAAGAGATCTTAACCTTGGTGCCAACCGGGAATGACCCGTCCACACTTCCTTTGGTGTGAGGCCCGGTATAAGGTCATAGCCAAGTTATACTCCTCTGCTACCTCGAACACCCACTCTTTGTTGCAATCCCCGACCCTGGCTCCTCGCCGGTGTTCTTATACCAATTAAGGATGAACCCCGACCACGACGTCAATTCAGGGCTCTACCATAAACTCCTTCGCCGGTAGATGCAACCCATCATAGACCGCATTACCGTGGGGACTTTATTGGGACCCCCACCCTACCGCTTGTCCTTCTCTGGATCAAGTGTCTACGGTAAGCGCATCCATTGATGAACGAGAGGTGGAAGTACAACTGACTACTCCGTCCCATTCCAAATCTTATGATTAACACGAGTTTTACGGCACAAGAATCACTGGACGACATTTGTTGTTTAATCCTAGATGGATATAAACCCTTGCAATCGAACCTCCACCATATCAACACATACCATGGTTCCATTGCCCACCACATAGTCATATTCATAGTTATGAAAATAGTATTTTTGGTTTTCATGCAAGAGTGATAAGTTTAGTACTTTGCAAGTAAATTGGTAAAAATACTCAAACGACATGAGCAAGCGATGAACTTGCCTTTCTTGACTGCAAGATTATGCAGGCAAGGTCTTCGATACGCAATAAGTCCAATTCTGAAATAGCATCATCGTCCGGTAAGGATGATGTTTAAAAGATTGGCAAGGATGCAATAATCATAAGTATGAGATGCAATCCTCTAAGCGTGACCTAACCCCGATGATTTAGGATTAGTGAGTTGTAATGATTAGTTCAGGGTGTGTTGCACTTTTATATGGTTCACAAACAAGGTTCTTATTAAGGTTGATTACTTGGTATTATAAATAAGCAATGCAATATATCACAACAATAATATTACAAGCACACATCAATAAGAATTGGTATAATCCTAGCATGTAATGAACAGTTGTTGGTTTTAGCACTCTATGGCATGGTTAATGGTTAATTATCATTTACTTCAAAAGAATAACTTTTGAAGAACATGTTCTTTAATAAAGAACAAGTATGATAATTAGGGTTGTGGAGTTCTATGGTTTCCTATGGTTCTAATTAGTTTTTGGAGTAAGGATTAGAGGGATCACAACAAAGTTGGATTCATCAACACCTAGAGCTGGTAAGGTTGAGTTAAGCCTAGACATCTTTAAGCAATTAATGATACAATGTTGCTATCAAGGTTGGTTTATCTTGCTGGTGATAGCTAGCTAGGGTTTATAGATCCTATTAAGCAGGTTTGATGATTACTTCTTATTTACTTCAAAAGAATAACTTTTGAAGAACATACTTAAGAAGTATGTCAATTAGGGTTGAGGAGTGTTATGGTTTGCTATTGGATCCACTAAATAAGAATTAGGTATTTCCTAAATAGTATGGTTCATAAACTTCTAACATTAGTAGGATTTAGTGGAGCATGAGTATGTAATGCAAATTATGGGGCATGGATGCTAGTGGAGTTCATCACAATGGTGTGATGCTAAGCATGGATAACTAATAGGAGCTAAGGTTTAGACTGGGTTGATCCTACTTGATTAACTAGGTATGATGGGGATGCATACATGGAATACTAAATTATTAATGATAGGGCTTCTACATTTTATGTGGATATGACAAGTATTTAATTGTTATTATGGATCTATGAATCAAAATGAAGTAACATGATCACATGTAACACTCTAGGGTTTGGTTTTATAAACAACTCAGGGTTCACATGATTTAATGGAGCTAGAGTTCCTAATAGTATTAGGGTTTTAGAATCCCACATAAAGTTATGAACTACTGTTTTATGTATAATGGAACTAGGGTTTCATAATCTACCATATAGTTCTTAAGGTAATAACTTCATTATAAGGTTTGAAGTTATTAATCACTTTAAAATAAACATAAGATTGGATTTGGCATTTTATTATTTTTAAAGAATTAGTAACTAAGGTAATTATTATTTAGGGTTTAAATCCTTCTAGTAAGGATTTAATAAGGTAACAAATACAGAAAATTAATTTTAATGTTTTTTTATTTATTTACTGGTTTTTATTTAATTTAGAAAGTTTTCCTAATTATTGAATTTTTAATTCAATTAAGAATAAAAGAAAAGGCTTAATTAATAAGTATTAAATAATTAAATTTTATTAAAAATAAAAATTTCATATTATATTTTTATTGGATAGATTTTATTTTTATAAGAATTTTGATATCTTATTTATATTTTTCTAAGTTATAATGAATTTCCTAAATATTTGCAAAGTTTCTGCAATTATTGAATTTGAAATAAAAACAAAGGAAACTGCTAAACGTACCCTACTGCTTTCTACCCGTGGTCACTGACTAGTGGGCCTATGTCCACGTCAGACACCACATAGGCGTGGACTGAGTCAAAATCAGAGAAATGGTCTGGGAGCTCACTGCCGGCGGGGATTTAACGACGGCGGCGAAGCTCCAGATGATCTACGGGCGCGAGTTGGTGCTCTTGCTACTCTACGCGACACGGGGAAGCTAATGATGGTGGCGCCGCCCATTTTTGGTCGCCGACGATTTCCCGACGGCGATGCCGAGCGACGGGGCTTGCAGGTCTACGGCAACGGCGTGATACAGAGAGCTCGGGAGGGTGCGAAGTGATCCACGAGGAGCAGAAGCTCACCATGACCGTGTAGGAGAGCTCATACGAGGCAGAGGTGGTTGGACGGCGACTTGATCGTCGACGGAGACGGTGGCCGGGAGCGGAGAAGAGGAGCTTGGTGAGGTCGATTTAGGTCGCTCTGTCTCGATTCCTCGCGCAGGTGAAACAAGTCGAGCATGGCGATGCTGACGGCGTCCTCAGCGTGGCTCGGGGATGCCCCAATCGACGGCGGTGGGAGATGGCCGGAGGTGCTAGAGTTTCAATTTGGGGAAAAATGAAGCAGGGAGGAAGAGAAATTGGAAGCTAGGGTTTCGTCCAGGGCTTTATACGGCTCTCATGGTCGACGAGGGTCACGGGAGTCCACTTCGGCGGCCGGGACATGGAGCTCGTCGTCGCCGTGGCGGTCTCCTGCGCGTCGAGAGGAGGAGACGAAGATGACGACGTCTTCCCGTCCTTATCCACGCGAAGGGGTACCTGGGAGTGTCTGGGCCGTGCTGGGCTGAGGCAGTTGGGTTGCTGGTGGGCTGCCACGGCCAGGTAAGCCTGGTAAGTCATTTTCACCCCTTTTTCTTTTCTGTTTTGGATTTGCCCAATTAAATCCATTTTTAATTATGTTATTTTTGTATGTGTCTTAATTATGTTATTTCAATGAAGATGTAGTGCAATGAAGATTTCATCACACTCCTAATTGAAGAAAGTATTCTACATTTGATTAAATTGCATACATGTGGCTTATTCAAAATAGCAATTAGACATGAGTTTATATTCTCATTTTACTTTACTTTTTCGTATGAATCAAATCCTTTGGAATGATTAGAGTTAATACTTTGAACTCAAAGTATTTCATAGATTGTTCCTGTGGATTCTCTTGAAATATTTCCTATAAGTAAAACTTGTGAGAATAATTATGCTACTGTTATCTATGATAATCCATGCTACTTTGATAAATCTTATGATAATGCTTTGTTTGTGCCTGATGTCGAAATGCATGGTACTAAAGAATTTTGCTTGGCAAATGTTTATGATAAAGCTCTAGATGATGGTCCTATGTTACTTGATAATATTAATTGTACTACTAATGAAAATGGGATTGGAGAGTTCTTGACATTATCTATGTGTCCCATATCTCTTGAGATTGATCATTCATCTTGCTATATTATTGATAAAAGTGTGTTCGAAAGTTTTAATTCCACTATTTTTGAGCTTGATAAAAATTATATGTTTGTGGATCATGAAAAGTATGCTGCATGTGATAGTTATATTGTTGAGTTTATTTATGAAGCTACTGAAAATTATTATGAGAGAGGAAAATATGGTTGTAGAAATTTGCATGGTACTAAAACACCTCTCTACATGCTTAAAATTTTGAAGTTACACTTGTTTTATCTTCCTATGCTTGTTACTTTGCTCTTCATGAACTTGTTTATTTACAAGATTCCTTTTCATAGGAAGCATGTTAGGCTTAAATGTGTTTTGAATTTGCCTCTTGATGCTCTCTTTTGCTTCAAATACTATTTCTTGCGAGTGCATCATTAAAACTCGCTGAGCCCATCTTGATGGCTATAAAGAAAGAACTTCTTGGGAGATAACCCATGTGTTATTTTGCTACAGTAATTTGTTTTATATGTGTGTATTGGAAGTTGTTTACTACTGTAGCAACCTCTCCTTATCTTAGTTTTGTGTTTTGTTGTGCCAAGTAAAGTCTCTAATAGAAGGTTGATACTAGATTTGGATTTCTGCGCAGAAACAGATTTCTATCCGTCACGAATCTGGGCATATTTCTCTGTAGGAAACTCAGAAAAATCTGCCAATTTACGTGCGTGATCCTCAGATATGTACGCAACTTTCATTAGTTTTGAGTTTTCTGATTTGAGCAACGGAAGTACCATTTTAAAATTCGTGTTTACTCGGCTGTTCTGTTTTGGCAGATTCTGTCTCTGTTTTTGCATTGTCTCTTGTGGACTTTAAGTGAGGCTTTCTAGACGTGGAGAGTCTGTAGCTAATGTTTTATTGAGTTCTTGCAATGTGTCACTACAGGACCAAGGTGGATTCAAGTTTTTTGAGTACTAACCCCTCTAATGAAGTTTATGAGAAGTTTGGTGTGAAGGAAGTTTTCAAGGGTCAAGAGAGGATGATGATATATGATCAAGAAGAGTGAAAAGTCTAAGCTTGGGGATGCCCCCGTGGTTCATCCCTGCATATTTCAAGGAGACTCAAGCGTCTAATCTTGGGGATGCCCAAGACATCCCTTCTTCATCAACTTATAAGGTTTCTTCTATTGAAACTATATTTTTATTCGGTCACATCTTATGTGCTTTACTTGGAGCGTCTGTGTGTTTTTATTTTTGTTTGTGTTTGAATAAATATGGATCCTAGCAATCCTTGTTTGGGAGAGAGACACGCTCCGCTTTTTCATATGAACACTTGTTCTTCATTTTACTTTTAATGTTCAATGATAAAAGTTGGAAGCTACAATACTTATTGGTATTTGGTTGGAAATAGAAAATGCCTCATAATGTCTTGAATAATTTGGCACTTGGCAATTGTTTTGAGCTCTCAAGTAGATCATGACTAAGTTTTTTTTCATGTAGTTTAAACCTATTAGTGGAGAACTACCGTAGAGCTTGTTAAAATTGGTTTGCATGATTGGTCTCTCTTAAGGTCTAGATATTTTCTGGTAAAAGTGTTTGAGCAACAAGGAAGACAGTGTAGAGTATTATAATGCTTGCAATATGTTCTTATGTAAGTTTTGTTGTACCGGTTCATACTTGTGTTTTCTTCAAACAACCTTGCTAGCCTAAGCCTTGTATCGAGAGGGAATGCTTCTCATGCATCCAAAAACCTTGAGCCAAAACCTATGCCATTTGTGTCCACCATACCTACCTACTATGTGGTATTTCCTGCCATTCCAAAGTAAATTGCTTGAGTGCTACCTTTAAATAATTCAAAATGCTTCTCAATTTGTGTTAATGTTTTATAGCTCATAAGGAAGTATGTGGTGTTTATCTTTCAATCTTGTTGGGCAAATTTCACCAATGGACTAGTGGCTTCATCCGCTTATCCAATAATTTTGCAAAAAGAGCTGGCAATGGGATTCCCAGTCCCAAATTAATGAACCAAAATAGACACTCCTCCATGGTATGTGATTGTTGGACGGCACCCGAGGATTCGGTTAGCCATGGCTTGTGTAAGCAAAGGTTGGGGGAAGTGTCATCATCATAATAAAACTAAAATAAAAGGGCACTCCTTCATGGTATGAGATTGTTGGCCGGCACCCGAGGATTCGGTTAGCCATGGTTTGTGAAAGAAAGGTTGGAAGGAGTGCCACCCAAAAATAAAAATAATGCATGGGAGCCGCTCTTGAAGGTTTGTCTAGCAAGGGGGTTAGAGTGCCCACTACCATTCGTTGACAACAACAAACACCTCTCAAAATTTTACTTTTATGCTCTCTATATGTTTTCAAAACCAAAGCTCTAGCACAAATATAGCAATCGATGCTTCCCTCGTCAAAGGGCCATTCTTTTACTTTATGTTGAGTCAGTTTACCTACTTCCTTCCATCTTAGAAGCAAACACTTGTGTCAACTGTGCATTGATTCTTACATACTTGCTTATTTGCATTCATCATATTACTTTGTGTTGACAAATATCCATGAGATATGCATGTTGAAAGTTGAAAGCAATCGCTGAAACTTATATCTTCCTTTGTGTTGCTTCGATGCCTTTACTTTGAACTTATTGCTTTATGAGTTAACTCTTGCGCAAGACTTTTGATGCTTGTCTTGAAAGTATTATTCATGAAAAGTTTTGCTATATGTTATCTACTTGTTAGCAACTATAGATCATTGCCTTGAGTCACTTCATTCATTTCATATGCTTTGTAATAGTATGATCAAGGTTATGTAAGTAGCATGTCACTACAGAAATTATTCTTTTTATCGTTTATCAGCTCGGGACGAGCAGGAACTAAGCTTGGGGATGCTGATACGTCCCCGACGTATCCATAATTTCTGTCGTTCCATGCTTGTTTTATGACAATACTTACATGTTTTGCTTGCACTTTATGATGTTTTTATGCGTTTTCCGGAACTAACCTATTAACAAGATGCCACAGTGCCGTTCCTCGTTTTCTCGCTGTTTTTGGTTCCGGAAAGGCTGTTCGGGCAATATTCTCGGAATTGGACGAAATCAACGCCAAACCTCCTATTTTTCCCGAAGGCTCCGTAACACCGAAGAAGAGTCGGAGAGGGGCCGGGGGCCACCACACCACATGGCGGCGCGGGCCGGACCCCGGCCGCGCCGGCCTAGGGTGTGGCGCCCCGTGTGCCCCCTCGCGCCGCCTCTTCGCCTATAAAACCCCTTTCGACCTAAAAACATCGTACCACAAGACGAAACTCCGTGAAAGACTCCGTGGGCGCCGCCACCATCGCGAAACTCCAATTCGGGGGACGAAGTCTCCGTCCCGGCACCTCGCCGGGACGGGGAAGTGCCCCCGAAGCCATCTCCATCAACGCCACCGCCTCCATCATGCTCCGTGAGTAGTTCCCCCATGGACTACGGGTTCTAGCTGTAGCTAGTTGGTATACTCTCCCCATGTACTTCAATACAATGATCTCATGAGCTGCCTTACATGATTGAGATTCATCCGATGTAATCGGTGTTGTGTTTGTTGGGATCCGATGGATGATACATTATGATTAGTCTATCTATAAAGTTTGTGAAGTTATTGTTGCTGCAATCTTGTTATGTTTAATGCTTGTCACTAGGGCCCGAGTGGCATGATCTTAGATTTGAGCTCTATACTTATTGCTTAGATTGTATCTACAAGTTGTATGCACATGTCACTGTCCGGAACCAAAGGCCCCGAAGTGACAGAAATCGGGACAACCGGCGGGGATGGCGGTGATGTGAGGGACACATGTTTTCACGGAGTGTTAATGCTTTGCTCCGGTGCTCTATTAAAAGGAGTACCTTAATATCCAGTAGATTCCCTTGAGGCCCGGCTGCCACCGGCCTGGTAGGACAATAGATGTTGTGAAAGTTTCTCATTGCGAGCACGTACGACTAAATATGGAAAACATGCCTACATGATTAATGAATTGATGTTCTTTCTTAATGCCTTATCAATCCTATCAATTGCCCAACTCGTAATTTGTTCACCCAACACTTGTTATTGGAGAGTTGCCACTAGTGTAGATAGCTCGGGAACCCCGGTCCATCTCTCATCATAATATACTCGTTCTACATGTCATTGGAAGTAGTATCAACTATCTTCTCGGTGCCATTGCTCTCATATTGCTATTACTGCTATCGTGTTACGCATTACTCATTGCTCTCATATTATCGCTACTTTCACATCACCCCTGTTACAAGTGCTTTTCCGAGTGCGAATCTGAATTGACAACTCAGTTGTTAAGGCTTATAAGTATTCTTTACCTCCCCTTGTGTCGAATCAATAAATTTGGGTTTTACTTCCCTCGAAGACTCTTGCGATCCCCTATACTTGTGGGTTATCAAGACTATTTTCTGGCGCCGTTGCCGGGGAGGCATAGCTCTACTCATAAGTTCACCTGGGGAGTACACTCTACCTCTCTCTCTGTTTTTGTTTTATTTTATTTTGTTTTGCTTAGTTTACTTTTTCCTAGTTTACTTGTGCTTAGTTTATTTCTGTCTAGTATTATTTTGCTTAGTTTACTTTTGCTTAGTTTCTTTTTGTCTTGTTTTATTTTATACCCAAAAATCCATAAAAATTTGAAAAATCTAAAAATTAAAAATTGCTGTTATGGGAGAACCTACCACTTACTTGGAGCTTATAGAATGTTATAATAATTATAGAGAATCAAGAACTGGTAAAATAATGAGTGCTATGATAGAAAAATTGAATACAATTGCTAAAATCTTGCTTGAATGCCATGATATAAAATGTTGCTCTCAACAGGATACTAAACATCTTAAATTTCAATGTGGCTTTAGTGAGGAATTTTTAATTAAGAACTATAATCGGAATTGCTATATTCATTATGGGTTCGAAGAGGTAGAACAATTTGTCTTATTTATGGGAGCCTTCGAGATAGAATCCTTCATGGTTGAGAATTATGAAACTTGTGTTGTTTGTAAGGGCCTTAAAGATTATGTCTCTACTATCCTTAATTCTTGCATAGAATGCTACAGTAGGAATCCTTATATCCTTGATTATAAAGAGAGACGCATTAATGCACAAGAATGCACTCACAATCTGCAGGAACCTGTGGAAGAAGAAATTGATGAACCTAGAAGCTCATTGGATGAAAAAGAGGAGGAAATTGATGAACCTGAAAGCTCATTGGATGAAAAAGAAGAGGGGAGTGATGAACAAAAGGAGGAAGAATGGATTAGCTACCCATGCCAACCTTCTAATGAGAGTAACTCTTCATCTCTTACACTATTTGATTGTCCTCCATGCTTACCGAAAGAGGTTGAATGTTATGTTCCTGTGGATTCTCTTGAAATATTTCCTATAAGTAAAACTTGTGAGAATAATTATGCTACTGTTATCTATGATAATCCATGCTACTTTGATAAATCTTATGATAATGCTTTGTTTGTGCCTGATGTCGAAATGCATGGTACTAAAGAATTTTGCTTGGCAAATGTTTATGATAAAGCTCTAGATGATGGTCCTATGTTACTTGATAATATTAATTGTACTACTAATGAAAATGGGATTGGAGAGTTCTTGACATTATCTATGTGTCCCATATCTCTTGAGATTGATCATTCATCTTGCTATATTATTGATAAAAGTGTGTTCGAAAGTTTTAATTCCACTATTTTTGAGCTTGATAAAAATTATATGTTTGTGGATCATGAAAAGTATGCTGCATGTGATAGTTATATTGTTGAGTTTATTCATGAAGCTACTGAAAATTATTATGAGAGAGGAAAATATGGTTGTAGAAATTTGCATGGTACTAAAACACCTCTCTACATGCTTAAAATTTTGAAGTTACACTTGTTTTATCTTCCTATGCTTGTTACTTTGCTCTTCATGAACTTGTTTATTTACAAGATTCCTTTTCATAGGAAGCATGTTAGGCTTAA
Organism: Lolium rigidum; assembly: GCF_022539505.1. Classification (NCBI taxonomy): domain Eukaryota; kingdom Viridiplantae; phylum Streptophyta; class Magnoliopsida; order Poales; family Poaceae; genus Lolium; species Lolium rigidum. The sequence goes on from NC_061508.1 coordinate 357,910,897, forward strand.
ATGTGTTTTGAATTTGCCTCTTGATGCTCTCTTTTGCTTCAAATACTATTTCTTGCGAGTGCATCATTAAAACTGCTGAGCCCATCTTGATGGCTATAAAGAAAGAACTTCTTGGGAGATAACCCATGTGTTATTTTGCTACAGTAATTTGTTTTATATGTGTGTATTGGAAGTTGTTTACTACTGTAGCAACCTCTCCTTATCTTAGTTTTGTGTTTTGTTGTGCCAAGTAAAGTCTCTAATAGAAGGTTGATACTAGATTTGGATTTCTGCGCAGAAACAGATTTCTATCTGTCACGAATCTGGGCATATTTCTCTGTAGGAAACTCAGAAAAATCTGCCAATTTACGTGCGTGATCCTCAGATATGTACGCAACTTTCATTAGTTTTGAGTTTTCTGATTTGAGCAACGGAAGTACCATTTTAAAATTCGTGTTTACTCGGCTGTTCCGTTTTGGCAGATTCTGTCTCTCGTTTTTGCATTGTCTCTTGTGGACTTTAAGTGAGGCTTTCTAGACGTGGAGAGCTGTAGCTAATGTTTTATTGAGTTCTTGCAATGTGTCACTACAGGACCAAGGTGGATTCAAGTTTTTTGAGTACTAACCCCTCTAATGAAGTTTATGAGAAGTTTGGTGTGAAGGAAGTTTTCAAGGGTCAAGAGAGGAGGATGATATATGATCAAGAAGAGTGAAAAGTCTAAGCTTGGGGATGCCCCGTGGTTCATCCCTGCATATTTCAAGGAGACTCAAGCTGTCTAAGCTTGGGGATGCCCAAGGCATCCCCTTCTTCATCAACTTATCAGGTTTCTTCTATTGAAACTATATTTTTATTCGGTCACATCTTATGTGCTTTACTTGGAACGTCTGTGTGTTTTTATTTTTGTTTGTGTTTGAATAAATATGGATCCTAGCAATCCTTGTTTGGGAGAGAGACACGCTCCGCTTTTTCATATGAACACTTGTTCTTCATTTTACTTTTAATGTTCAATGATAAAAGTTGGAAGCTACAATACTTATTGGTATTTGGTTGGAAATAGAAAATGCCTCATAATGTCTTGAATAATTTGGCACTTGGCAATTGTTTTGAGCTCTCAAGTAGATCATGACTAAGTTTTTTTTCATGTAGTTTAAACCTATTAGTGGAGAAACTACCGTAGAGCTTGTTAAAATTGGTTTGCATGATTGGTCTCTCTTAAGGTCTAGATATTTTCTCGGTAAAAGTGTTTGAGCAACAAGGAAGACAAGCTGTAGAGTATTATAATGCTTGCAATATGTTCTTATGTAAGTTTTGTTGTACCGGTTCATACTTGTGTTTTCTTCAAACAACCTTGCTAGCCTAAGCCTTGTATCGAGAGGGAATGCTTCTCATGCATCCAAAAACCTTGAGCCAAAACCTATGCCATTTGTGTCCACCATACCTACCTACTATGTGGTATTTCCTGCCATTCCAAAGTAAATTGCTTGAGTGCTACCTTTAAATAATTCAAAATGCTTCTCAATTTGTGTTAATGTTTTATAGCTCATAAGGAAGTATGTGGTGTTTATCTTTCAATCTTGTTGGGCAAATTTCACCAATGGACTAGTGGCTTCATCCGCTTATCCAATAATTTTGCAAAAAGAGCTGGCAATGGGATTCCCAGTCCCAAATTAATGAACCAAAATAGACACTCCTCCATGGTATGTGATTGTTGGACGGCACCCGAGGATTCGGTTAGCCATGGCTTGTGTAAGCAAAGGTTGGGGGGAGTGTCATCATCATAATAAAACTAAAATAAAAGGGCACTCCTTCATGGTATGAGATTGTTGGCAGGCACCCGAGGATTCGGTTAGCCATGGTTTGTGAAAGAAAGGTTGGAAGGAGTGCCACCCAAAAATAAAAATAATGCATGGGAGCCGCTCTTGAAGGTTTGTCTAGCAAGGGGGTTAGAGTGCCCACTACCATTCGTTGACAACAACAAACACCTCTCAAAATTTTACTTTTTATGCTCTCTATATGTTTTCAAAACCAAAGCTCTAGCACAAATATAGCAATCGATGCTTTCCTCTTCAAAGGGCCATTCTTTTACTTTATGTTGAGTCAGCTTACCTACTTCCTTCCATCTTAGAAGCAAACACTTGTGTCAACTCGTGCATTGATTCTTACATACTTGCTTATTTGCATTCATCATATTACTTTGTGTTGACAAATATCCATGAGATATGCATGTTGAAAGTTGAAAGCAATCGCTGAAACTTATATCTTCCTTTGTGTTGCTTCGATGCCTTTACTTTGAACTTATTGCTTTATGAGTTAACTCTTGCGCAAGACTTTTGATGCTTGTCTTGAAAGTATTATTCATGAAAAGTTTTGCTATATGTTATCTACTTGTTAGCAACTATAGATCATTGCCTTGAGTCACTTCATTCATTTCATATGCTTTGTAATAGTATGATCAAGGTTATGTAAGTAGCATGTCACTACAGTAAATTATTCTTTTTATCGTTTACTCCGCTCGGGACGAGCAGAACTAAGCTTGGGGATGCTGATACGTCCCCGACGTATCCATAATTTCTGTCGTTCCATGCTTGTTTTATGACAATACTTACATGTTTTGCTTGCACTTTATGATGTTTTTATGCGTTTTCCGAACTAACCTATTAACAAGATGCCACAGTGCCGTCTCGCTTTCTCGCTGTTTTTGGTTCCGTAAAGGCTGTTCGGGCAATATTCTCGGAATTGGACGAAATCAACGCCAAACCTCCTATTTTTCCCAAGGCTCCGCAACACCGAAGAAGAGTCCGAGAGGGGCCGAGGGCCACCACACCACATGGCGGCGCGGGCCGGACCCCGGCCGCGCCGGCCTAGGGTGTGGCGCCCTGTGTGCCCCCCGCGCCGCCTCTTCGCCTATAAAACCCCTTTCGACCTAAAAACACCGTACTCACAAGACGAAACTCCGGAAAGACTCTGTGGGCGCCGCCACCATCGCGAAACTCCAATTCGGGGACAGAGTCTCTGTCCCGACACCCGCCGGACGGGGAAGTGCCCCCGAAGCCATCTCCATCAACGCCACCGCCTCCATCATGCTCCGTGAGTAGTTCCCCCATGGACTACGAGTTCTAGCCGTAGCTAGTTGGTATACTCTCCCCCATGTACTTCAATACAATGATCTCATGAGCTGCCTTACATGATTGAGATTCATCTCGATGTAATCGGTGTTGTGTTTGTTGGGATCCGATGGATGATACATTATGATTAGTCTATCTATAAAGTTTGTGAAGTTATTGTTGCTCGCAATCTTGTTATGTTTAATGCTTGTCACTAGGGCCCGAGTGGCATGATCTTAGATTTGAGCTCTATACTTATTGCTTAGATTGTATCTACAAGTTGTATGCACATGTCACCGTCCGGAACCAAAGGCCCCGAAGTGATGAAATCGGGACAACCGGCGGGGATGGCAGTGATGTGAGGGACACATGTTTTCACGGAGTGTTAATGCTTTGCTCCGGTGCTCTATTAAAAGGAGTACCTTAATATCCAGTAGATTCCCTTGAGGCCCTGGCCGCCACCGGTAGGACAATAGATGTTGTGCAAGTTTCTCATTGCGAGCACGTACGACTAAATATGGAAAACATGCCTACATGATTAATGAATTGATGTTCTTTCTTAATGCCTTATCAATCCTATCAATTGCCCAACTGTAATTTGTTCACCCAACACTTGTTATTGGAGAGTTGCCACTAGTGTAGATAGCTGGGAACCCCGGTCCATCTCTCATCATAATATA
>NC_061508.1:357914759-357947154 GCF_022539505.1 Lolium rigidum
ATTGCCCAACTCGTAATTTGTTCACCCAACACTTGTTATTGGAGAGTTGCCACTAGTGTAGATAGTCGGAACCCCGGTCCATCTCTCATCATAATATACTCGTTCTACATGTCATTGGAAGTAGTATCAACTATCTTCTCGGTGCCGTTGCTCTCATATTGCTATTCTCTGCTACTCGTGTTATCTTGTTACTACTGCTCTCATATTATCGCTACTTTCACATCACCCTCGTTACTAGTGCTTTTCCAGTGTGCAGCTGAATTGACAACTCAGTTGTTAAGGCTTATAAGTATTCTTTACCTCCCCTTGTGTCGAATCAATAAATTTGGGTTTTACTTCCCTCGAAGACTGTTGCGATCCCCTATACTTGTGGGTTATCAGACGCGCGAGGGAGGAGCGGGAGGAATGCGCGAGAGGAGAAGAAGAAGTCCAGGCCGGTCCAGCGCCCGGTCAGACCGGCCCCCACGCCGGGCCGCCCGATCCCTGGCCCGGTCGACCGGCCGCTAACCGGCCGCCAACCGGAGGGAGTGCATCGTACAGGCGGAAACCGGAAACTTCGGCAGTTTTCGGTTGCCGCCCGGTTGACCGGACCCACAGACCGGACCGCCGGTCCACAGCCCGGTCGGCCGGATCCCGCAGCCGGACCAGTCCGAAGTCCGTCTCGACCAGCATCTATTCCGGGTCGGTTTTACTTGTATTTTTCGACCAGACCTCGTCCCGGACGCCTATATAAGTGCCTTGGACGACCCCCTAGCTGCTTTAGACCACGTTTAAGATAAACCCTAGTTCTTAGTTGTTTTCTCTGCAAAACTATTGAATTCCCTACACCATATTGCTTGATATTGTGTAGATCCTGTTAAAGTCTTGTGTGATCTGCTGTTTCATTGGGAATTAGACGGTTGCAACTTACCGCTTCATGGTCGGCGGCTACGTGCGCAAGTGTGTGGAGTTGCGAATATCTTGCAGGGTTGAGAGTTGTTGCATTGGCGACAGGGACCAATCGAGAGATCTCGTTGCGTCATACAAGTTATCATCCACTACATCGTCGTGTTTCTCCGCTGCCATCACCCCGTGATCATCATCACCACCGTTGCTTACTGAGAAGATCGGGCCACACCTTATCATCTTGGTATCAGAGCACCTGTAGTTGAGCAATCTTGTGCCTGTCTCGTTGAGCTTTGCTAGCGTCTCTCTAGTGCGTTGCAACCTTTCCTCCATATAGTTGCATTGCCCCATTATATCTCCTTGTGTGAGTATCATTAGTTGTCTACGGTCAGCGCTAGAGCTTGTTATTGGTGCAAATAGGTAGCCTACCTACAGCCCCACATATACCCTGCTTTGTCGTGTGATTGTTCTTATACCCTTGATATTCGCTTCGCTACATCCGTGCACTAGTTGTTACTACAAGTGGTAAGCAACACTAATTTACTTTGGAACGGTAAGATTTCCTTTTCTTATCAGTTTTGAGTGAGTTGTGAGAGTACCACCATATATTTTTGATTTAGTGCACTAACCTACTAATCATGTCTGCTAGTGATAATAAGATTGTTAACCAAGAAAACAAGAATTCGGCAGATATCATCACATGGAGGGAGTTTGAAGCTCTTCGTAATGAGATGCGACGTGAATTCCGCACTCAGGATGATGAGCTTAAGGGTACCAGTTGACGAGATCAAACAAACGCTGGATGCTACTAATGAAACCGTCACTGGATTGGCTGATCAAATGACGGATATCCAGCGCAATATTGCAGATATGCGCCTCGCTATTGAGAATTTGACTACACAACAACAACAACAAGACGATGATGAAGATCCTGAGCTTGAAGATGACGCACACAATGCTCGTGGTGCGCCTCGTGGTCATCGTCCGCGTGGTTGGGTTCCACTTGGCCGCATTGGTCGTGGACAAGATGAAGAAGATGGATTGGGTAAGCCCAAGTTTTCCATACCCAAGTTTGAAGGAGGAGCTGATGTTGAAGAATATCTCACTTGGGAGCTCAAGATTGAGAAGTTATGGAGCTTACATCCCAACTACTGCGAAGATAAGAAGATCAAGCTTGCTTCTTCCGAATTTGATGGTTATGCATTGCGTTGGTGGGATTCTTTGGTTCAGTAACCGCGACGAAGATGGTGCACAACCTATCCGTACATGGCGTACTATGAAGGAGGTTATGACTTCTCGTTTTGTGCCTACAAATTACTTGCGGAATATATTTGATAAGCTAACATTATTGAGGCAAGGTGTGAAGACTGTTGATGAGTACTACATGGAGATGGAGATGCTTATGCAGCGTGGTCGTGTCCCGTGAGTCTCTCGAGATGACAATGCAGCGTTTTCTCAATGGATTGAAGTATGATGTTAAAGGCATTGTTCGTCATTACACCTACACCAATATGAATCAATTGTTACATCATGCAAGAGAAGCTGAATCACAGTTGGCTGGGGAAGCAAAGGTTAAAGGCCGTGCTACGGGAGCTGGGCGTTTTACACCCCGTGCGCCTTCTACAGCGCCGGCGCCTTCGACGCGCTCCGCTCCTTACTCTACTCCGCCTAGCAAACAGGTCTCCAATGTATCTAATGCAAAGAAGTCCGAATCTGCTGCAAGTACGAGTGGTTCTAGCATGTCTACAGCGCCCAACCGCGATATGCTTTGCCATACATGTGGTGGCAAGGGTCACTTCAAGAGAGATTGTCCTAACCGCAAAGTCATGATTATCAATGAGGACAATGAGTATGAGACCTGGAGATGGTGTTGATCCAAATGCTCCAGACGATGATGACTATGACACCGATGGTGAAGATGCATATCCTTCGATGCTCGTACCATTGTTGTGTCGCAGCGTGCTCTTAATGTGTTGCCTAGTGCATCTACTCGCGCTGCAATTTGTTCCAAACCAAAGCTTTAGTTGGTCCTGACAAGGCTTGCAAGGTCATTATTGATGGCGGGAGTTGCTGCAATTTAGCAAGCAAGGAGGTATGTACCAAGCTGAAGTTGAAGTACCTACCGCACCCGCATCCATATTATATTCAGTGGTTGAGCGACAATGGTGAGATGAAGGTAAACCACATGGTGCGTGTTGAGTTTGCGATTGGACCATATAAGGATTGCATTGACTTTGATGTGGTTCCTATGACGGTTTGTCACCTACTATTGGGTCAGCCTTGGTTCTATGATCATTCTGTGCAACACAATGGCCGAGCCAATACATATCATTTGGAGTACAAGGGCAAGAAAATTAACTTACAGCCTATGTCACCACAACAAATTGTCAATGAGTCTCGTCAGAAGATTGAAGTGAATTTGGAGGATGCACCTCTAGATAGGCGAGAGAATTGTAATGTCGTGAGTGATATAACGAAAAGTGAGAGAGTGAATTCCTTAGAGCATCCCCACTCGTTGGCGCTCCCCACGCCCAAATCCGGCGAAATTTTCGTCCGGATTGGAGGAAGATTTGGCGTGGGGAGTAGTAGTTTCACGGCGCGTGCCCAGGCGTAGTCGACGAGGCGAATTTAAAAAAACGGAAACTTGACAAACTACGGCTAAAAACGGGTGAATATAGACTAAATTTAATGATATTTATTACATAACGGGCGGAGTTCATACATAGACGCCGAATTCGACTATATTTCGAATTCGGCAAGGGGAATTCAAATGCTAATTCTAAAACACGGCGCTCTACATGCCTAAATGGCGTAGAACACCGTGTAGTCGCCGTCTGCCGTCGCCGGAGCCGTCGTCCTTCGACCGCGCGGCCTGGCTGCTGCTGCCCCGGCCGGCGTCTCCCCACCACCCCGGGATGGCTTGTACATATCGTCGTCGGAGGACTCCGGGTCGACGACGGGACAAACGACGCCGGAAGGAGGTGTCGCAGGACGGCGGAATCGCGCGGCATCGACGTTGGCGGTTGTGGCGGCGCGGGCGGCGCGTTGGTGTGCGGCGGCCGTGTCCGCAGCCGCGCCGCTCGCTGCTCCTCCTCCTGGCGCTCCCTGGGCGCGCACCGGCCCGAGCCAGTACGGCGTCGTCCGCGCGCTTCTCCTCCTCCATGTCCTTCGGCCGACATGGCGATCGCCTCCGCCATCGCGGCGTCCTCCGCGCGCTTCGCCTCCTCCTCGGCGAGCTGGATTGCGGCGGCCTCTTTCTTCGTCCTCTTCGGCCGCTCGCGGCGCGGAAGGCTGGTCGCGGATGACGAGGGCACCGCTGCCGCGCCCTCGCGGTCGGCGGCGGAGACGCCGGCTCCTTCTTGACGCGCACCGGCGTCGAAGGCGGCGTCGCCTCCTCCCTCTTCACCGGCGCCAAGGATGACCTCGGTGCCGATCCGGAAGACGACGAGCCGGGCAGCCATGCGCCGTGGCTGCCGACGCTTCCGGCGGCGGCTCGCCGATGCCCTCGATGGAGCGGGCATCGTGAGCACCGGGAAGTTACCGCCCTGGATGTGCTCGAGGACGGCCTCGAGATTCCGGACCGGCGCGCTCCACCAACGTTTGCGGCCCGCGGAGTTGTTGCGCGGAGGCGGAGGCGGCGGGCCGTCGTACGAGGCGAGCTCCCGCTCCCACCGCCGCAGGAAGTAGGAGTTCCACGCTGTGTAGTTGTCGGGGTGGTGGCGTGGCTCGGCGCGCTCCTCATCCGTCATTGCCATCCGCGGCTCCTCGATCTCGATGTCGAGGAGGTCGCCCCGAGGCGGTGGCGGGATTGGTACGCCGCCACGACTCAGCCGCCACCCACCGCTGGGAGGCCTCGTGTCCGGCGGGCAGGGGTACCCCGCCTGGTGGAGGAGGTGCCCCTCCCACGCGTGGAGAGAGCGGCGGGGGAAGCCGTTGTTGGCTGCGCCGTCGTCGTCGGAGAATGCCATCGTCGGAGGGTAGAGGGAGAGTGGACGGAGACTGGAGGGAGAGTGGAGTGAGAGTGGATCACGGGGTACGCCTCGCGGCGAGCGGAGCGGCGTATATAGGTGCGGCTGGCGCGGGGGATTAATGCGGCGTGGAGTGCGACGCGTCCGCGGCGAGCCGGACCGGCGGCAGCCTTTGACCGCGTGGAGTGCGCGGTAAGACGATGCATGCGCGGAAGACGAGGACATTAACTCGCCGCGTGGACGCGCGAATGCAGACCGGCGGCGGGCTTTTACAGCGCGCGGAAGACGATGCGATGAGGACGACGATCGGTTTCTCTCGCCGACAAGTTGGGGCCACCGCACGCGCGGGAAGTTTCCTCGGTATTTCCCGCGCTTGCGTTTCGTCCGGAGTCCTCGAGCGCTCCCCGGGGGCCGGGATGGCGTGGGATCGCCGAATGAAATTAGGCCCAATTCCGGACGAAAACGAGGAACCGGGGGCGCGACTGGGCCGAATTACGCCGTCCGGATGGAAAAAAGGCTCGCCGGGGGCCTCGTCGGGGGGACGAGTGGAGATGCTCTTAGTTTCATTAGCCACCAAAGAAGACATGAGAGAATTTAGTGAGGATCCTACGGCCATGCCTCTTGTGCTTTTGTACAGGGGTACGGTTTTGATTTCTAACGACATGACTCCTATTCCTCTTGGTGTTTCTAATGTTTTGCAGGAATTCGGCGACGTGTTTCCGTAGGAGGTACCCGCAGGACTACCACCATTGCGAGGTATTGAGCATCAAATTGACTTGATTTCCGGAGCATCGCTGCCCAATAGGGCGCCATATCGCACTAATCCCGAAGAGACGAAGGAGATACAGAAGCAAGTACAAGCGCTACTCGACAAAGGTTATATCCGCATAAGCCTTAGTCCTTGTGATGTTCCTGTTATTTTAGATCCTAAGAAAGATGGTACTTGGCGTATGTGCGTAGATTGTAGAGCTATAAACAACATTACTATTCGATATCGTCATCCTATTCCCCGTTTAGAGGATATGCTAGATGAATTGAGTGGTGTTGCTGTGTTCTCTAAAATTGATTTGCGTAGTGGTTATCATCAAATTAGGATGAAAGAAGGGGATGAGTGGAAAACAGCCTTTAAAACAAAATTTGGTTTATATGAGTGGTTAGTAATGCCTTTTGGTTTAACTAATGCACCTAGTACTTTCATGAGATTGATGAACCATGTTTTGCGTGATTTTATTGGCAAATTTGTGGTTGTATATTTTGATGACATATTAATCTACAGCCGCAATGAATCTAATCATACTATACATATTAGACATGTTTTGCAAGTGTTGCGTGATAATCAACTCTATGGTAATCTTGAGAAGTGCACATTTTGCAGAGATAAGTTCATATTTCTTGGTTATGTTGTCTCTAAGCATGGAGTAGAAGTAGATGTGTTTAAAATTGAAGCTATTCAAAATTGGCCTACTCCCATGAATGTGAGTCAAGTACGAAGTTTTCATGGTCTAGCTGGGTTTTATCGCAGATTTGTGCCCAACTTTAGTACTATTGCTGCACATTTGAATGATTTGACTAAAAAGGGTGTTGTTTTTGAGTGGGGCGCAGCCCAAGATCATGCTTTTGATGAACTTAAGAGATTGTTAACTTCTGCACCGTTGCTTGCACTTCCTGATTTCAATAACCAATTTGAGATTGAATGTGATGCTCGTGGTATTGGAATTGGTGGTGTGTTGATGCAAGAGGGTCGCCCAATTGCATATTTTTCTGAGAAACTTTCTGGTGCTAAGTTGAACTATCCTATATATGAATAAGAATTGTATGCTTTAATTAGAGTTCTTGAGGTTTGGCAACATTACTCGTGGCCAAAAGAAATTATCATACATTCCGATCATGAAGCTTTAAAATACCTGAAAGCCCAATCTACTTTGCATAAGCGTCTAGCTAAGTGGGTTGAGTTCATTGAGTCTTTTCCATACATTATTAAACATAAGAAGGGAAAAGATAATATTGTTGCTGATGCTCTATCTAGGAAGAATATGTTATTAACTCAACTTGATGTTAAAATTCCTGGTTTAGAGATACTATGTGATTTGTATGCTACTGATCATGATTTTGCTGAACCATATCGCTTATGTGCTCTTGGTAAAGCATGGGAAAAATATCACATACATGATGGGTTCTTGTTTAGGGCTAACAAACTATGTGTTCCGAATCGTCCGTGCGTTTGCTCTTATTGCGGGAATCACATGTCGGAGGTTTGATGGGTCACTTTGGGCGTGAGAAGACGCTACTCATGCTAGCTGACCACTTTTATTGGGCAAAGATGAGGCGGGACGTGGATAGATATGTGAGGAGATGCATTACTTGCAACAAGTCCAAGTCCAAGCTGAAGCCTCACGGTTTGTATACTCCTTTACCGGCACCTACTACACCATGGGAGGATATTAGTATGGATTTTGTGTTGGGTTTGCCGCGTACTAAGAGAGGCCATGATTCTATATTTGTGGTAGTGGATAGATTCTCTAAGATGTCCCACTTTATTGCTCGCTACAAGAGCGACGATGCGTCGCATATTGCTAACATGTTTTTCAGGGAGATTGTACGTCTACATGGAGTCCCAAAGACTATTGTTTCTGATTGTGACGTGAAGTTTATGAGCTACTTCTGGAAGACGCTTTGGAGAAAGCTGGGGACAAAGCTGCTGTTCAGCACTACTTGTCATCCCCAAACTGATGGTCAAACTGAAATGGTGAATAGAACATTGTCACAACTGTTGAGATCCATGATCAAGAAGAACCTGAAGGAGTGGGAAGAGTGTTTGCCGCATGTGGAGTTTTCTTACAACAGGGCGGTACACTCTACCACGTAGCTATGTCCTTTTGAGGTGGTGTATGGTTTCAAACCCATTACTCCACTTGACTTGTTGCCTTTGCCCATACATGAGAGAGTCAATATGGAGGCATCAAAGAGGGCAGATTTTGTGAAGAAGATTCATGTGAAGACTAAAGAGTTGATTGAGAAGAAAGGCAAGAGCAATGTCTGCAAGGATGAATAAGAAGCGGAAGGAGATTTTGTTCAAGCCCGGTGATTTGGTCCGGGTACATTTTCGCAAGGATAGGTTCCCAAAGCCGAGGAAGTCTAAGTTGAAGCCTCGTGGTGCTCGGTCCTTACAAAGTGCTTGCCAAGATCAATGATAATGCATACTCGATAGATCTTCCAGAGGATGAGTTTGGTGTCGGTAATTCTTTCAATGTTGCTGATTTGACACCATATGACGGAGAAGACCTTGGAGCGTCGGGGTCGACGCCTTTTGAAGGGGGGAGATGATGAGGACATCCCTACCTCACTACTACCTCCGTCATTACCGATTGAAGATGAACTCGTTGTGAAGCTCAAGTCCAATGAAGTCAGGATTGGACCAATGACACGAGCTCGTGCGAAGCTACTTAAGCAACAGGTGAACTTGTTCCTAAACGATACTTTGACTGATGAGAACTTTATACTACCTAAGTCATATTACTTATGTATCATCAGGTATATATGAAGAGGAGACAAGCATCGCACGAGGAGGAGAGGAGCAGCTGGACGTAAAGATGGACGTGAAGCTGGACAAGGAGCTGGACATGAAGATATCTCATGGACGCGCGAGGGAGGAGCGGGAGGAATGCGCGAGAGGAGAAGAAGAAGTCCAGGCCGGTCCAGCGCCCGGTCAGACCGGCCCCCACGCCGGGCCGCCCGGTCCCTGGCCCGGTCGACCGTCCGCCAACCGGCCGCCAACCGGAGGGAGTGCATCGTACCGGGCAGAAACCGGAAACTTCGCAGTTTTCCGGTTGCCGCCCGGTTGACCGGACCACAGACCGGACCGCCCGGTCCACAGCCCGGTCGACCGGATCCCAGACCGGACCGGTCCGAGTCTCGTCTCGACCGCGATCTATTCTCGGGTCGGTTTTACTTGTATTTTTCGACCAGACCTCGTCCCGGACGCCTATATAAGTGCCTTGGACGACCCCCTAGCTCGCTTTAGACCACGTTTAAGATAAACCCTAGTTCTTAGTTGTTTGCTCGCAAAACTATTGAATTCCCTACACCATATTGCTTGATATTGTGTAGATCCCGTTAAAGTCTTGTGTGATCTGCTTGTTCCATTGGGAATTAGACGGTTGCAACTTACCGCTTCGTGGTCGGCGGCTACGTGCGCAAGTGTGTGGAGTTGTGAATATCTTGCGGGGTTGAGAGTTGTTGCATTGGCTGACGGGGACCAATCGAGAGATCTCGTTGCGTCATACAAGTTATCATCCACTACATCGTCGTGTTTCTCCGCTGCCATCACCCCGTGATCATCATCACCACCGTTGCTTACTGAGAAGATCGGGCCACCCCTTATCATAAGGTCTTGTAGGTTTTATTATAACCACTTCCCAAAGGTAGCACTAGGATTATATTTAATAACACCTTGAATTACCTAGAGTAGATGTTACTCTCATCATGGTTTGGTCTGGGTTATAATGGTAAGTTGCTGATCACCACCTATGGGTCTTAATTATAGAATTTAGCACTAGGTTAATCTTAGGTTCAATAATTGAAGCATAAGATTTATTTTATGATCAATTCTAGGGTTCTAATGATATTCACTTAATGGCATATGGTTTGGAATTCAAATGTGAACTAGGTTTATATTTGTGATCACCCAAATGATGCACCAACTAGAGTTTAGTTTCCCCTATCCATGATAAGGTGGTTACTTGCTTAATAGTTGATGTTCTCCTTTAGTTACTAAGAACTTGAGAATTGGTTTTATCTCCTCCCAATTAACTTTTATTACTATTCTCAATTTATCATTAAAGTAACTAAAGTGGTTATGGTTCTTTTTATAGTTAACTTTGGTTATATGGATGAATGGTTTCTCACCATATAAAGTATAGAGTTTGACTCTAAGGTTTTCTTGGGTTCTTTAATTGAGGAATAAATGAAATATAGATGTGATAAGATTCTACTTATGATCACCAAGTAATTCACAAGTTAAGGTTGGGATATAAGCCTAGGGTTGCTTACTAGTTACCTCCGTATGATTTCATGTGGTGAATAATATCTACTTATCCTATTAGGAGTTAACTTATCCTCACATACCTCAAGAGCATGATCATGTATTGGACATGATAACCTTGTTCTTAGTTACTCTACCTCAAGTTCTTAGGTTTATGATCATTACCCAATTTGCAATGATCAAGGTTTGGCTTCCTAAGGTATCTCTCCAGAGTTAGGTTTCTCACTTCTAAGATCAAGTATTGTCTTGATCAACTAGGGTATAATACCTCTCTTATAATTTCTTGGGTGGACCTGGCTATGGTTGTCTCAATATGTTATATCCCAGGAGAGTGCCTGAGATATTCACTTAGAGTTCTCTCAAGGAATGATGGTTTAACCATTTGGATATATGAATAGGTCTCTCCCTTAAGTTCAAGTGTTTCCTCAGCTATCTTGAGTGTAACACCATAGCTTGAGTTCTCTCATATATGAATAGTTATTCTAGGGCTTAGGGTGTACTCCTAATATCTCCTTATGTATATAGGCTAGAACTCTACTTGGCTATCTTGGTTGGATTAGTCCCCTCCTTACTTTATCAGTTCATGGATATAATATTTTCCATGTGATATTAGGTTATCTCACCACTCCAAAGGAAATGGTTTACAACCTAATATTTTAGTTCAATGGTTGTCCTTTGTTCTTAAATAGGTAAGGCTAAGATTGGTATGAATGGTCTCTCTCATTTGGGAAGGACTTTAATAATAACCTAAGGTTATGCTCCAAAGATAAGGATGTGGTCATCAATATCTATGGTTAACATAAATGGTTTCTCTTTCTAGGGATTGTCTTGAATAACATCCCAATGTTCCTCTTAAAGATTATGATATGAACACATGGATGTATATCCAAGGTTTAGCTCAAGGTTTGTTATGGCTTCTCTAATACCTAATATAGAACTCTCACCTCTCTAGGTTTGATGTATAATAATATGGAATAGAGAAGAATACATATTCCTAGGGTTGATCTCCTGGTCATGTTTCCAAGAATGAAGTAAAATGATTACCATGAGATTCATGGTAGGAGCAAGGATTAGTTTAGGACATGGAGAAGATAAGTCTAGAATAGTTTCTCCATTTTTTTGTTACTTCATTTGCAATTGATTAGATGTTCATATGATATAGCAAGGATTACCATGTTATGATTTTTTATAAGATCAAGCAATTGATCTTTAATTAAAGTGTTGTTGTGTTAGTTTAAATTCCATTTGATCTAACCCCTTAGATCAAATCATATCTACCCAAAACAAGGTTTTAGCAAAGGTCACATTGAGGTTTATAGCGCTTGACTTGAAGAGCTACTTCAATTCCACCAAGGTCAAGTGAAACTTCAGTTACTGTGATTGTTTTACTTTAAAGCGCAAAAATTCCCCGGATTTTCTATGCATTAATGCAATGCACACATCTGTTTCCTCTATTTTTGTAATCCCAAAACCTGGGATATTACAGTCTCTACCCCTTAAACTAAACTTCGTCCTCAAAGTTTGATCTCGCTCACGTTTCCGGAGTGTGGATCTGACTTGTTCAGACTACATCTTTTCTCGAACTCCGTGGTGATCTTTCTAGATAAATTTGAATATATCCCTTGTCCAGATTCTTCCTGGAATCCATTAGTGTTTGCCTCTAAACAGTGGCTTCTTCTTTTAATTCCATGATTTTTTTCAATACTATAATCTTGTTTCCTTTCTCATTGAAGATTCAATGATTGGGACTTCTTCTGGTGCTGAT
The DNA here is from genome assembly GCF_022539505.1 of Lolium rigidum. Lineage (NCBI taxonomy): Eukaryota > Viridiplantae > Streptophyta > Magnoliopsida > Poales > Poaceae > Lolium > Lolium rigidum. Next base: position 357,926,419 of record NC_061508.1, read on the forward strand.
AGTCTTAACGGAAGACTAGTTTGATAACATACTCTTAATTGGTAAATAGGTCTTCATTTTCCCTTACTACCAAAACTGCAATAATGGTACTTAGTAAGGTACTTACCATGGGAATGGTCTTGATGGTTTATTTCCCTAAGAATGGATTAGACTCACTTAGTCTATCCAATCATGGATTATGGTTGATACCTATAACTATTTTGACTCCTTTAGGTTCCATGAAAGTAATCTTTCAATTAGTAATTAGTTTTGGGTATGGTCAATCTTCTTCAGTCTTTGACCTTCTTGAGCTTTATTTGGTCTCCAATATTTCCTTCATCCAACTTCCTTAACCTTGACTTACTTGAGCTATCATACTATTGAGAAGATACTACTCACTTTCTCAAGTTTTAGTCCAATTATTACTTCCTCGAGGTATAAACCTCAACTTCTGGTCTAACATCCTTCTGAAAGTAGTGTCCAATAATCTTATGAAAATAAGATCGAACTTCCTCTCAGTTCAAACCTTCTTCTTCTATTTTGCTCACAGTATTGAGTCATTGTACCTCCAACTCAATCTTCACTCTACCCCTTGGAGTTTTCTTATGGTCTTCAACTCCTATTCTTCCAACCATTGAACTCATGGTTCGAATATTGGTCTAGGTCTAGCTTATGGGTTGTACTCTTCTAAGGTCTTGCGAAGAATATCTGTGGTGTATCCACTCAATTGTGGACATCCAGCATGAATCCTTCGATTAATGATTATAGGTCTTAGTTATTTGGCTGACAAAATTTTATTTGTTCACAACTTCTTGGTACGAATAATCCAATTATGGACTACTTGATACCAATTGTGGCTATTTGTTATCTAAAAGTGTACTCTATTATAGATTCTTACCAATTGGTCGGGACTTCTTCTACTTTATCTCGCAGTATTGATCCTATACCAACTGTGGTCTTCTGATACCAACTGTGGTCTTCTTATACCTGCTATGGTTTCATAGGTCATCTTCCTTTTTAGATTTATTTTTGCAAGAAAACCACTAGCTGACAATATCAATATAGTATTCTAAGTGATTTCCCATGCATTCCCTCTTCTATAATGGCTATGGTTCTACTTCTACTTCTCCATATTCACCATATTTCCCACCTTCATGCTTCTTCCGTACTAAAGTACTCCTCTGTTGAGGTAAAGCATGAGTTTTTATTGGTACTTCCTTCAGAGTATATTGTGGTTACTGACCACAACTTTGCTTCCTTTTACTGATGAACCTTCCTCTGTCTTCAAACTCTTCAGAATTCGTCACTTCCTCACATGAATACCATTACCCTCTAGATCTATAACATCAAGTAAGAACTTGATATTGCAACATGCACTTGCATATCAAAGTCAAACTTCATGTATGGATCTAGTCAAACAATGAAAATCCAATAAAATCCAAGAAAATTCAGCTTTGTGCTTATAATACACACCATCATAAGCCTGAATATAATAGTTGAGTAAGACATCTCTAAACATCAGGCTCTGATGTGTAGTATAGCAACTAATCATGAGGGGTGCTATCTAGCTTTCTTTGCTTAGGCTAAATTTGATGCTCTGGATCTATTCTAGACCAAGTGATTCATGAATCAAAACGTACTTTGATAAACAAAATTTAGTAAAGCTTGTAAAGTAAAAAACTTGGGATAGGAGCATTAAGCATAAAGTAAAAGTAATGGTTCCTTGCTCTTGTAGAGCTTTGCATTATTCTAGTGGCATTGGTAATAGCTTGCAATACTATAGCTTGCAACAGTTTAGCTTGCCTTGATTGGTGATACTTAGCACATATATACGGCATACTACTATTTGTATCAACATTTACCCTAATTGCACAATTGCAATAAGACAAACTTGAAACAAAAGGGTCTAGGGTAGCTAAGGTTAACCTAATTTCCTTTGGAAGTATTAACTTTACTTCCATTTTGTTGAGGACTACTCCACATGCTATCTCTAGATTCGAACATAGCTACTCTAAACTCATAACTATTAGAGATACAGCTCCTATACTTCCCAGTGTTTCTACTATGTGGCTATGGTCCGGGTATACTTTGCACAGTTACCATGGTTTTGAAACATAAATGTTGCACTATCGTTTAACACCTGACTTCTTGTCATACACCTACTAAGTATTTATGATATTCTACTCCAACACATAATGATTCTCAGGTGAATCATATATGATTACTATCTCTACCATGGAAGTAGACATATATTATTCCTAACTCTCTTCCTTACCTCCCATGATTGACTCATCATGGTCTATACTACCTCATATGTCTCATATTTATCACTTAGTATAAGTTGTTTCACTAGTTTGGATAGATTTTACTTACCCATTACTTGTCTTCGTATACATCTTCTAGTAGGATATCTTGCTTATATTCTTATCTTCATCACTTGGTACACTCCTATTACAGGTCTGGATAACTCTTACTTAACCATAACATGTGTTGGTATACATCTTCCAATAGGATATCTTCCTTATGGTTGTATCCTCTCTTTGGACTACCATGTATTGTATGCCAGCTGTGGTCTACTCATCTATGGTTTTAAGGACTTAATGGTGTGCTACATACTTGGGATTAGCTAACTAACTTCACTTCGGAAAGATAGGTAAGAAGGGTTGACGCAAGTGTGTCAGGATTATTCTCAAGTGAATATCCATCTCAAGTCATAAAAAGAATTTGGTTTAGCTAAGACAACTTCCTATAGACACTACCAATCTAACCTATAGGTCTCCATTAAAGGGTTTTAATCCTAGGGTCAAAGCATTTGCTCTGATACCAACTGTGGTGACCCGGCATACCACTGCATGGTGTAGTATGTAAGTCTGACATAACACCAATGGAATACCGTTCCACTAGTATTACATCGCTTAGAGTGGTACAACAGAAACATATGCGGGTCCAAGGCATGTCTATAGAATTACACACAGACTTTGTTACATAAGATCATCACAGCCTCCTACTTTACAATGAGGTAAAACTGCAAATAAGCTCCAGAAGAATGACTCGTAGTCTAATCCTATCACGAACTCTATTTGTAGAGTATTTCACTAGCTATAGAAGCTATGAATAGATTCTAGCTAAATAGGAGCTAAGTTTAGGAAGCTAGTTCCTTTCTATTGCTAATCTAGGTTTTCTCCTTGTTGGATGTGGTATCAGACTCTTCTGACAGGTCTTGTTCCGTGAAGTAGTTGTTGACTTATCGGCCTTCGAGTTACACTGTAGATCCTCCTTCGAAGCCTCCATATCTAAGCAGGGGATTTAAGAGTGGGATGAGTACGAGCGTACTCAACAAGTTCATTATAGGAAAGAGGTGTTTAATGCACTAGCTACAACCATAGACCAACCATAGACCAGAAAGTCCAAGGATATGCATTTCATCTCATGCTCAAGTGCTAAACATTTCATCTCCCGCGTGTGGGCTCGAATTTTTGCCGCAACACTGCCCGGCCCAATTTTGGATCCTTTGGCGCGAGCCAAAATCCTGCGGGATAGTACGCGCGTTTATATTTCGAGATGTTTTCCAGCCTTGAATGGAAGTCTTTCAAATGGCTGAGATTGTTTCCATGGGGCTGATCCATGGATATCTTATTGTCTACACATGAGTGTGCCCACGGATTAATAATTGGATGGGTCTCCCCTTACTGTGATTATTAGCTCAAAAAGCACAAAACGAATGCATTTGATTGTGTGTACCGAGCTCTATCTATGTATATTCTTGAAGTACATGTGTATGAAAGGAGATGTAGAATGACACGTTAGTGATATATATCAAATTGACATGTGAGCCTAATGTGTCAGCGACACATTAAGCGGATTGACATGTAGTTCCCATGCATCACTAACACTATTAAAATGTAAGATTGAATGTAGGCCCCTCCTACCAATGGTAGTTCAAAACTAGTGCTATCTACACATCTCAGAGTCAATTGACACATGAACTTGACATATAGGTTAAAATTATAGGGTTGTTGCCTAGTCATTTCTAGTAATCACAAATTAGTAATAACAACCATTTAAATTAGTCGTAATCGGCTAAGAATAAGGCTACAAACCATATCATCTATTGTATGACCAATTTTTCCAAGGAAATTATAACCTTTCTGGTTAAAATAGTCGTAATGATTTAGGGTTTCGACCCTTGCAAATGGCATACGACCATTTGTTGTGAAATGGTCATAGATTTATGACTAATTCATCATTGGTCACTATAAGAAGGTCACTAGTTAACACATTTCTTGTAGTGTAGTGCAATAGGATGCGGGAAAAACCTCTCCTGGCCGGTGAAAGCATGCTAATGGCCACTTTGAAAACTAAAATATCCAAGACAATATATATACACCAAAATGTACTCATTGCCACCCCAATCCATGTAAAGCACGACCCCTTAGAGATAGGAATATCCATGTGTATGCTGGCGTCCAGAGCTATTGATCGACTTGGAGACTATTAGCGTAGAAATAAATGAACATTTTTGCCGAGAACCCACAATTGAAGGATGGATTTAACTCTGGTCCATCGGGAATCAAAACTTGGGAAGATTTGTCCCTCGGTAAAGCTCGGTACTATTTCGGTAGGGACCCGACATTTCATTCAATAATGCGATACTTTAAGGATTTGGCCGACTTTGTTAATGTTAAAGTTTTGCATTCTAATCTTCAAGTTACGTAATTGAGTGTGTTTACAATTTTACATGCACATCCACGTTTTGTTCTTGCATAATTTTTAAAGTATAGCTATTAGTAGTACTTCATCTTGAATTTGTGGTCGGTAAAACACTCTCATCTCGCCTGTTATATACATAACCGAATCCTGCACACATACTACTATTGTATGTTCGTGCTCTAAGTGACGTGTCATATTTAGGGAGCATAAATTGGACAGTGATGTCTCCATCCTCCGAAAACATGTTTTTAAAGGCAACTTTATCTATAGGACTGACGTCAGCAGTGATGTCACCCATGTAGTGAATAATTCTTTCACAAAATTATGAAATAAATCTGAAACATAACTGAAACACGAATATTTTTGTGAAATAAACTTGAGTGACGTTAGCAGTGACATCATCAGTTTCACTTTATTTTTTATGTATCACTTTTGGTTCATAAAACTTTCACTTGCGTTTTAATTGTTAATTTTATATTAGACAAATGCTAAAAGACTCACCAATAAAGCAGAGACTGAACGGTAGATGTGACACTGGTGGGTACTGTTGCAGGTAAAATCGTTGTGTTCCTCCATCCTCTCCTTGTCCAACTGTTGTTCCTTCCTTTTCTACGGAGGAAAAAAACAGCTACATGCTCCAATCCTCAAGTCCTTGCATTAATCACAAAGCTACACCAACACACCACCGGTCGATCGATCAGTGTACTGTACACACAGCCGAAACGAAAGGAACAAGGCACTTGTAAGTTGCTCCCGACACGACATCTTCTAGCTAGAAAGGAACAAGGCACATCCCACATATAGAGAGAGACCGGCCGGCAGCCCCACGAAGGCGAAAGCGACGGCCGGCAACTGGCCGGAACGGCGCCATGCCGACATGGCGTGCGTCGCTCAGCCACGCGCGGCGGTGGCGTCGTCTTCGCCGCGCGCGCCATGGATCGGCCGGTGACCCCTCAACAGTGCCTTCAATTTGACTCACCTTGCACAGCAGCCAGCGTGCGTGCACGACCAGCGCGCGTCACTTGCTTCGTCGTTCGTCGAGGTTTAAGCGTGCACTATTGTTTCTTCCATACACTTTTCGTCCGTGCAGGGGAAGGACAGAGGAAGGAATTACGTAGCTAGGTTGGGACTGCGCACCATCATTCCATGTATGGAAATGGAGAAGCGCTCGCTAATAGAAAACGGATCTTTCGTTCAAAGCTGTTGGAACCGGGATTAATGTAAGCATCAATCTCGGTTCTAAACAGTTTGGACGCCGCTCGGTTTTAGTCCTGGTTCAAATGAGACATTTAGTCTCGGTTGGAGACACCAACCGAGACTAAAGTGATTGTGGCAGGCTCCGTCGACGCGAGCCACTTTAGTCCTGGTTGATGTCCCCAACTAGAACTAAGAGCACCTGCAGTTGTTGGCGCTTCCCACGCAAATTCGGGGTGAAGTACCGCCGGATTGGATAAAAGTTAGGCGTGGGAAGCGCCGAACTTCCGACCGTTCCCCAGCTAGGCGCCCTACGCTCGACGTAATTGGCTTTATTTTCACAAATAAACTCACAGTTCGGCATATTTGTTTTGGCCAATATTTGGCCTATTTTCACTCGTCGTATTTGACAAAGTTTGGCCAATATTTGGCCTATTTTCACAAATAATTTAACAAGTTTTGAAACATATCAAATGAAAACTAGTTGGTGTTGACTCGAAGCCTTCATATGCCAAGGGCGGTGGACTCGGCCATCCGAAGATAGTCATCGGCAGCATCACCAGGAGCTTCATATGCCAACATCCGCATAGCCACCGTGCACCTTTGGAGGGCGGAAAATCCTGCCATGTCTGTGCAATCCAACTTGCATCTGAAGTAGGAGTCGTAGTCTCGAAGGGCATACATAATTTTCAGGAAGAGCTTCCGGCTCATCCTGAAACGATGCATAAAAACATCCTCACCGTGCAATGTATTGTCGGTGAAGTAGTCGGCGTAGAGTATGCAATAGCCCTTCATTCGTTGCCTCGGCTTGCAGTTCCGGCGACCTGGTGCCGACCCACCAGGTCGACCAATTGCCTTCTCCGCATATAGGCCTGACAAGCAAGCTAGGATCAACATGTGTTCCTCGTCTTGGGCGGCGGCTGCCATCTCTTCTTCAAAAATCTCGGCGAACATCTGCTCCTTCTCGTCGTCCGAGTCCATGGCCGCCTAGGCAAATGGACGAACGCCTGATGGGCGTGGTCGATGGAGACGCGACGCCGACTGAGCGGGCCCGTCTCCACTTTTCTTTCATCCGGGCTCCCCGAGCGCACCCCGGGAGACCGGGGATGGCCTGGGCTCTCCAGATGGATTTAGACCCTTTTTCAGGGGAAAACGAGGAACTGGGGGCGCGGCTGGGCCAAATAACGCCGTCCAGATGAAAAAAAGGAGTGCCGGGGGCCTCGTCGAGGAGACGGCCGTAGGTTCTCTAAAGGTCTACCTTTAGTTTCGGTTGGAGTCACCAATCCGGAATAACAGTTTTTTGGGATTTCTTTTGCTCACCCCCCACCCCCTAGAAAATTTATAATTAAAAATCCTTTTAGATGTAGGTAGGTTAGGTGATCTAGTTATTATAAAAAAATAACAAACATGAACTTATTTTGCAAAATAAACTATATTATTTTTGGTAAAATGACAATATCTTTTGCATACGAACTTGAAAAAATATTTAATATATGAAAATCTATCTACGCAAAAATTTTGCTAATTTTTAGATTCTCAAACAAAGGGAAATATGAAATATTTTAGATTTTAGGTTTTGCAAAAAAAATATTGTTATTTATTTATTCAATACTATTATGACTTAGTTTTTTATTAAAATAATTATTTAGAATTCAAACAATAAAGAAGTGTGACATCGTGACCAAAAGGTTAATAGAATTGATATGATACTAATAACAATAATATGCGCGCAAAGCATTTGAAAGCGGGACAGAAGGAATTCAGAAGTTAAGCGTGCTAGTGCTGGAGCAGTTTGAGAATATGTGACTGATCGAAAAGTTTAACCACGAGTAAGTAATTTGATTAAAGGCTAAGTGCAGTTAGAGACTAAATTTGTCAAATAACTCAAATACTAATTTTTTTGAAAAAATAGAGAAATGAATTGAATGGAAAAAATAGAAAAAAATTGGATGGAAAAAAAAACGTCATAGCCTATAGTCTCGTTTGGAATGGTTGTACAAAATGTGTTTTTTGTGGTGAGCAGGAGACTATTGAGCATTTGTTCATCACTTGTCCTTTAGCTAAAATTCTCTGGCGTCCGATTAATTTTACTTTTGCTCTCCCACCTCCAACCAGTATTACCAATATGTTTGGTAACTGGCTACATGGAGTTGATAGACAATCAAAGGCTTTCATTCGTATTGGGGTTTCTGTCTTATGTTGGTCTATCTGGAGGACAAGGAATGATATTATTTTTAACAAGAAACCTTCCTTTCACTTTTTGCAGGTTATCCATATGGTGTCACACTGGGTCCATTTGTGGGCTCTTCTGTCACCAGAGGGACAGCGGGATGCTATGGCTACTGGATGCACACGGCTCTAGATGGTCGCTCGAGATATCTTGTGCCAGTCGGGCTGGCGGCACAATAGACGGATACAATGATGTGTAGTCCGTTTCTTCTAGTTGTCTTTCGCTGGTTGATTCTTGTATCAATTCTAGGCGATGCCTAAGATATTTTAATTTTGTACTCTTACTTTATTAATAAAAGGCCGTGTGCATCATCATGATGCAGAAGCCGGGGTTCCATTCCTCATTTCGAAAAAAAAACTATAGTCTCGTTTCGTGTTACAAACTGGGACTAAAAGTACTTCGCCCCTGCAGGTGTCCGCTGCCCACATGGGGGCCTTTATTCCCGATTCGTAATGCAACTGAGACTAAAGGGAGAGAGAGAGAGAGGAGGTTTTAGTGCCGATTTCATTGTCTCGATCATAAAACTGAGACTAAATATCTTTATCAGAGCAATTCCAATAGTATAGCTAACTGTTGACTATAACAAGATGCCATGTCATTTGTAGTCACCATATAGCTAATATGTATAATAGTTGGCTATAAGAATGAACTACTTACTAACACATGGCCCACCTTTCACTCTCACAAAGTGCCTAGGAGCACGTGCAAGAACTGGATATTGCATAGTAGCCCACCTCTTTTCTCTCTCCCCTTCTCTCTCTTCCAACTCATCTAAAATATATTATTTAATGTCTTATAGCCAGCTGACTGGACTCTATTGTACTTGCTCTCAACCAGACTGAAACCCTTTTTCTACTAATGGCTTGCTTCACGCTACTCCCTAGGTAACAAATTTAGCAACACACACCAAGTTCGAGACGAGTTTTTTTTTTCATCTTCTTCTGAGCATCTCCCGCTGTGTGTCTCACTAACTAGTGTGACACATTATAGTTGAGCCGTTTGTTTTCCCGTTTTTGTCTCGTGTGTCATGTGTCCCGTATTATTTAATTTTCTTTACTGCAGTCGAGTGTCTCCACTGGCTAAGGGCATGTCCGATGCACTGCCTTGGAGGTCTTCTTGGGCATTTCTCGGGCCGGGCCGGGCTTCGGGCTGGCCCGAAAAAAGTCTGACGGTAAATCTTTGGCCCGAGCCTGGCCCGGCCCGACCAACTTTCAACAAATTTCGGCCCGAGCCCGGCACGCGGCCCGAAAAAGCCCGATTTTTTCCGGGCTGGCCCGACGGCCCGGCCCGATCTAATGGTAATTTCCTTTTTCTGTGGCCTGAGCCCGGCCCGATATAATTACGGGCTGAAGAATGATGGCCCGAGCCCGGCCTGATAGAGAGAAAAAGCCCGGCCCGGCCCGGGATTTTCGGGCCGGGTCGGGTCGGGCCGTTCGGGCCGGGCTTCCCATGCCCAGGTATACTTGGAGGTATTGCCTCACAACTTTAGCTAGGTTTAGATGGTCCAAAGTAGGTTCGGATAAGGATGCAGCCTCCTCTTTAGGAAGCGGGATCTTAAACCTTAAAATCATGACTTTTGAAGAGAGAAAGAGATACATAGTGTCATATTTGTAGGGTCTTTTATCTCTTTTTCTAACCAAAGTTGTAGCTTTCATTGGAGAGATAAAATTCACAATGTTGCTTGAAAACCTTTTTTACATGGAGCACCTAGTTATGTATGTCACCATTGCTAATGGCCTAAGTCCCCCTCGCGCAGAACAAAACTTTAGATACACGTATATTGTATACTCCACGTCTTTACTAATTAACTCTCTTAGAGGAAAGAGCAAAAGATTCAGTCTGAAACTCTGACTCACGTCATATTATCTCCTGAGAGTTTTTGTTTTCTTTCCATCTTCGGAAGTCATCTGTGTTGTTGAGTTGCCATTCATTTTGCTAATATTTTTCTACTGTGTGTTGGCTTGTGCTTAATGATTTTGTTTTATGTAGCATGCAATGATGCAAAAAAATACTCTCAAGGCTAATGAAAATATGGCATGCGATAAATATAATGGCTAGCACTGTTTGTGACCTCCACATTACAAATTACCACTTTTCAACTGCATTGTAATGTATTGTCAGATTGCTCAAGCATCCTTAATCTCCAACTTTGTATCTGGTTTGCTAATTTACTAAGGGAATATTTGCTTTATATTTGTTCAAAATGTTTCTCTTGTTTAAGTTTTGCAACCTGTAGTTTTGCAATTAAAAATCAATAAATAAATTGTAACTTTAGAGCCGAGGACTTAATTGCATTAAGCCTCTCAAATATTTCATTAAAATGATATGATTTTCACTTATACTTAAATGGTTATTGATTATGCAGGTTTCTGTTTCATGTCCATCGAGCATATTTTACGAGCTCCTAAAGGACAGTTGGGGTAGGAGGTGCTCTTTTCAAAACCAACACTACAGGTAGGTTTTTGTTCAAATGTTTCTTGGCTTTTCTTTTCCGCTTGAGTGTTTTTTCTCTAATTTTTCTCTGTTGCTAGGTTGTCATCTGAAGCTGTATTTGTTACAAAGTTAATTTGAGCCAATAAAGGTTACACTCCAAACTGACCCTGTTTTTGATGTTTGACATATTGATTTGCACCAAATAGAGATTGTGAGGACAACCTTATAAATTAGAGTTTGCCATTTTCCTTCTGGCCTCTAGACTGAACCTTCATAATAATTTAGGCACACATGCTTATGGTTAGAGATAACTTCTTGATAAATTGGTGTTTGCCATTTTGTGTGTTAATCAAACATGCTTATTTGGGCCTTAGATAAGTTCAAGGTTGTATCTAGCCTTCTATTCGACACCATATCTACAACTATATTGAAGGGAAACAAGCATCTGGTAGACCATTATTTGGGCATAGGAAACATAACCACATAATAGTTTGGTTGCTATTTAAATCATGAGGTTTAATTCCTTTTCCCTCACATGTAGAATTCAACCAATTAAACCAGCTATTACTATGAGTCAAATCAATTATGGAGGTAAGCATTGTTTTCTACCTGGACCAAGATAACATCTCATGTGCTCTGCTCTGTAATTGTTTTAGAGACGACTAAATAAAAACCTGAAACTGAAATTCTTAAACGTATGGGTTTTAGTAAACCATCTCTGTAGATATCTGTCTACATGGTATGATCTAAATTTGTTCTGTACTACTATTGCTGAATTGTAATGTAATGTTCAACTTCCTATCGTAACTGTACTACTATTGCTGCATTGAATCGGTGTTTATATTTCTTTCAATTTCCTTTACTGCAGTTGTGTGTATCAATTGGAATAGCCAAATTTCCCTCGTGTAGAACAAAAATTTGGATACACTACAGTCCACAGTGTACTGCGTAAATGTCTGTTCTAACTAAGTCTGTTGGAGTAAGGAGCAAAAGATTCATGTCATATCATCCCCTGAGAGTTCTTTTATCTACAACTTTGTAAGTCATCCGTCTTCTTGGGTAAATCTTGGTACATTGGTGCATCGTATGCACCTATTTTGTCACAAATTCACAATATGGGTTATTCCATGTGTTATAAATGCATATATGGAATTAACCAGCTTGTTCCTCGTTCTGCTACGAGGAAACCTATATTTTGGCTCACCTGTGTTAGGCCATCCAAGAAGCTTGTCAAATTGTTTACTAACCAAGGTAATGAAGGTTGAAAGGTCATTAATCTTTTTTGGCGCAACATTTTCTTATAAGATGGCACATGATTTAAAACTCTCGTCTAACAAGGAAAAAAGAAGGTATGCATTTTCAATAAAAATGTGCAAACATAAGGTCTATAAACCAAGCCTGCAATAATCTTAATAGTTGTTGTGGTGCCTCAAATAGCTACAATGCTTCCTGTTACCAGTACCCTTAAACATCAAATGGTATCACCTTTGCCACACTTTTTTTTCATTTGAGTATGGTTATCTATAGATTAAGATTTGTTAATTCTAACCATGCGCTCAGTATATTTCTTGGATATGGTGCTTCGATTGGACAATTTATACATTGGTCTTGCAAAAAGCATTAGAACACTTCATGGGACACAAAGTAGAGTCGAACAGACTGCTTCTGATGCAAGCATTACATGCGATAATCAACAGAGGCAGGATTGTGACAAGGCACAGCGAGATAGGCTAACATCCGAGGAGAGAGAGGAAATGAATGCACGCCGGAGAGAAGCCAGGCGAAATAAAAGTATTGAAGAGAGGAATGCAAGACAAAGGGCAACCAGGAGAAATCTAACTCCTGAGGAGAAGCAAGAGATGAACTCCCGTATGCAGCGCTGGAGGGTTCTGGTCAGACAGAGGGACCGTGCGACTCTGGACGTGGTGATGGAAGGGGTTAGGAGGCTCCAGACGACGACGCGTGCACAAGACGAATGAAGACTGGTCTACCCGAGCTCGGTGGTGCCTTGTGTGTGTGTGCGTTGGCCTCTTGTATCGTGTTAGCTGATGATGTGTGGACTTGAGATGTGACCGGTGTTGGTTCCAGGAACCTGCGTGTATGCTATTCGAACTATGTGGTTGCCGTATGGCTTTATATATATAAAGCCGGGCCGATGGCCTTATGTTTAAAAAAAAAAAAAAAAAAGCCAGTAAAAATAAGCCAGCTGTGAAGAAGCAAGAGATGAACACCCGCAGAAGAGCATGTCGACAGAGCATACCTCCCGAGGAGAGGCGGGCGTTGCGGGCTCAACGCAACGCAAGCCTCGTGGCTAGGCGAAACACCCCGTGGGCTTAGTCCATCGCAAATGCCTCGCCCAGGTTATGAATATTTCTCTAAGTCAGTCGCCCATGTCGTGATGAATCCACCGCAATGCATCGACACGTGTGGATTCTGGATAAGGAAGTGAGAATTTGTTAAAGTGAGTGAGGAGAAGAGACAAAAAGATACTCACTCACCTTTGACTTGTTTCCACATGTCGACTTCTATTTATTTTTACATGTCATTGACAGTGAGTGCATATGATTTGTTTTATTTATTTAGATCTGAGATGCCCGTTGTGGACTTGCGATGTGACATGTGTGCAGCTTTATATCTGACATTTCTAGAACTATAGATATAGAATTTCCACAATATTTTACTCAGTTAATTATTTTTGGATTTGCATTTTATTTTTTATTATGTCTTACTTTATAGAGCTTACTATCTATGTTCCAAACTAGAAATCGATCCGACCGAAGCTACCGACATATACTTTATGATGTTAATATGTACATCAATTAAAAATAAGCCGTAGCAACGCACGGGGATTCAACTAGTAGAACATAAGATGTGATTACAATTTACAATTATTTATATTTAAATTGTGGTAAAAAGTTTCTTACAATACTCTCATAATAAGGCTGGTGCCAATGCGGGCTGGAGGAGGGGCGGTACCGCCCGCGTCGGGGCGAGAGGGAGGCGAGAGGCGGGCGAGACGGCAGCGCGGGGCGGTGGATCCACCGCCCGGCGGTAGCGCCCGCTACCGCCCGGCTGCCGCCCGCGCTGGGGGTGAGAGGGGGGCGGCAGCGTTGGCAGGACGGGGCGAGAGCGCGGACGAGAGGGAGGGGGTAACGGCTAGCTGACGTGGCGCGATCTGATTCGTCCACGTCAGCTAGCCGTTCGGGTAGCTGTTGCTGGCTCAAAAATTTCGAAAAAAAGCCAAAAAACCCCAAAATTTCATCCCACCCCCTATAAATACCCCCCATATGGTTTTACTCACTCCACACTCATTTCATCTCATTCATCTCCTTCACTCTCTCAAATCTTCTCCACCATGTCTGGTTGGACTCCAGATATGACCTCGTTCACGGATCTCTTGCAGCCCGATGGGTCACCAGTCCACCTAGATGATGTCTCTCCGACACATCGTCGCACCAATGTCGGTTCTTCGCCGCTTCCCCGAGTTTTATACTCCTCCGGCACACCACCTCCGGGGCCATATGGGCCATACGCTCCACCTCCGGCGCCATATGGTTCATACCCTCCGCCTCCGTATCCATACCCCCCACCACCTCCACATGCTCCACCTACAGGTAGCGGGAGTGGGACTGTACCTCCTTACCCACCGCCTTCGTACGGTTCATACGCTCCACCTCCGTATCCATCCGCGCCATATGGTCCGTACCCCCCACCACCTCCTGAAGCCAGTGCTCCAAGCTTCGAGTCCGATGCCTCGGAAACGCGTCCAACAATCGTACCAACGCGTTCAACGCGTCCAAAGAGGCTTGACTGGACAACTGCGGACGAGGAAAAACTGGTACTTTACTTACCCATCACATATTTATTTCGGGGTTGGTTCTTGCTTGGATTTTTCACTAACAATATCCATTTCGTGGTAGGTTCATGCTTGGATTTTTAACTCCAAGGACTGCGTCGCCGGTAATTGCAAGACCGGCAATAGTTTTTGGGGTCAGATAGCTGCAACCTTCAACTCTACCTCGGATCCTGCCTGTCATCGGACCTCGAAGCAGTCGAAGGATCATTGGAACGCCTACAACAAGGAGGTGTCCCTGTTCAATGCATACCACATCCAAGAAGAAGCGTTACGTCAGAGTAGAGCAGACGATGCACACTAGTAGGAAAAGCCTCATCAGTGGCGCACCAAAATTGGATTCTGTGGCGCATGGGAGGTGCGCCACAGAAACGTCGCCACAAAAATAAGGTTTCTGTGGCGCACCTTACCATGCGCCACAGAATTAAGGTTTCGTGGCGCACGTGTTCCTAGGTGCGCCACGAAAAGAGTGCGCCACGGAATTGGTTTTCGGTGCGCCACGAAATTGCTTGTATTATACTCGATTTTGTGCTGCTCGCTATACACATGCGGTTTATACACAGCAATATACGGAGATACAGAGTTATATACAACAACATTCGAGATATAATATAAATATCATGTACATTGCACTGAATATAACATAGACATCATCATCACATTACTTAGAGCCGGATCGAGATACATATATAGTGGCAATTAAGTGTCAAATGTTTTGCATACAACTCTTAATTCATACAAATTTCACAATTTCGAGATACAAAGTAGTCTTCATCCGGTTCCTCCTTTGCTCCCTCATCTCTACCCACCGAGGCTCGATCCGGTTCCTCCTTTGCTCCCTCATCTCTACCCACCGAGGCTCGCTTGCATCGGGGTCTTCATATCCGATTCGTACTATGATGAAAATGGAAGAAAGTGAGACCAACAAGTCCGATGCGGAAGAGAAATGGAATAAATGCCTCATACATTGTTGGTCAACACAAATATTAACATTTAGGGATGGCGTAAGTGAGACCAAGTCCGATGCACAAGAGATTGATATTTGTGCTATCTTACCAGGCTCACTTACGCCACCCCCAAGTGTACGGGGACCAAACATTTTAATCATCGGCATTTTGAAAATCTCAAAGCAAATGGAATGACAAAATGGAATAAGTGCCTCATACATTATTGGTCAACACAAATACTATGGTCGGAAACCATAGTTGCGAGTATACACCGCAGTATACTTTGCAGAAGGGCCCCCTTTCCCGGCCGCCGTTCCGTGAACGGGTCCTTAACGACACAACAACGCTGATCTACCTCTCCGGCGCGGAACCACGGCAGTCCCGGCCGCCTCCCTTGTGGCCGCGTCTCCTGCGCTCTTACGCATGGCCGGACCACGATTAGACTCACGGGGGAATAATGATAATCGCCATCAACACTATCGTCGGACTCCACGGGAGCATAGCGGTTTGCGGCGAGATGCCACTTTTCTTCCCTCGCCGTGCGGTGAACGAGTCTTTGATGCAAAGACCGTGCCGGCCTGCCGAGAGGCCGGCACGGTCTTTGCATCAAGGACTCGTTCAGCTGGACGGCGAGAGAGCAGCGGCATCTGCCGCAAGTACTCTACACCTGTGGACTCTAACGATAGTGGTGATGGCGATTATCGATATTTCCGGTGAGTCCAATCGTGGTCCGGCCATGGAGAAAAGCGCAGAGCCCACTAGACACGGCCACAAGGGAGACGGCTGAGCTGGCGTGGTCTGCGCTGAAGAGACTATGTCGGCGTTGTTGTCTCGTCAAAGACTCGTTCACGGAACGGCGGCCGGGAAAGAGGGGCCCGTCTACAAAGTATATTGCGGCGTATATGTGACCAAACATTCTAATCATCGGCACTAAAATGGAAGAAAGAGCCAAGTGGTATCTCAACTAGATATCATATGCCTCATACTTTTTTGGTCGAAAGAAATATTAACATTCGGGGATGGGGTCGGCGAGGCCAGGTAGGATGCACAAGAGATTGATATTTGTGCCATCGCACCGGGCTCAGTGGCCCCACCCCGAGTGTACAAGTGACCAAACAATTTAATCATCGGCACTAGAATGGAAGAAAGGCCAATGCAATTAAGAAGTAGCTAGTATGAACTAAATGGAATGCCTCATACTTTGTTGGTCGAAACAAATATGAACATCCCGGGATGGCGTTAGTGTGGCCAGGTAGGATGCACAAGAGATTGATATTTGTGCCATCACACCAGGCTCACTAGCGACACCCCGGAGTGTACGAGTGATCAACCAACCATCTAATCATCGACAAGTACAAAAACACCACCAAACCAGCAACCATGGTGACATAAGTCAAGATGCTTGATACGCGTAGATGCACACGTCCGTTGGGAACCCCAAGTGGAAGGTATGATGCGTATAGAAGCAAATTTCCCTCAGTATGAAACCAAGGTTTAATCGAACCAGTGGGAGCCAAGAAGCACGTTGAAGGTTGATGGTCGCGAAATGTGATGCGGCGCAACACCAGGGATTCCGGCGCCAACGCGGAACCCGCACAACACAACCCAAGTACTTTGTCCCAACGAAACGGTGAGGTTGTCAATCTCACCGACTTGCTGTAACAAAGGATTAAACGTATCGAGTGGAAGATGTTTGCAAAGAAAACGGTAAACACAATTGCGAGTAGATTGTATGCTATGTAAAGAATAGGACCGGGGTCCACGAGTTCACTAGAGGTGTCTCTCCCATAAGATAAAAGCATGTTGGGTGAACAAATTACAGTCGGGCAATTGACAAATAGAGAAAGGCATAACAATGCATATACATGATATGATAAATATAGTGAGATTTAATTGGGCATTACGACAAAGTACATAGACCGCCATCCAACCGCATCTATGCCTAAAAAGTCCACCTTCGAGGTTATCATCCGAACCCCATTCAGTATTAAGTTGCTAAGCAACGGACAATTGCATTAAGTATGGTGCGTAATGTAATCAACAACTACATCCTTAGACATAGAATCAATGTTTTATCCCTAGTGGCAACAGCACATCCACAACCTTAGAACTTTCGTCACACTGTCCCAGCATTCAATGGAGGCATGAACCCACTATCGAGCATAAATACTCCCTCTTGGAGCACAAGACATGGATGTTGTGCCCATCACACCGGGGCTCGCTCCATACCATCCCAGAGTATAGGATGACCAACCATTCTAATCATCGGCATATGCAAACAAATTATGACCATAACCCGTCAGAGTGCGAGAGCTTGACAGAGCCATATGTATAGTTCACAAACATAGCCGAGACTAGTAATTAATATGATAAGTCTTGGATAAAGTTTATTACAACACAATGCACGTCTTCCATTTCACACAACTACATAACTTCAGGGCTCGCATCAAAATTTCCTCGGACGTGGATAAAACCGCCGCCTTCTTCAAGCACATCCATGAGGTGGTCGTCACCGCATTTGGAGCATCGTGTCTATCTCTATTTGTGGTGATAGCCGGCGTAGAACTCCCCAGCGCTTCTGGCCAACATCTGATGGATGATTCACAAAACTACCCATTTGGATGCGGAAGAAGTCTTGCTTGATGCCGTCGTCGAGGACCCGCGCCAATTTGTTGGCCAGGTCTACGAGATGCTCGGAGAGTAGCGTCATTAACTGCTTGATCCGTATAGACTTATTCATGTGATAGAGGCGTGAAAATGAGCATCCATATAAGTACTATAGAGCGGCTTCTATGTGAGGAACTTGTTTGGTGCTTGAACACATGCTTCCATTGCCTAACATTTGGCCTCTCCATGTGGCCTTTAGCTGTGTATTGGGGAGCATCATCAAATACGGCGCAGCATTAAAAAAAAGTGATCATTATGACCACCGTCCGCATCTAAAGTATGTAGCCGTGAATTTCTGGGGATTCTGGGATAAGTATTAGAGTATGTTCTCTCTGCACGTGGGA
Source organism: Lolium rigidum (assembly GCF_022539505.1). Taxonomy (NCBI): domain Eukaryota; kingdom Viridiplantae; phylum Streptophyta; class Magnoliopsida; order Poales; family Poaceae; genus Lolium; species Lolium rigidum. Next base: position 357,944,776 of record NC_061508.1, read on the forward strand.
AGCTTGTAATGTTTTTAAACAGGAGCGGTGGAAATCTAGAATAATCACAGTTAGGCCAGATGCAGTGAGGGAGTGACTTACAAAATCTAGTGGGAGGAGGTTATACCTTAAGTTCGCTACTGAAAGAAGCCACCAAGTGTCACTCAGCTGCCCAGTCCCAGCAGGCGTGGTGGACGGCACGCATGTAGAAGGGGTCGGCTATCGCGATGCCGGGGTGTTGTCTCCTAGCCAGTCACATACGCCTTGCTTTGGCCAGTATCGTAGTGAAGGTCTTTGTCTGACGGATAAATATTCATCATAATGAAGTGTATCTTTACCACAGGAAGATCTTAGCAGCGAAGTCTGTCGACAAAGCCATGTCGAGGGCACCTTGGCAATATACCGCCGAATTATCCATGATCTTTCTCACAATCGCGCTCCTCCATAGCTGAATACCATCAACGATTCACGCTTTGGGACCAGTTTGCGGCGCTGACACCGTCTTTACAATTATCGCATCGCTCACCCACGACATGCACCCTGCTACACCACCGATATTCTTGAGCGCAGTGCTTCCCGTCCTGAGCACGGATAGGTGCGGTACATTTGTGAACTATAAGTCACTTACCTTTCTTTTCCGTCCTTAAATATATTCAGTGCATTCTCTCTGCGCAAGCCTTCTTGATGTGTTAGGGTGATAACACTTCTGCCCGGCTTTGGCTGAGTCTCGATGAAGTCGGCGTTCTGGGCGTCTCTGACTAGATAAGCGTAGCTTGTTGCAATAAGTTTCCCTCGGCGCAGCCCAGGAGATTTGCATTTCAGGTGTGTTCCCCCAAAATCGAGATTGCGATCAAGGATTGTAAGCGCATCTCACGTGCCGTAGACCCTTCGTCAGATCCTGTATATCACATGTCTCATCTGTGCCTTCCATGTCCTCATCAGCTGATGGCACATAATTAGTCTTATATGCCTTGGCAGCAGTAGTAGAGTGTTATGCAGTGGGGTGGTGCCTAAGCCCCAATGAATACGGCTCTTTAGCCAAACATGGACCAATTGACAATGTTGGAAGGTAAGGACCTCTATCCCAAATCGCACCATGGAGGTTGAAAGGTACCACGTTATACCGTGGCAACTAAGCTTTAGAACGATTTAGATCTGCGTGAAGTTTCATGATTCTATGCCGCGTTTCCTAGTTGACATTTGTACTGCCCTTTGGAGTATCGCTGCATTTCCTGAAGTCTTGAGAGAAGTGCATGGGGCTGATAATGGCCCAGAGCTCTGTGAAACATGTAGGGGCGTTAGGGACTGCCTAGCTGGTCAAAGGCAAGGATAGCAAGTCATGTGAGGTTTAATTTACCGTGATGGCGTCCGGCCTCTAAGCCTGTAGAGTCGAGGGCACCGCCGGCGGCGGGGCGTGCAGGCGATGGAGTGGCCGCTTGTTGGTGGCGGTGTGCGAAGGCCGTGTCACTTAGCGACGAATTCATTAAACCTTCAAGAATGGCGTATGAGGAACTGGAGTTAGCGTGTGAAACCTGGGTTAATGTGCTTGAGCCACCAATGTTAGCGCCGCGGAAATTTGGCATTGTTGCGCCCTGTGTGTGGACTCACCCGATGGCTCCGCGTTGTACTGGGAGTTGCTGCCAGTGGCAGAGAGCTAAGGAAGCCTTTTTCTCCCTATACCTTTAGTCCAGAACCAGCAACCAAGGTAGGGATGATGGAGCTATGGCGCTGTGCCCATGGTCCTCACTTCTTTGTCGTTGGAGTCTACATTGGAGGATTCCTCCACGATTTGTGCCTTGTTGCCGCTTTTACTCTGACCAATGCCAGAAGTCTAGCATAACTCTGTGCCTTGAGATGTGCGACCTCCTTCTCATGATGGTGGCCTTTTTCTCCTTTTCCCGACTTATAGTATTCGACCTTCATAGAGCATCATGCGCCGACCCACCTGACCAGCGGCGTGTGAAGCACTCAATGAATCCCTCTTCTTGTGACTAACGCCCTATTTAAGGTTGTCCCAAAGGAGCACCTTTGTGAGCACAAGTGGACCGCGCCGCTACTAGCTTCCTTTTCGCTAGCAGGCAGTCTCCTTGGCCTACGGGAGGAACATGCATGAACCATTTAGAAATTTGGATTCATCAATGAATGCAGAGCATAAAGGCGCTAGTACGCGGGTGTGCATTCACTTGAGCCTCAAAGCTGCTTCACCTCACATGGATGTATTGGTGAATATTTGTTTAGGTCAATACGGTACAGCATTCAGAGAAAGATTAAGTTTGCTATTTTTGTATTGAGAGAAGAGGGCTGAGGCCGTTCTTCACCACGCTCCTCATCATGGCATCCCATTTCGGTTGCGCCACCCTAAAACATAGGACAAGTTTATAGTTGCCTAAGTTCAGTTTT
>NC_061508.1:357947254-358053154 GCF_022539505.1 Lolium rigidum
GCTTCACTTTTAGTCCGGCCGAGGTCGATCAGTCAATTTTCAATTGCCTTGTAGGAGTCGGAGAGTGCACCTTCGGTTACTCCGGGGTAATAAGCGAGATACATGGACCCCAAGCGAAACTTCAGCGGCATGAAGTCTCGTAGCAGTCACGTGATGATGCGCCTGGATTCTTCAGGTTGCAATCCGGTATAATGGATGACCATGTCAGGTGCAGCGCTGGTGGGCTGCGCCTAGCTTCTTCGACGTCATAACTCGGAAGTCGAATAGCGTGAAGAAACTCGCAAGGCTCCGGGGAAGAGATCGTGGTGATCCTATGTGAGATGGAGATGTACTTCCCGCTTGCATTCTTTGACGTGATGGTCCATGCTGTTGGTCCATATAATGGATGATATCGTCGGTCTAGGGCCGGCATTCTTACACAACATGATGCCGTTTGAAAGAATGAATGGGGTCATTAAAGGATACGTTCGTAACAGGTCACATCCGGATGGAAGCATCGTACGGGGCTGGCTCACCGAAGAGTGCATCTCTTTACGCACGAATTATCTAGACATCGAGGACCACTGTTGGTTTGCCTCAAAACAAGTACCTCCGTAGGTTCGAGGGAGTAGGCCACAAAAATGGAAGGAAGGAAGCTGCACGTGCACATGTACGGTCGGAGTTCCGACTTTGACGAGGGCCAACTTAGTAGCGCTACAACACATTGACTTGATCGATCCTTGGTTGAAAGAGCACAAAACCATGATAGAGAAGCAGTGGCAAGCCGATGATGACGGAAGCAGAAATATACGGAGAGCACAACTCCTCTTTCGCGCGCTGGTTCAAAGACCACATTGTTGCTAATCCCCCACCAATGGATTCGACAAGGATAAACTAGTATTGGCCTTGTCACATGGCCCACGCCCAACATCATGACTTACCAAGCGTACGATATCAACGGGTACACATTCTACACGGAAGAAAAAGACAAGAACGGTGTTTACCAGAACTCGGGGGTAACGATGGATTCTGGACGGGTGACGTAAAGACTAGATACTACGGAAGAATCGCGGAAATGCGGGAGCTTAGCTACGTCTGGGGAGAAAGTGCCGATGTTCAGTATCGAGATGGGCTAAGAGCGTCGAGAAAAGAAGACCGGTATTTCACCACCATGTTTCTACCCGAAGCCAACAAATCAAAATCCACGAACGCCACCGCGCGAGAATGAGCCATGGGTGCTGGCGAGAACACGTGCACCAATGCTTCTTCATAGCCGACCCATCCGAGGCCTAGCCGTGTTATCGTGAGGAGAGGCAAGAGGACCATCGTCGGAATGGATGGAGTCGCCAACGAGGAAGACTTCGAAGGACAAGTCGGAGACCCAATGATGGAAGAATCCGAGGATGAAGACACAACATACACCACAAGAAGAAGCGAGGACCACGCTACGAGGGTCGGAGTCGACCCTTCAAAAGAAGAAGTCACGACACGGGGCTAAATTATTCAACGACGAGCAAGAAAAGCAAGAAGAAAGCGAAACACTCTTCTCAATCGATGATGTAAAAATTTATTTGCAAACTATAACTCATATTTTGTGTAATTCATAACTACTCATATGGTCATGGCCAATATTTTATGTATGACTAATTAATATTGTGTTGGTCAATATTTTGTGTATGTATATATAACTCATATTTTATGCATGCATGTATATATAACTCATATCTTCATGTTTTTACATAACTCATGCATATTGCTTTGTTATTATCTTAAAAAGATAAGAACATAAATATAATGCATAACTCATTTTTTGTATATGATTTGGGAGGAAAGAAAATAAACATAAAATAAAGTGAAAACAAATAAAGAAATAAAGAAATGAAGAAAAATTAAAAGTAAAATAGAAAAGGAAATGGCCAGCCAGGGGCGCAGTGGGGGCTAAGTCCCACGTATAGCCGGACCCATGTCATTGCCGGCGCACCACATGTTTGGTTCGCCGGGGGTAGAGTTGTCCCCGGCGAACCAAACGGGTGGTGCGCCGGCAATAACATGGGTCCGGCTATACGTGGGACTTACGCACTGCGCGCGTGTGTCGATCCTCTTCCCACCGGTCACAATCTCACGCGCCCTAGCACACGCCAGAACCCTAGCACCGCCGCGCCGTCGTCGACCTGCGCACGCCCCTGCGCCGTCGTCGACCTCGCGGCACGCCGGAGCCGCCACGCAAGGAGGAGCGAGGGCGTCGCCGCGGAGAGGAGGGGAGGGCGTCACGCGCCGGCCACCGTCGCGGAGGAGGAGGAGGAGGCCGTTGCGCGCCACCATCGCCGGCCACCGTCGCGGAGAGGAAGCGACGGGCGTCGCCGGCCATCGCCGTTGGTAAGAACCTCTCTCCCTTCCCCTCTTCCTTCCCCTCTCCATCCCCCTCTTCCTTCCCTCTCCATCCCCCCCTTCCTTCCCTCTCTGCGCCGTTTTTCTTGCGGTAGTTGAATTCGATCTTGCGCCGATTCTTGTATTACTCATAGAAAATTTGATTTGATGCCACTGTACCCTTGCAAATTTGATGCCCTGGTTGACTACTGTCTTGCCCTATTCATTGGTTCAAATGCTACTGCTCATGCTCAATTTGCTACTGCTCATGCTCAATTTGCTATATATTCATGTTAAAGAATTAAATAAATGCAATAGCGAGGTGAAAGAGTCAATTTTGAAGTTCAAATTTGAAAAATTAAGCACATCATTGTCTATATGAGTTAAGTACTTAGGTTGATTAGTTAGTTTTACTCAATGTTGTGCTCATGATGAAATGCGAGTAATCGGGGTTCATAAAATGATGAAATGCGGTACCAAATGATGAAATGCGGTAGAAAATGATGAAATGCACTCATATTCATTCTCCGGTTTGAAATTTTGAGAGAGCACTAAAATAAATTGCTACTTGGTTCATTTAAATGTAGTGCCTTCTATGGCAATGCTATTAAATGTTGGCTGCCTGAAATTCTATAAATGTAGTGCCTTCTATGACAATGCTCTCTGGTTCATTTAAATTCTATAAATTCTCTAGATGTTGGCTGGTTGATATAGCAATAATGCTCTCTGGTTCATTTAAAAAATGATGAAATGAACACTTTAGGGTTCAATTCATTCTGTGTTTCATTTAAAAATGATGTACATGGTTGATATAGCAATAATGCTCTCTGGAATCAAGTTGAAAATGAACTTTATATATGTTGGTTTAGTTGGTTTAGATGAAATGCAAATGAAGTAGCTAGCCAAGAATGGTAGGGTTAGGGTTAGCCAAGAATGCTAGCAGTAGTGGTTCTTCATTTAAATGCCTACTTGCCAAGAATGCTAGGGTTAGGGTTAGCCAAGAATGCTAGCGAGTAGTGGTTCTTCATTTAAATGCCTACGCCAAGAATGCTAGCGAGTAGGTTTACTTTATTTAAAAAGAACAAGTGATATGTTCATTCTCTGGTTTATTTAAAAAGAACAAGTGCTATGTTCATTCGGAGAACTAGTGCAAGTCAATATGATCCCTTGGATTACTGCTTGGTTACCTTTGGTTAACATTGCAAGAAATAGGGTTCAAATTGGAAATAGGGTTCTACGGTTTGAATTTTTGAATGCTAAAAATTGGTTTCAAATTCTAGCGATGGGTTTCAATTTTTCATTATAAGTTATACATAAAATTTTGAATGCTAGCGGTAGGTTTCATTTAATTGATTTAGTTAAATGCTAAAAATTGTTCTACGGTTGGAAATTGTTCTACGGTTGGAAATTGTGATATAGAAATAACTAAATGAAAAAATGTAAATAGCTAGTATTAGTTGGTTTAGTTGATAAAATTTGTTCTACTGGTTGGTTTAAAAAGAACAAGTGCTATTCTATAAATTCTATAGATGTTTGCTGGCTAAAATTCTGGTTCAATTCATTCTTTTAAATTCATTCTTAGGCTTGTTGTTTAGTAACATCCTATTGTTGTTAGTAGGACACACGGGATGTCTATTCCTAAGTTGTCATGTTGGACATACTGTGCACTTGGTGCCTGTGAAGCTGTTGAACCTTCAAATTCTATTGGGATGCTTTGTTGTTGAGCCTTATTTGATTGTTCCCATACTTGATTAGCTATGCAATTTGTGGTCTTATTTGATTGTTCCCATACTTCGGTTGAATTTGGAATTAGCCTAGGTTGGAGTGTATGATGTTGCTAAGCAGAGTTTGATGGAGGTTGTCAAGTGTTATTCACTATGTTCATTCTACGGTTTTAAATGGAGGTTGTCAAGTGTTATTTTTATGCTGATGTAAAATGCCACTTGTAATGTATATGCTAAAAAGCTAGCTACTGTAATTTATGTGGTGATGGTTATGGTGATGGCATGGTTATGGAGATGGTTATGGTTATGGTTATGGCATTTCTATGTTTGCATTTACTGTTACGGGGATTGAGTTGCTATTGAGTGCCGGAATGTCGATTCATTTCCGTTCGGCAATTCTAGCACTCGGCATGACCAATTTTTAGCAAAGGTCATGCCGAATTTTTCACGTGAATTCTAACTCTTTTTCATCTTCTATTAGTGCAAGCCACCATGTCGTCTCAAGAAGAGTTAGAGGAGCACTACAATAGGCACTTCTTTAGGACGGAGGAGGATGCCGAGGCCGCGGGTGTTGGCGGCGACGAGGACCATGAGATGGAGGATGCCGGCGGGGGTAGTGCCGAGCGAGCCGAGCGGCAACGAGGCAAGCGCCGCCGCCGGGGGTAGTACCTACGAGCCTAGCGGCGATGAGGCAACCGGCGCCGCCGGGGGTGGCGGCGAGACAAGCGGCGACGATCCTAGCGCCGCCGCCGGGAGTAGTGGCACCGGGACAAGTGGAGCCAAGAGGCCGCGGAAGGCAAGGCGCCAAAACACGGTCGGCACCGGCGGAGACACGATCACGGAGGTGGACCCCGCCGGTGGTTTGCCGGTGTTGCCTAAGGATGTTGCCAAGGGGTACGGCAACCAGCGGCATGTATCCTCCGAGAGGTCGTCAATCTCAACGAGACGGACCTCCGAGCTGAGAGCAAAGCGCCTTTGCGAGCCCGGCTCATTGCGAGGTTGCACGCACGATACAAGTTCCTAGGCGACTACGCCTCCGGTCATCAAACCAACAACATTGTGAACTCACAAGCCCTCACGAAGTTCACCAAACACCTCAGCGGCTATAAGTACATGGTGCGGAGGCTGATTCTTGAGGGCAAAGGTTTCGAAGAGGTCCACTCCGCCTTTCGCATGTCACCCGGGCGGACTTTGATGCTTTTGTGGCCAATGAAGAGCTACAAGCAACCAAGAATCGCAAGTTGTGGGGGAAGGAAATGCGGGAGCTTAACATCGGCAACCACAACCTTGGGAGCCGTGGGTACGAGGGAAAGGAGCCCTATTGGGCGAAGGAGGACGAGGCGTATGTAAATGCCGGCATTGAGAACCCCTGGCTCAAGTACAAGGACCCGCTTGAAAGAAGATTCATCGAGTCCCGGTACCATAAGAAGAAACTAACCGGGGAACTTGTCACGGACCCGAAGGTCGTAACCGACATAATTTGGTTCACGAACGACCGGAAGGTCATGGCGTTGGAGAAAAAAGCTGGTAAGCAATTTACCGGTTTTATTAGATCAAGTATCGTTCATATAATAGTAGCAACATTTCTAAATGGTTCGCGTTTCTTCCGCGAGGAAGAAGAAAGACAAAGACGTTCTCAAGCCTCCCAAGGTGACGAAGGCTCCTCGTCCCGGGCGTCGACGGGCAGGGTAGCCTGGGACAAGCCTCTCGTACGGGCGCTAAACATCGTTAATGAGCATTCACCGACGAGAAGGCCGCATAGAGGCCGTGTGGGCTGGCGCCGGTACGGGCTACAAGCATGGTCACTATGGCTTGTCGTACTGCGGCCGATAAAAATGCGCGTAATGAGAGGAAGCGGCGGGAGGCGGAGGAAATGAGGAGTCAATCCTAGCCCAAGTCCAAGCTGGTTTGGTACCGCATAGCTGAGTACCGCAACTCAAAGCTACACTCGTACACTGAAGTCAAAGCTGAAGTCGCCGCTGGAGTCCAAGCAGATTTCAACGCTATGCAAGCGTGGTATGAGGGTGGCAAACAAGGCCCCGAAAATGCAAGTGGTTAGCTTCAACGGCAGCAACTCGATGGTGCCGCCGTCCGCCGGCAATGACAATGTTATAATGGAGACTCCTCCGGCCGCCGGCAATGTCGGCGGTGCTAGGGATTCACCGTCCATGCCGGGTAGCAGCCCCTCCGTCACTTGCACGCCCGCCGCCGCATGTGCTGGCCCGTCGACATTAGCCGAGCTCAACGCCCTCACGGTAATTAACTAATGTGTACATCAAGTTAATATATTAGTTTCGTCATCCTTGCCCTCTCTCTAACGCCATACACATGTTCTCGCGGGCGCTCTCGACGCCATGCACCTTTTTGATGAGAGTAAACGACGAACTCAAAGACGTCGCGAGGGTCCATCATTCGGCCCCTGGATAAGAAGTGGCACACACGAGATATGGCGGATGACGTTTACCGGGTTGAAGTGGATCGGGCGTTACCGGGCTATGAGGATTTGTTTCCTCCTAATCAACCGCATGGTGCCGATGACGATAGCCCGTTGAATCGGCCTCCGCGAAGGGTTGGCTCTCGCTATGGCCGAAGACCCTAATTCGGATCAACACCTACTCGGGGTCGACGGCAAGCAAAGACAAGCACCTTGCGGCGCCACATGTCGGCGTCCCTCCACGACGGCCCGGCGGCGCCGTGGTCATCGCCCCACCGAACGGCCGAGTGCGCCGGAGGTCGGCGCCCCACCACAACGGCCAGGCTGCGCCAGAGGCCGAGGAATATGAACGTGACAACTTCCAATGGGATATTCCTACGTCTTCACAAGTTGTCCATGAGGATGCGCCGGGCTTCAAATATGTGTGCTCCAAGAAGCTGTTCGATTCTCAAGAAACGGCTGATGAGGAGGAAAATCTGAGGAGGTCGCCACCGCCGCCGTCAAAAATATGTTGAGCCCAAACACACTCCGTGCTACGGCCACTACGGCGATGGATGGTCCAGCACTACAACCCAAGAAGAGGAAGAGGGCAAATAAGAAGGACGCCCAAGACAAGGCGGCGGCGGCCAAATCCAAGGACAAGGTCCCACTCCTTGACAAGTTGCCAAACAATTGGCGACCTACTGCATCACTTGGGTCAGCCGATGCTTGCCGGAGCATGTCGTGAAGAAACTCACCCCGGATATGAGGAGCTTGCATGAGGCTGTCTTGCATGTGGAGAACCTTCTTCTCAAATCAAAAGATCCTGGTTACCCTCTCTTCGTGGCGAAGGTGCCAGGCGGCATGAACTTCGTCGAGAAGTACCCCGCGGACTTGTGCTTCATCCGGTTCAACGACATCTTCGGCATCTATCGCATGCAAGCGCTCCACTTTAGTGTGGTTCGCCTAGTTGCTCTTAGCATGTCTTCCCAGTTGTTAAGGAGGGGACGCCGACCATCGCGATCATGGACCCCTTCTATATGCGGGAGAGCATCATACGCAGCCACGGGGATCGCGCGATTGCCACCCCGCAGGTCGAGGATTTCATGCTGGCGAACATTAAGAAGGGCGCCATTCTCATCCCTTACTTCCCCGAGTAAGTAATCACTCGCTAGTCCCCCATCACCATTCTATCCTATATCTCCATTTGCATTTCCAAAGGTTAATCCGTGTGTTTTCCGCGAGAGACAAGTTACTGCACCCTCATCGTCGTGCACCCGCAACACTCGCATGCGGTCTATCTCGACTCGGGTAGGGACCGCAAGAAAGACTACTCCCACATCGGGGCCCTTCTCAATGATGCTCTCACCGGCTTCGCCAACAAGGCGAGCCCCCTCAAAGTAGAGAGGAAATCCCGAGGAGGCTTCGTCTTAACCCACACAACCAACTTCCCTGCCTCGGGCGATCGACGCCCGACAATGGGATGGACGCGTGGTACGCCATCCTTCGAGATGCAGGAGTACATAAAGTACGCGAGATGACATGTTGCTGCCGGATAATCTCGAAACGAGGTTTGCAAACATGGCGGATGTCCACGATAGAGAGATTAGAAAGAGCTGGGGTCGCATCCGGCGGTTCATTTGCACGATAATCTGCGAGGATGTCAACAATAGGTGCGGCGAGTTCTTCTACGGCTATGGTCTACCACCTAATGACGAGATAGACCTCCGCTTGGAGATGTCGCGTGATGAGAGGCCGTTCAACTCGCTTGAGGGCTGCCGTCCATTCCCCCTAGGCGTACAACTCTGATCCTACGACGGGAACACTTGCTAAAGCTTGAACGATATGTCCTTGAACTTCCGTACTTGTAATAATTGTTATATATTCCCATAGAATCGACTAGTTGCTTTTATTTAGTTGTATGAATGTGCATGTGAACATGTGTACGTAGTTTCATTTACTTTGCTATATATTTCAAGATTATGGCGTACATAGCTTAATAATTATTTGCATTTACTCGACCACTACTTGCCTCGTATTTGGAGTTCGCAGATGATTAGAATGTTCGGTCAATCGTACACTCGGGGGTGGAGCCGGTGAGCCTTGGTGCGACGGCCACAAGTATCAATCTATTGTGCATCCTACCTAGCCTCATTGACTCCATCCCTGGATGTTAATATTTGTTTCGGCCAGACAAAGTATGAGGCACGCTATTTAATTCGTACTACTTGTCTTCTATTTGAGTTCGCACTTCTTAATTGCATTGGCCGATGATTAAAATGTTCGGTCACTTGTACACTCCGGGGTGGGGCCGGTGAGGCTTGGTGTGAAGGCCACAAATATCAATCTATTGTGCATCCTACCTAGCCTCCATGACCCCATCCCTGTATGTTATTATTTATTTCGACCAACAAAGTATGAGGCACATGCTATTTAGTTCATACTACTTGTCTCTTATTTGAGTTGGCACTTGTTCATTGCATTGGTACTAACGTTTTACTTGTCTTGTGAATGGAGATGCCGACGACATATGTCGTGTACAAGGGAGGGTTCTGGAGTCTACGACGGCGGGAGGGCTGTCGGAGACGGGTGCACCGTTTCAGCGGCAACGGCTACAAGGGATACCCCACTAGGGTGGAGGCGGAAGGAAGATACGCCCGTTATCTAGCGGGAGAGATGAGGGACATGAGGAGGAACCGGATGAAGACCATGGCCTTCGTGATGATGGTCATGACCATGTTGGTCATGTTCTATGTGATTCTAGTTTAGGTTAGGACCTACATTGTGAGGTGTATGACGATACTTGTGACGACTATGTACCAAGACTTCTAACTTTGTGAAACTTCGTCGTTCGGTGTTGCATATGCACATGTGTTGTATGAATCAACACATTCCGAAACGAGACTTGCGTATTTGTGTAGCGATACCGAAATGAAACTTGGCTCTCTATGTGCTTCTCATATTGCATGTAATGCTGTATAAATATGAACTGCGTTGTAAATATATACTGCTTGTCAAAATTGTATTGTAATATCTTGTCAAAATTGTATTGTAATATCTTTGGAAAAAGTGGAAAAAGAATTTTCGAATTAATTGCCGGCGCACCTAAATGACACATTGCCGGCGCACGTGGCATGCGCCGGTCTTGGAAGCACTACTTCCGGCGCACCGATAGTGCGCGGTGGAATAGATCTTTGCCGGCGAAGCGAGGGTGGTGCGCCGGCGGTAGCGAGAGATATCGCCGGCGCACTACACGGTGCGCCGGCGGTGTCCGTTTATCACCGGCGCGTTCGCACCGGCGGGCTCGTGGTGCGCCGGCAATGGGGGTTTTAGGTGCGCCGGCAATGGGCCTTTCCCTAGTAGTGAATAGACTGATCATTGGAATAAGGAAACCAATGACGGCCGATTACGCCACGACCCTTACGATTCCTCTGCTTGCACAGGTGCAGAGTACTGCTTGTAGAGGAATCGTAAGGGTCGTGGAGCTATGCGACCGTCATCCGACTCCTTGTTCCAATGATCAGTCTGTTGGTCCACGAGGGCATGAAGGCGAAGAGTGCCGGGCGTGGGAGACACGACCTGAAGCGGTAACAGGGGCCGGCATGATGCTGGGCAGGCCGGCACGGTCTTTGCATCAAGGACTCGTTCACTGGACGGCGAGGGAAGAAAAGTGGCATCTGCTTTGCAAATACTCTGCACACAGTGGAGTCGACGATAGTGGTCATGGCAATTATCATTATTCCCCGGTGAGTCCAATCGTGGTCCGGCCATGGAGAAGAGCACGGGACGCGGGAGACGCGGCCACAAGGGAGGCGGTTGGGGCCTGGTGTGGTTGCAGCGCCGGAGAGGCGAGGTCGGCGTTGTTGTCTCGTCAAGGACTCGTTCACGGAACGGCGGCCGGGGAAAGGGGGCCCTATACCGCCAAAGTATATTGCGGCGTATGCTTGCATCTACGGTTTCGACCATAGGGCCGGGGAAAGGGTAAGCGAAGCCAAGTAGGATGCACAACAAATTGATATTTGTGCCATCACACCAGGCTCGCTTACGCCTCCGGAGTGTAGTGGTGACCAAACATTCTAATCATTGGCACTAAAATGGATGAAAGAGCCAAGTGGTATCTCAACTAGATATCATATGCCTCATACTTTGTTGGTCGAAACAAATATTAACATTCAGGGATGGCGTCAGCGAGGCCAGGTAGGATGCACAAGAGATTGATATTTGTGCCATCACCCTAGGCTCGCTGGCGCCACCCCAGAGAGTAGTGATCGACCAAACATTCTAATCATCGGCAAGTACAAAAACACCACCAAACCAGCAACCATCATAAGAATGCTCAAACACACAAAACCAACCAAATGTCCAACTTTGAGATGCAACCAGCAACACAAACAAGCAAGCAATCCATCATAAGCATGCTCAAACACACATATATAGCATGGAGCGAGATGCTTCCAAGGGATTATTCATCGCTTGGTATAGACCATGTGATGCTTGGCAAAAGAAGGCCAAGCAAGAACAAAGAAATCCGAGTAAGTGATAGATATGCCTAAACAAGCAAGAACACATAGCATATCCCAGCTAACCGAGATGAGACAAGTCCTTGGTAGCCAACTGAATCACCTAACACCACCTAGTCTTTTAGAACCATCAGAAACAGTCCATTTTCTTCAAAGGATAACACAGTGGCATCCATTTACATGATCCCCTACTGTGGATATCTCTATTTTCATCAAAACCAACCAAATGTCCAACTTTGAGATGCAACCAGCAACACTGAGACAAGCAAGCAATCCATCATAAGCATGCTCAAACACACATATATAGCATGGACGCAGATGCTCCAAAGGGATTATTCATCACTTGGTATAGACCATATGATTACGGCAAAAGAGAGGCCAAGCAAGAACAAAGAAATCCGAGTAAGTGATAGATATGCCTAAACAAGCAAGAACACATTGCATATCCCCGGCTAACTTGAGATGAGACAAGTCCTTGGTAGCCAAGCTGAATCACCTAGCACCACCTAGTCTTTTAAAACCATCGAAAGCTTGAGTCCATTTTCTTCCAAGGATATCAAGTGCCATCCATTTACATGATCCCCTCACGTGGATATCTCTTGTTTTCATCAAAACCAACCAAATGTCCAACTTTGAGATGCAGCTTGACAACACAAACAAGCAAGCAATCCATCATAAGCATGCTCAAACACACATATATAACATGGAGCGAGATGCTCCAAAGGGATTATTCATCACTTGGTATAGACCATGTGATCTTTGGCAAAAAAGAGGCCAAGCAAGTACAAAGAAATCCAGTAAGTGATAGATATGCCTAAACAAGCAAGAACACATAGCATATCCCGGCTAACCGAGATGAGACAAGTCTTGGTAGCCAACTGAATCACCTAGCACCACCTAGCCTTTTAAAACCATCGAAACAGTCCTTTTTCTTCAAAGGATACCACGGTGGCATTCATTTACATGATCCCCTACTCGTGGATATCTCTATTTTCATCAAAGCCAACAAGAAATAGAAATTTATCATTACTCGCTTGAGTTCAAAACACCACCAAACCAAGCAACCATGGTGACATAAGTCAAGATGCTCAAACACACATAGCATGCATGGAGCGAGATGCTCCAAAGGGATTATTCATCACTTGGTATATAGACCAAGTGATGCTGGCAAAAGAGAGGCCAATCAAGAACCAAGAAATCCGAGTAAGTGATAGATATGCCTAAACAAGCAACAACACATAGCATATCCCAGCTAACCGAGATGAGACAAGTCTTGGTAGCCAACTGAATCACCTAGCACCACCTAGCCTTTTAAAACCATCGAAACAGTCCTTTTTCTTCAAAGGATACCACGAGTGGCATTCATTTACATGATCCCCTATCGTGGATATCTCTATTTTCATCAAAGCCAACAAGAAAAGGATACCACAAGTGGCATTCATTTACATGATTCCCTAATGTGAATATCTCTATTTTAGTATACCATCATAAGCATTCCATTTAAATCACACATTTTAGTATCTCGTTCTTATCCAAGTTTTTGCCTCAGCCTTTGCATCATTGGCTGAGCCAAGACATCAAGGATCCGGCCAGGGAGCATTCTTTCTTTTAGGGAACTATATGAACTATATGCACATGATCCAGTAAGCATCCCCACTAATCGCAGCATTATAAGCATAGTAGCATACCATAAGCTCACAAGAATCCATCAAGTAAATCTTCACAAGGATACCACAAGTAGCATAGTAGCATACCATAAGCTCACAAGAATCCATCATTTTCTTCACAAGGATACCACGAGTAGCATACCATAGTAGCATTTCATGCATTTAAATGAACCAAGTAGCATCAAAACCAACCAAATGTCCAACTGGCAAGCAATACCAAGTGAGCAAGTCTTCATTACCTTGTACAGGTTCAGACATGGATTTATTTCCAACAAAGGATGGAAATCAAATTAACATCATTGAATTAAATTGAATCATTACCATCACATGGTTCATCAATAACAAGTGGCAGTAAACCTCCACAAACAACACTATCCATATGCAGGCAACAATATACTAACCACTAGCACCTTTTTATTAGCATCATAACAATATACTAACCACTAGCAATCCAGGCTCCAAATGGAACTTTGGAGCAGATATATATAGAGCCAATATAGCATGTCACTCCATATGAAAATATCCATATGCAGGCAACAAAGTAATTTATTCAGATACTGCACATGAGCAGCATCACTGAATCAAAGAAACTAGCAGCAATGCATCCAGAGCAACAACATCAATGCATCCAGAGCAACAACAATGCATGCAGAGCATCATCAGCACAACCTAGAAGCATGAGCATTTCGTCGAGCACATTGTGCTCGCGCGGGAGAGGAAGAGGGAGGGGAGGGGAGAGAGTTCACCGACGACAGGGGTGGAGGAGGAGGTTGACGACGACGGCAGCGGTGGAGGAGGAGGAGGACGCGGCGGCTCCTCCACCTTCACGCGACGGCGGCCCCTCCTCGCGGCGGCCCCTCCTCGCCGTAGCGGCAGCTTGTGCTGCAGGTGGCGGGGATGGGAGGACCGTGGCGGCATCCGGCCCTCGCGGAGGAAGGCGGCGGCGACGGTGATGGCGACGACCATGGTGGCGCGCGGCGGATCGGAGGAGAGGGGAGAGGGGAGATAGAGGTGAACAGGCGGGGGAGGGCACGGGCGAGATGATATAAGTCACCTTAATTCTGTGGCGCACCAGAGCTAGTGCGCCACAGAATCAGTTACTTCTGTGGCGCACAGAAGCACGTGCGCCACAGAAAGAGTTATTTCTGTGGCGCACCCAGAAATACCTACACTAATAATTGGTGGTGGCAGGATGTGGGCCCCATACAATTTCTGTGGCGCAACGTTCAGCAGTGCGCCACAAAAGTAAGCTATTTCTGTGGCGCACCCAGCGTGGTGCGCCACAAAATAAAATTTTGTGGCGCATTTTCAGTGGTGCGCCACAGAACTAAGCTCTGCCTATAAGGGTTTTCCTACTAGTGTGCAATGGTCATGAAGGCGGCAATGGAGAGGTACGCGAATGACAAAAGAGTGACTCAGCCGTTCAGACGGCACCACTGGTGGAAAGCTGTTCGCAATGAAGCGAAGTGGAAAGGACAACATGGTCCTGGTAGTGGAACCGATTCCACTGCCAAGAGAAGCCGTCTAGGAGTTTCTGGTGAGTACAGCTCTAGCGAGGCGACGACGGAGGAGGAGCGTCCAACGGGCCGCGGCACGTAAGGATAGGAGGAAGGGGAAGAAATCCTCATCAAGCAGTGAGGTAGCAAGTAAATCCTTCACGATGAAGAACATGTGAAATGGTTTAGTGAAGGCTAAGCTACTCAAGCAATGGAATAAAATGAAAGACCGATCAACCGCCGACATGAACGAAGGTAAAAGCGCAAACATGCGAAGGCCATCCAGATGGTGGAAAAAGAGCTTGGTCTGGAAGATGATGACGACGAGGAGGAGGAGGAGGAGGAGGAAGAGGATTAGAATTTATTTTTTATTTATTATGTAATTTTTAAAATTTATTATGAGATTTTATTAATCATTATGTAATCGGTAACATTTTGAGTTGAATAAAATAATTTTCTTGCATTATTTTGAATGTCTAAAAAAATCGAGTGAAATAACTTAATCTGAAAAAGAAATGGTGATGTGGAGGAGAGAGAAGTGAGAGCTGGCACTATAGCCCATGCACCGTGGAATAAGAGTGGGGTGAGAGTGAGGGTAAAAGCTGATGTGGCGAGGCTATAGGCAGTGATGCATTGGCACCAGCCTAAGACTGCTCATAGTGCAAGTAACTTCAGTAGTAACTTAGGAGCCAACTCAGCAAATTTGCTTATGTGGCACTGAGTTAAGAGCAAGTACAATAGAGTCCAGTCAGCTGGCTATAAGACATTAAATAATATATCTTAGATGAGTTGGAGGAGAGAGAAGGGGAGAGAGAAGAGAGGTGAGCTACTATGCAATAGCCAGCTCTTGCACGTGCTCCTAGGCACTTTATGAGAGTGAAAGGTGGGCCATGTGTTAGTAAAGTAGTCCATTCTTATAGCCAACTATTATACATGTTAGCTATATGGTGACTACAAATGACATGACATCTTGTTATAGCCAACAGTTGGCTATATTATTGGAATTGCTCTAATGAGGAGAGAGGAGGATAGAGTAACATAGCTAGTTACTGTAACATCACACTTTTCAAGGCACAATGAGTCTACAAGCTAATTAATGGAGTACTAACTTGATGTTACTATGCACTATAAGGGTAGTAACATAGACTAGTGTCATGTACATGTTACTAGTTGAAGTTACTATGCACTATGACCAGCCTAAGTAGACACCAAGGACAAAGGAAGAATGCAAAAAGGTAAATGTTACCGAAAAGCCTAGATTTTGAATGGCCAGCCACATGCTTCAATATTGGACACCAAAAATTACCAACAATGACATGATAGCGCACTAAAATTTCTACTTCTATTATTAAATTATATTGATAGTAGGTAGCATGGAGGAAATAGTTGGGGAGAAAACAATACAAAATTACTTTTCATGGAAATATTATTACTGCAATGTATTACTATTTATTTTTATCCAATAGCACCAACATCTAAAAAACCACTAAAAACACATATACTATACTAAACAAACTAATATCAAACGAATCTAGCCACGCAAATGCGTGGCTCGCCTTGCTAGTTCTAATTTAATTTACAAGCTTTATTCACCGTAGATGATGGAAAAACATGGCTACACCGGCAGGTGACATAGCCACACAATTGCAAGATTCATATATACACTTTAAGATATTATACCACTTTCTTTAGATATTTGAGATACGTAGGGAAGCATATAAATAGTATGAAACATTGAGAGGCGTAAGTTAATCACTATACTAATTAATGCCATATTCCTAGTATGCTAGTATATGGTCATGAACATCCGAGAAAAATATTAAACATAGAAAATTTACTTTAAGAACTTGTTGATTTTATTTTATCACAAATATTGTATATTCATAATGAGAAGTGTATCTTAATTTATGTAATATTTATTATTATATTGATTTTTTTGCTTGATATCCATATAAAATTCATTGATGTATAGAGAAAGTAAAAAAGTTTAATATAAATTTTATCATGATAACATTTTAGTTGGGCGGCTACAGTATATTGAAACCTAGTGCAATAGGATTCGGGAAAAATCTTTCCTAGCCGGTGAATAATGCCAACGGCCATTTTGAAAACTAAATTATCCAAGACAATATATATATTTCCAAAAAATGTACTCATTACCACCCCAGTCCATGTAATGCACGGCCCCTTAGAGATAGGAACATCCATGCGTATGGTGGCGTCCAAAACTATTGATCACTTGTAGACTATTAGCGTAGAAATAAAAGAACATTTTTGCCGAGAACCAACAATTGAAGGATCGATGTAACTCCGGTTCATCGGGAATCAAGACCTGATATCAGGTGTCCCTTGTTCAAACTCAGTTCTATCCCGACATTTCATTCAATAGTGCGATAGTTTAAGTTTTTGGCCTACTTTGTTAATGTTAATATTTTGCACTCTAATCTTTAGTTTACGGAATTTACTATGTGAAGTACAAGGACAACTAAGATTAAATGATACCTGTTGGGGATTAGAGGTAAGATGGCCGAGATATATCGATACCAGGATACTCATTCGGGAGTTTACACTGTTTTAAGATTTAGAAGTCTATGAAAGCATAAGCCATTCTTTAAAATCAAAAGAAAATACATTAAACGGCTTTGAAACCGGATTCAGAGTGCAAACTATTTCGACTTAGAAATACTACTTAACAAAAGGCATAGGGGTGTGCACGCGTTATGTAACAGCACAGCGGCAACCAAAAAACAGGATATGACAAAGCCTGACCATGCCCCGATTATCTCTATCGATCGACCATCAGACGCGTAGCTTTCAGAACCGGCGGTACAGGGCCCGGAGAAGAAGGAAAGCAACCGGTAATGGCAAAGCAGCAAAGGGCAAAGCGGACGTCGCGCTCCATCGACCACGGACAGCTCTGCTTTGTTTGCTTGCTTCCCTTGATCCCCTTCCCCAGTCGCTACACGCGACACGACACAGACTCCGTTTCACATCAGCCCACCGGCGACGTGCCGTGGAACGAAAGCTGGCATCAATAATCAGACACACCGATCCTTGCAACAACAGCATCTATGTGATTCGACACTGACAGAGTACGCGCATGGTTCAGCAGAATTTCCACAAGATCCAGACATTCTTGCACAGAACTTCCAGGAACTGCAATGGCGCATAAAGATTCAGACATTCTTGCACAGAACTTCCAGGAACTGCAATGGCGCATTCATACTGCATTCACGACAGAAATCGTTCGTGGATCACACCAATCCGTAGTACATAATGAGTAGTGAACACACACAGGGCAGAGAAAACAATTTGTTCCTGGAGATTACATAACCTGTCCCAATCCCATTCTGGGACCTCTAATCAGGTGAAAAACTGAAGCTGCCTTCTTGGAACTGCACCACTGCTTGGTTGCAAGTGGCAGTTCGCCTTCAGAGTCTGCTCACAAAGAATTGCCTGCTCCTCCCACCTATACAAGCGGCAAGGAGCTTCCTTCTAACTCGCTACGCTATCGCCGCCCCTCGTGTCCGCTAGTATGGTCAGCCTACGTGCCATTTTTGTGAAGTCGCTGCAAAAGTCAAAAGTGTTGTTAGGTTAGTATCTGGTTTGAACAAGACAACGAATGGATAGAAGAAATAAATCTATCTAATTCAGAGCAAAATTTTCTAATGGGTTAGCATATGGTCTGGAAAAGAGTACAAATGGAGAAAGGAACACAGAAGTTCTAGCAGGAAATGACGTTTCTTTGGACAGTATGGAAACAATTGGTTTTTCTCCGGTGCGGATTCGTAAAGTCAAAGTACCGTAAGGAGGATGCTTCCAAGGCAAGAATACGTAGAGTTTCGGTGCTTCAAGATAAGCTGATTTGGATGTATTAGCTGGAAGATCTACGATGACCGACCGAGCGACTACAAATGCGGCAATTTCTGATATCTTGCAGTGCATGCATAGTTTAAATTGGCGGTATTGAGGTTGTCCGATGCGTGTTATAAAGTGCTACAAACAGGTAAAACTGAAGTTTCAAGCCAGCAATGCTACCGGAAAATTAGGTATGTGCACCTATATTTAAGACTGAATGTACCGAAATATCTAACTGATTTCTAAAATGATTAGCACCTTTCTTAAATGATGAGCTAAAATGGGTGGCGTTATGCTTGAGCAGAAACAGAATACATTTCAATCTGAAATAATACCAACCTGAAAGGTTCATCTCCAGTGTGTTTGAGTGCCCCAGCGGCATCACGGTAGAAAAGATGGCTCATCAACTCAGCTTTCTCGATGCCGAACATGTCAGAAAGCCGGCCATACAACTCTTCATACGAGCCAACAGCAGAGAGATCGAGCGTGCGGCCAACGTCCTCAGACTGCATGAATATCTTGCAGTGCCCGGTTTCCAGCCCAAGATCAAGTACCTTGTTGTCTTGGCACAATGGAACTCCTCCACATGACAAGTTCTCTGTATGACCATTCTGGTTGCTCTCTGGGCTGGGAGTATCAGAGTTATTCGCCGACTTCTCGGCACTCCCATCAGAAGGGCTCTTCCTAGCAGCAGTTGGAGAGAAACCCCCAGAATTACCTAGTGTTATTTGCTGCTCCGTTAGTATGGGTTTTCCAAAGAGCATCAACTGGGTGGGTGCAGCCTTCTTGACATCTGATGATTTCTTGTTATTTTGGTGGTTACCAATGGTCAACACGCACGAGATGTCGTCTCGAGCTGCCGGGTGACCGATGATAAGCCCAGCAGCGATCCTCGGCGGCGCGCCGTGATCGATCTGGTGAAGCCCGTGCGGTGACAGACTCGACTGCAGTTTGTTAAGGTGGAGATCTGATAAAGATATACCAAATTGAGCATGCCTGGCTCCCTGTATGCCTGCAGGAGTACCGTCCGGGAAATAGCACATCGGACCGACGCCGCGGCCGAGCGGGTTTCCGTGGAACATTGGGCCCGGAAATTGGCCGTCGAGCGGGAGGTCGGGGTAGAACGGAACGCAGAGCTTCTTCCGAGGAGGCGAGAACGGAGCGAGATGAATGGACGGCATGTTTGAGACGAGCTCAACCAGCCATGGACTCACTCTCTTCACATTCTGCAACAGGTCCGGTTCATCCCAACTCACCTGCACAACAAAGCCATTCCAGGTAAGAATTCAGCATTGTGACAGTCAAATGCATGATCCTAGTAATCAATGAGTCAATGAAAGAATGTAATTTTGTAGTATTGCTGTCCTTGAATACTAGTAGATTTGTGTACAGAATTGAATACACATGACATGATGGAGAAGTGGAGATGTAGTATGTAGTACCTGAAGAAGTCTCCAAGGTGAATTGGGCCATCGAATGGGGTCGGCCACCTGCACGGCCGACACAGTCCCCATGAACCAGCTGATCCTGGACGAGTCCTCCGTCTCGAAGGCCATCTTGAACCTCATGCCGGCGCACCACTGGGTGCGCATGGCCGCCCTGACCGATGCCGCCTTGACGCAGAACTCCGGCGTGCTGGCCCTCGGGTAGTAGAGCACGTCGAACGGCTGTCCGCTGACGGCAAGATTGGCCGCCTCGGCGACCTCCTCCGGCCGCACCCTCGCCCTCGCCTTATTGTTCCCCCTCGCCCCCATCATCTTGCTGTTGTTGCTGCCGTCCTCGTCTCCCCTCAGGAACATGGAGAATCCCCCGTAGTTGCCACCCGCCGCTCCAGCGGGCGGCGGCGGTTGAGGCAGCAGGTCCGGGCCACCGATGCCTCCTTTCTTGGCGCGGCGGATGCCGACGCAGAGATCCCCGTTCTCGGTCCTCATGAAGACGATGGAGTCCCCGGCGACGAGCTTCTTCTGGTTGACGAAGGAGCTCCATCCCGTGGTGAGCAGGTGGCGGCGAGGCGTGCCGCGGTAGATGTGTCGGAACTTCCAGACGACGCCGTGCACGTCCTTGGCGAGCACGGTCTGGACGGGCGGGTCGGCGGAGTAGTCGAGCCGCGGGAAGATGGTCTCGGCGCAGTAGCGCGGCACGGAGAAGCCGCCGCCGTTGTTGGCGTCGGACTGCGTGAGCGTCTTGGCGAAGGAGGCGGGCTTGTCCTCCTGCGCGGGGGACGCAATGGCGTCGTCGGCGTCGCCGGCGTCCTGCGGCCGGGCGGGGACGAGGCGGATCTTGGCGAAGACCTCGTCGGTGTCCGGATCGGCCATGAAGCGGACGGCGGCGACGCGGCAGAGCACGAAGGGCGGGACCCGGCCGCCGGGCGGCGGGAAGTCGGCGGGGCCCGCCGCGTGCTCCGCGTGGCCCTGCGGGAAGTAGTAGACCTTGGAGCCGACGGGCGGCATCTGCACCATGCCGCCGGCGCAGGCGTGCCACAGCTGCGGGTCCAGGCACCTGTCGTCGCCCCGCTCCCCAGCCGCTGAGTCCACGAACGTAATCATCCTCCACTCACCGCCGCCAACAACAACGACAACCACCACCACCACCACCGGGAGCGGGAGCGCAAAGCAAGAGAATTTCCAGCAGAATTGGGCAGTCCGCACCAGCCGCAACAACTTTCTCCCCCGCCTTACCTTACCGCGATCCCCCACCACCACTACCACCACCAGGAGCTTTTCCGCAGCGCAGCCGCCGCCACCAGCAGCACCATGAGAGCCCGGTTGAGCTGAAAAGAAAGAGGGGAACAAAAGAAAGGTAGAATTTTGGGGTCAGAGACGTAGCACGGAGAAGGAAAAAGGGCGCTCAGGCAAGCCCCGACCGACAGCACCGCGATCCATCCATCCATCCGGCCACCCGTCCAGTCACTCACCTGTCGACGCAGCTGAGCTCCACCAGACAGATCCCTCCAAAGCTGGATGGCTGGAGTGAGGACGAAGCGGAGGGCAATCTTGGCACTCTCCCTCTGCTCCTGCAGCCTCGCTCTGCTGCGGTTGCCTCCTCTCCCTCCAGTGTCCCTCAGACTCTCAGGTGCAGCAGCAGGCCGGCCGGCAGCAGCCTCAGATTCCCCCAGACTGCAGCTGACACGGGGGCACAAAACAACTAAATAGGGACAGGGAGAGAGGGGAGGGAGGGGATGAAGTCAAGGCTAAAAGCTGGGGATTAAGCAAGTACTACTACTCCTACTGATAACTCTTTCTTAGCGGTTTAATTATTGTTTATCAGTCGCTGGCTGCTTTTCACTTCAGTCCAGCCAGCCTACAAAAAGGCACTCTCCAACCGCTAGTCTATCAGCTGCTACCAGATATTTTTACTCTAGTTGGATTAAGGGCTTCTCCAGCGCCGCGACGCGTTTCGGACGTTCAAACGGACGCGTCGTGTCCGTTTGCGTCGGGCCAAATTATCGAAATCGTCCGGGCGTTCGTTTGCGTTGGGGTGGCTCCAGCGGCACGACGCATAATTTTTTTCATTCATGAAGCCATAATTTACATGAAAAAAAACATAAAAAAAACCGGAATGACGTGCTAAACTACTGGTCATCGTCGCTGATGAGGTCAATCAACTGCGGCGTCGGCCATGGAAGCTCGTACGCCGACGGTGGAGGAGGTACCGCCGCATGGGCAGGAGGCTGTGGCCAGGGATCCCACGCTGGAGCAACAGAGCGAGGCGCGGACGTTGGAACGCGACGGCGTGGCCGGAGGAGTCGCCGGCCTCCCCTGCGCGAGCGCTGACTCGCGGAGCTAGATTGCGAGTCCATCCCACAAAGCGAGCTCATTGAGATCGTCCTGCTCGCTGTTGGCCAGTGCCATGGCAATGGCCTCCTCCTCGAAAATGTCCGGCGGCTAGGTCTCCGGATCCCACGCCGGCCCGCCGTCGTCGTGGTCGTACTGTGCCATGGTCACGTCCTCGTGCTCGTCCTCGTGGTCGTTCTCTTCTTCTTCGGCGGCGATCTCGCGCTCAAAGTAGTCTACATCGGCGAGGTAGGCAGCGCGGCGGCCCGCGTCGAACTCCCACGTCCCGAATGAAATCCAGTTGTAGGAGTTCAGCGCGTACGCCGGATCCTCCAGCAGATCCGGCGGCAAGATCGCTCGGCGGCGGCGCACCTCGTCCCGCCGCTCTCGGCCCTCGCGCAGCAGGGGGGACCGGCACGCGCTACGAGTTCAGGTACCAGCCCCCTCCCGGCAAGTTCGCGCCCGGCCATGGTACCGGCCGGTTTTCCTCCCATAGCTGCCGCGCAACGTCAACGCGGACGTACCGGCCGACCCATGCCTTCTTGCCGGAACGCGAGCCACTAGCCTCCTGGTCGTTCTTCGTCTTGCGGAACGGCTAGCATTTCTTCCCCATGGCGTCGGTGTGGTGGATACTGTGGGATTTGGCAATGGTTTGGTCGGGGAAATGGGCGCCGGCAGCGTCCCTTTAAGAGGCTCCGACGCCATCTCGCCTTCAATGGCTCGCCGCGGCAACGCCTACTAGCTGCGCACGCTTGCGGAAGCCGAGGCACGCCATTAACGCGGACCTGCAAAGGCTGCAGCGCGCCGCCCGGAAGTAATGTCGCGGAAGACGAAGCAATTGTGCCGCTGCCAGGCGGGCCCGTGCGAGGACCGAGTGGACACTTTGCGCGTCCGCAGAGACGCAAACCTGGCGGATATTTGGGCCAGGTTTGCGTCTCCACGGACGGCCCGGTCACTTTGCGTCGCCCCGCTGGAGGTGGTGCCAGACGCATTTCCGGTCACGGCGGACACAAACGGTCGCTCAACGTCCATTTGCGTCGCGCCGCTGGAGATGCCCTAACCCAACACTACTTCCTTAGTCTAGGAAAAAACTTAAGCATAAATTTAGTCAATAAAATATGAAGAACCTTTATCTATAAAAGAATGTTGCAACTTTGTTTAAATTTAAATGGATCCATACACCCTTTAGTGTATATATTAAATTAAATTTAGTGTATACCTTATTCTTTAGGGTGAAAATTCAAGGTCTGGACTTAATTAGTCTTGTCTAGCAATAACCTTGTTGAAGGCATTGTCTTGAGACCGGACTATCAGCAGGGTGAAAACTCTACCGAGCGATGATGAGGATTGTGCACAGTTTCCTTCTTGGAGACATCACTTTTGGAGTGACTGGAATTCGGGTGTTATCCTGATGGTGGATGTATTTTTGCTGCTAGGGATGAAATACTGTAGGGAGATATTTTTTTTTCTTTTCTTGGCTATATGCATCTGTACTACCGTTAGGGTATTACGTTATTGCATAGGCTGGATGTCATTGATATCTCTCGATATTAATATATTCCTTTTATCAAAAAAGATAAATCTCTGATTTTTTACGAAGAGAGTATATATATTAAAAATATATTGAATAATGGTATAGTTTTTAAGACATACACAAAATAGTGTCTATATATATTTAAATTTAAATAAACTTACGATATCCCTTTATGAATAGAATTACCACCTCTGTCTATAAAAGGATGACCTAAGTTTATTTAAATTTAGACATATCTTTAACATCTTTTTATAGATCAGAGAAATAGGAGGTGGCGTTTTGGCTCATAGGAGCAAATGCTCCTATTATACAAAATAATTAAAAAACAATTTTTAAAATGTCAAAAAATTCTGACATAAATTTTTTGTTGTACATCGTGACATTCTATGTTAGTGCACAAGTTTTCATGGAGAAACAACATTTTATGTGGCGTGTACAAAAAAGATAAAAAAATGTCCTATACGTAGTCGTGTTATAGCATCAAAATTTATCTTTTTTACTGGAGCCACAAATTTTTATAGTTTTTTTTTAAAACTTGTGTACGAACATAAAATATGTAGATGTACATGAAAATTTTTAGTTTAGAATTTTTTGACACTTCAAAATGTAGATTCACACAATAGGAGCAAATGCTCCTATGAGCCAAATTGAATATCCCAGAGAAATAGTATTTTTTTTCTGAACTAAGATACTACCCTAAAAACCGACACGCAGGATCATGACTTGCTTCTTTTGCATTAGAAACACATTTTGTAACAGAGAGAGAGAGATGGAAATCAGGATGGCATGTGTGGAGGGGAGAGTGCCGGCTGGATTCACATGACCAGGTAGGTGACTGATGCTCCACTCTCAGCTCATTTCTATCCTGTGATCTGAATATCTGATCACTCACTCGAGCTAAGCTAACTAATAATGCAACTACCAGTGCGCGGTGTGGTGGGGCGCCGCGACGCGAACAGCACGCACGGGGATCGGATCGGGTGGGGATCGGGAAGATGTTTTTGTCGGGAGGAGGCCGCCGTTGAATCGCCTCGAGATTCGTTCGCGTCGGTTCAACCGAGAGCACACCGTGCGGTGCGGTGCGACCCGACCAGTCAACTGGTGCCCGGGGCGCCAGACCGCTCGCACCCCTGTCGACGACATGTCAAGGTTTCTTTGTTGCCCTCCTTCCGTTTGCTTGCCACATTTTCTTCCACCCACCCCTAGCCTAGCCCTCGAGAAACGAATCCAAGCCCTACCCGGATTGCATCCCACGAAGGACAAGATCACCATGTTTGAGCTTTCAGGAGCAGACGTGGCGGCCACGGTAGCGGCGCAGCCCTAATAGCGAGCGAATTGGATAGCAGCCCAACATCGGATCACCTCGAGAAAGTTGACGACATCAATCTTTGCTCCTCTTGGGTGGCCTCATTGTCGGTACGAACCCGAGGGATACTTGCGCTATGGGGGAGCACCACCTCTGTCCCATAAACGAGGGAAAAGGGAGTTTCATTTCCTACCCTTACCCTGTTCGGCGGGATGCGGAGTAAGCATAGAATCGAGGGCAACTCGTCGATCCAGCCTTTGCCACTGGTCATGAAGTGGTCAAATGTCCTGGCCTTGAGTCCTCTCAACTCTTCTCCGCTGGCCTCCATGACTTAACCATTCCTCCGAGGTGGGTCACCGAGTGAAGCAGACATTGGCGCCTATTTTCTTGTAGTGGGACGGGAAAGCTCCTTTCCTGAACTGCAAGCCATTGCCGGTGATGATGCGGTTGTGCACACCCAACCGGCACGCAATGCCCCGTATGAAGCTGATTGCCGCTTGAGCCGTGATGTTGAGCACAGCCTTTTTTTTCTTTCAAAGCAATAATGTTGTGTAGTCCCACCAAATTAGGGATCATCAACATGTAAAATTAATTCAAAAAATCATTCTGAAAAAGCGTGTCTCTGTGAGATACATTTCAGCGTTTTGTGTGTACCCATAATTGAGTGAACGGTGCAGTAAACATGGATGTAGTTGTTTATATTGTTTCTCTTAATTTCATCATATGTTTCAACTCCAAAGGATGTATATTACTCCCTCGTTCCTATAATATGTTGCGCATAATTTTTCCTGAAAGTGAAATTTACAAAATTCACTCCCATTTTATAAAGTTTGACTAAAAAATGTAAAATAATACAAACAAACTACGATACCAAATATATATAGTATGAAACAATATTTCATGATAATTCTAATAATATTAATTTGGCATTGTATGTGTTCGTATTTTTATCAATATACATGATAAATTGTATAAAGTTTAACATTAACTAAAATTTGTAAGCAATGCTTGTTGAGCAGGAGTGGTTAAGGAACTCTTAAAAGTTTACCATGGCAAGCAAAAAATTATATTTTATGGTCACTTTAATCTTTCAAAAGCACCAGAAATCTTTAATCTCTTCAGTATCGAAACCACTAGATTTCCTGGCTCCACCTAATTGTGGTTTTTGTGATGATGTAGCGGCGGAACTGCACATGTGCTAACCCGCCCAACTAAATAATGGAATAAAAATACATGGTTTTCATTTATATTCATGAAAATAATGGAATTCGATAAGGTAACTGATGTTTTTATTTCTAATTTTTCTGTAGTTTCCCTATTTTTAAAATTTGTGTATTCAATGATTTTTTAGGAGCTTCATGATTTTTCTATAATCCATATTCTTTTACCTTCATTTTTTTCTTGAGTTCTCATGTAAATTTTTATTTCCAAAATATTTTTTTTATAGTTTTCACATAGGAGCATGCTTTTTCTTACTTAAAAGAATTTTTGTTTTATGTTTTTTTAGTTTTTTTTGGGTTGAATGAGTTCTCAGTTGTCCACTGAATCAGTAGAAACCACTTCTAATGATGAAAACTAATCTAGAAGACTCATACATTTGGAGGACCTAGAATTTACGATATTAAAGTTGAGAGACAAAACTTAGACTTTGTCAATAATGAGAATTAAACACCAGTCGAAAAATACATCTTTTCTCTTACTCTATTTTTCCTCTTTTAGCGGGTGTCCAGAATGACAACTAAACACGGGTCGAAAAATACTAAAACCTAGAGGATAGAGACAAATATTAATCCACAACATCTTTTCACAAGATATGTAGTACAATAGGTTTTATAAACAACATGAACATAGGACCATTGTCGAGTGGAAATTTCAATTATATATCGATATAAGATCATGTACACATAGGGCATGTGACACATTTATCCAAAAGATTTTTGTAACTAGCATGATAAATAGTACATGCATATGTGAGTAAACAATTAAAATGATTAAAGATATTTAATTCGCATTACTGACTAATGCTTGTTACTGAACAAAACAAGAAGTTCAAAATGGAGTACTTGGAAACCAAGCTAGTTTCACAAAGCCAAACAGTCAATTAGAACTAATTAGCAAGAGCAAGAAAGAAATAATTAATATCAATTTGCCTGCAGGGAAATGGACCATCTAGATTAGTTGAGTGTGTACTTGATCCATTCCGCATGATGTCGTCAAACTCTTATTCAAAGAACCAGATATACTATATTGTGTTCGATGAAACCTCCCTTTTATTCGACTTAATCGAAGCACGACCGATTAAATAGACAAGTCTCCCTTCAACTAATTTAAACAAGGAATTCAGACTAAAGACGCTGATGAATTTAATTTCCTCTAGTTGATTGTGCATGGGCATGGCCCAATCAAAGCTCGCAATTCTTCTGTTGTCAAAGCGTGAGTGCTTTTGTCAGGCTCGGATCGGATCTTTCCTTGACATGGTCACAAGAGGGAGAAGGATACCAGTATCTCCAAATGTGAGACCAGAAAGAAATCATGGATAAATTATTGTCGTGTCACTGAAAATAGCAGAAAGCTAGGAAAGTGTTCAACAGTTCTGATTAGTTCAAGTGTCGTTGAATGATTTGGACCGACAAGCGTGTAGAAGATATGGTCAAGTCGCCCGCTGTCGACCATATTTATACGACTGTCTCGCTTGATTGGTCGCATGGGAATGAATGGCCACTGTAGAGCATGTCACCATGATGTGGTGATGGTTGGACTTGTGCTACAGCTTGATTTGGTGGCTGCTAATTAATCCATTTTGTTTTCTTGCCTGCCCAGCTTAGTATTAAATTATAGGATGCTTGTGTCACTGATTAAGAACTCTCATAAGTATATAGTTGTGGGGTTTCCTTTCTTGATTAATCAAAGTGTGAATGGAAATTGATGACATGCATATAGTATCCCCATCACGTACGTACGTACTACCTTCATAGTGGGTAGTAACTTATACAATATATGGTATCATGCATTGTATCATTTATTATGTTGTAGACTAATCTTTCCTTGAGGTGTCTAATGTTATGGTAACATAGCTAGTTACCACTCACTCTCTTTGTTCATTTATTAGCACGCCATATCATCAAAATACCTTGAGATGTGTGATGTTACTAGCTATGTTATTCCCACTATGAGACTGCTCATAGTGGGAGTAACATAGGTAGTAACATCACACATATCAAGACATTTTGGTGACATGACATACTAATAAATGAAGAAAGAGAGTGAGGTGGTAACTAGCTATGTTACCATAACATCACATATCTCAAGGCAATATGAGTCTACGACATAATTAATGACACATTGCATGACACCACATCTAAGGCTGCTCATAGTGGGAGTAACATAGGTAGTAACATCACACACCCCAAAGTATTTTGGTGACATGGCATGTCAATAAATGAAGAAAGAGAGTGGGGTGGTAACTAGCTATGTTACCATAACATCACACTTCTCAAGATAAGATGAGTCTACAATCTAATAAATATGACATGCATGACACCACATATATGTAACTACCCACTATGAAGGTAGTAACATAGGGTAGTAACATACACCATGTTACTACTCTATGTTACTCCCCACTATGACTAGTCTAAGATACTTCCACTATGAAGGTAGTAACTTAGACTAGTAACATGACATATGTTACTAGTCTAAGTTACTCTCCACTATGAGCAGCCTGAGCAGTCTAAGTTAACCCACACAAGAAAACAAGGGGATTCCAGAGAATATTGTGCGTCTAAAACATTTGCTTTGGTTGGCGCTTAAGACCAACAAGGACTGTAAAGCAAGATCCTGACCGAAATTGTTGTCCCATCCCACCTAGAATCTTCTTGTCTTGACTCTGCCGAACTTGCTTTGCTTTTGGTACACCAACCGTGTTGATCTGACATATGTAATCTGTTGATAAGATAGTTAAGCTAAATTAGTTCTAGGCTTCCCATATAAGGGACCTAACCACCTAGCCAAGGAGTAAAGCACAGCAGCATGAAAGATGCACTTATTATCAATTAGTCTATATATATTGCTAGTGCTTGTGTTTTCTTCCTTGAGAAGAAATCGGTACACATATAGCTAGCTAGTGGATAAAAGAGAGCATGATTTCGCATAACTAGGAGAAGGTTTGTCTACTTCTAACTGAAGAAAATCCTTTTTGTCAGTCGTATTTTCAAGTTCATATGTTCGGAACTGAACAATATTCAACATGTTACAAATAGTTTGTTCATTCATTCCCCCCCCCCCCCCTCCCCCTACCCCCCAATTTTTTTTTGTCTTAGGCGACTAGTGTTGCCAAAAGTTGCTCGTGTAAGTTCCAAGATTACAAGACCGGCATCTTGCATAGTACAATTTTTTTAAAAAAACACAGTACAAACGCAGACGCTCACAAACACGCATACACTCACCCCTATAAACACACATACGCACACCCTATCCCTATGAGCACCTCCAGAAGACTGAGCCGGCGTATTGGATCTTGAAATTGACGAAGTCACCACAGACGTCTCATTGGAGTCAGAATAGTAATTTCTTTAGAGGATGGGAATGTCATTCTCTTGGTTTCTTCATCACGCAATGTGCTCACACACACATTGTAAGCATGCAGCGCCTGGCATAGCGAGGCCGAAGGCATGTTAAATTGGTAGCTAATATCGATAGGTTCACAAGAAAATTTAGTACAAATGACGCCCATGTGTTCCATCTCGCAGAAAGGTGACCACTAAGAACACTGCATAACTAATCATATTTCTAAATTGCCAGCCAAATGGGTTGAACAAAGCTTGTGTGACCATCTCCAATAGATTTCACTCGGAGTGCTAAAACTCCCAATATCATTATGGGGTTTCTAACGACCCAACATAGTCATGTCCACATGTATATGCGCCTTCACTGGCTTACTAACCTCCTCAACTTGCTCTCAAACATATTCAGAATACTAGTTGGTGGGGGTAGAGTAATAGCTTGTACATTTTTTCCACTATAACAGTGCAAAATGGAAGGATGAAAACAAACATTGGATCGTCTCGTCACAATCAAAGATTTGCTTGAGACATAAAAGGACATAACGCATCAAAATTATCATTATTCTTTCCTCTTATTGGCGGATAATTGTGAAGTCATGTGAAACAAGCAAAAAAAAGGAGGAACCACAAAGTATAAATGTGCACTAACGCTGTTAAAAATTCTAGTTTGGGGGTGGCCTGAGTTGCACCATATACCGCCACGAGGACCCATTAAAACTAAGACGTGGAATTTAACACAAAAGTCACTACCGTTAACATTTTCTTAACCTGAAGTGGAGACTAATTGATATGGGGCAAAATTTTCCCAAGAACTACCCATGGAGAGAAGCAAAATATGGTATATCTTAACCAACACACAATTCGCTAAAAAGGAGTAGAAATTTTGGATCTTTCATTTCCAATAAAGCTAGAAAATACAATCTATGACGCCGAACAACATGCAACTAAACAATGTTTAGCCTTGTCACCGAGACTGTTGTTATTCTGAAACATTGATCTCATTGAAACCTTAAGCACGAGCACCTGTTATTTTTACCGGTGCCACTAAAACTTTTATTTTTGTCGTAGTGACCAACTTCGTAAGCATCACAACATCTAGCCATGTCTAAGTGATCGTAAACCTGCAAGGTCACACATTTAAGATCAAGGAGCCAGTTGGATATGATCCGACTAAAATGGGGTTGGTTCGAGTTGGACAAGATCTGGACCAGGACTGAGTGTGAGTTGGACTCACAAGTGAATATATAGGGCCCAAGTGAGTGGGCTGCAAGGGTTGTAAAGCCCACACTTCACTCCCTATATAAAGTGGGGCGGATGCTGCCCAAAGGGCACGGTTAGAGAATTTCATGAGTTGGAAACCCTAGCCCCACTTAGTCCAGCCGCCATACTAGATCTAGCAGTCCATCGTCGGTGCTCCTCCTCATGCGCGTGGATACCGGCAGACGCGTTGCACGTGTGGCGGTTCAAGGCGAAGGAGTTCGCGGATCTGGGAGCTATTCGTGGGATCAGCTTGGAACGGATCGAGGACTGCACTGCCCCGACGCATTCATCATTCCGCACCTGCGCGTATAGCTAGTGGTAGTCCTCGTGGCCTTCTTCCTCATCTAGATCTTAGTAGTGCCGCATAGGGAAACGATTTTTTTCTACGTGGCCCAATAAGAGGGAATCAAAGGCGAATGAAAATTGGACTAATAGTTGATGAAGGTGGTATTTTAGGTTCGATTCATCGGGTAGGATGTAATGGGAGAAAGGGACGATTGCTTCCATCGAGACATGCCGAGTTAACGAGGCCTTTTAACGTGGTATTTCAACCGGACCATAATTTGGAAAGGAACTGCGGGTTCATAGATGATGGCCTCACTCACACAAGGCCATCATCTACGGGGCAAAATTTTGCCAAGACCTACCCATGGAGAGAAGCAAAATATGGTATATCTTAACCAACACACAATTCGCTAAATAGGAGTACAAATTTTGGATCTTCCATTTCCAATAAAGGTAGAAAATACAATCTATGACGCCAAACAACATGCAACTAAACAATGTTTAGCCTTGTCACCGAAACTATTGTTTTCCCAAAACATTGCTCTGATTAAAACCTTAAGCAGGAGCACCTGTTATTTTTACCGGTGACATTAAAACTTTTATTTTTGTCGTAGTGACCAACTTCGTAAGCATCGCAACATCTAGCCATGTCTAAGTGGTCGTAAACCTGCAAGGTCATACACTTAAGATCAAGGAGCCAGTTGGATTTGATCCGACTAAAATTGGGTTGGTTCGAGTTGGACTCGAACTGGACCAGGACTGAGTAAGTGAGTTGGAATCAGTGAATATATAGGGCCCAACAGAGTGGGCTGCAAGGGTTGTGGAGCCCAATATCCACTCCCTATATAAAGTGGGGTGGATGCTGCCCAATGGGCACGGTTAGAGCATTCCATGAGTTGGAAACCCTATCCCCACTTAGTCCAGCCGCCATACTAGATCTAGCAGTCCATCGTTGGTGCTCCTCCTCATGCGCGTGGATACCGGCAGAGGCGTTGCACGTGTGGCGCTTCAAGGTGAAGTTGTTCATGGATCTGGGAGCTATTCGTGGGATCAGCTTGGAACGGATCGAGGATTGCACTCCCCCGACGCCCTTCATCATTCCGCACTTGCGCGTATAGCTAGTGGTAATACTCGCGGCCTTCTTCCTCATCTAGATCTTGGTAGTACCGCGTTGGGAAACGTTTTATTTTTTTGCTACGTGGCCCAAAAGGAGGGAATGAAAGGAGAATTAAGGCGAATGAAAATGAGACTAATAGTTGATGAAGGTGGTATTTTAGGTTCGATTCATCGGGTAGGATGAAATGGGAGAAAGGGAAGATCCTTCCATCGAGACATGCCGAGTTAACGAGGCCTTTTAATGTGGTATTTGAACCGGACCATATATTGGAAAGGAAGTGCGGGTTCACAGATGATGGCCTCACTCACACAAGGCCATCATCTATGGAGCAAAATTTTCCCAAGACCTGCCCATGGAGAGAAGCAAAATATGGTATATCTTAACCAACACACAATTGCTAAAAAGGAGTAGAAAATTTGGATCTTCCATTTCCAATAAAGATAGAAAATACAATCTATGACGCTGAACAACATGCAACTAAACAATGTTTAGCCTTGTCACCGAGACTGTTATTATTCAGAAACATTGCTCTCATTCAAACCTTAAGCACGAGCACCTGCTATTTTTACCGGTGCCACTAAAACTTTTATTTATGTCGTAGTGACCAACTTCGTAAGCATCACAACATCTAGCCATGTCTAAGTGTTTGTAAACCTGCAAGGTCACACACTTAAGATCAAGGAGCCAGTTGGATATGATCCAACTAAAATGGGTTTGGTTCGAGTTGGACTCGAACTGGACCAGGACTGAGTAAGTGAGTTGGACTCACAATTGAATATATAGGGCCCAACTGAGTGGGCTGCAAGGGTTGTGAAGCCCACACTCCACTCCCTATATAAAGTGGGGCGGATGCTTCCCAAAGGGCACGGTTACAACATTCCATGAGTTGGAAACCCTAGCCCCACTTAGTCCAGCCGCCATACTAGATCTAGCAGTTCATCATTGGTGCTCCTCCTCATCCGCGTGGATATCAGAAGAGGCGTTGCACGTGTGGCGCTTCAAGGCGAAGGAGTTCGCGGATCTAAGAGCTATTCGTGGGATCAGCTTGGAACGGATCGAGGACTGCACTGCCCCGACGTCCTTCATCATTCCGCACATGCGCATATAGCTAGTGGTAATCCTCGTGGTCTTCTTCCTCATCTAGATCTTGGTAGTACCACGTAGGGAAACATTTATTTTTTTGCTATGTGGTCCAACATGAGCGAATGAAAGGAGAATTGAGGCGAATGAAAATGAGACTAATAGTTGATGAAGGTGGTATTTTAGGTTCGATTCATCGGGTAGGATGAAATGGGAGAAAGGGAAGATCCTTCCATTGAGACATGCCGAGTTAGCGAGGCCTTTTAATGTGGTATTTCAACCAGAGCATAATTTGGAAAGGAACTACGGGTTCATAGATGATGGCCTCACTCACACAAGGCCATCATCTATGGAGCAAAATTTCCCAAGACCTACCCTTGGAGAGAAGCAAAATATGGTATATCTTAACCAACACACAATTCGCTAAAAAGGAGTAGAAAATTTGGATCTTCCATTTCCAATAAAGCTAGAAACTACAATCTATGACACCGAAGAACATGCAACTAAACAATGTTTAGTCTTGTCACCGAGACTGTTGTTATTCCGAAACATTGCTCTCCTTGAAACCTTAAGCACGAGCACGAGCACCTGTTATTTTTACCAGTGCCACTAAAACTTTTATTTTTGTTGTAGTGACCAACTTCGTAAGCATCACAACATCTAGCCATGTCTAAGTGGTCGTAACACTTAAGATCAAGGAGCCAGTTGGATATGATCCGACTAAAATGGGGTTGGTTCGAGTTGGACAAGAACTGGACCAGGACTGAGTAAGTGAGTTGGACTCACAAGTGAATATATAGGGCCCAACTGAATGGGCTACAAGGGTTGTGAAGCCCACACTCCACTCCCTATATAAAGTGGGGCGGATGCTTCCCAAAGGGCACGGTTAGAGCATTCCATGAGATGGAAACCCTAGCCCCATTTAGTCCAACCGCCATACTAGATCTATCAGTCCATCGTCGGTACTCCGCCTCATGTGCGTGGATACCGGAAGAGGCGTTGCACGTGTGGCGCTTCAAGGCGAAGGAGTTCGCGGATCTGGGAGCTATTCGTGGGATCAGCTTGGAACGGATCGAGGATTGCACTGCCCCGACATCCTTTATCATTCCGCACCTGCGCGTATAGCTAGTGGTAATCCTCGTGGCCTTCTTCCTCATCTAGATCTTGGTAGTACCGCGTAGGGAAACGTTTTATTTTTTTGCTACGTGGCCCAACAGGAGGGAATGAAAGGAGAATTAAGGCGAATGAACATGAGATTAATAG
This sequence comes from Lolium rigidum, assembly GCF_022539505.1. Lineage (NCBI taxonomy): Eukaryota > Viridiplantae > Streptophyta > Magnoliopsida > Poales > Poaceae > Lolium > Lolium rigidum. Next base: position 357,981,459 of record NC_061508.1, read on the forward strand.
TTTATGAAAGTGGTATTTTAGGTTCGATTCATCAGGTAGGATGAAATGGGAGAAAGGGAAGATGCTTCCATCGAGACACGTCGAGTTAACGAGGCATTTTAATGTGGTATTCCAACCGGGCCATAATTTTTAAAGGAACCGCGGGTTCATAGATGATGGCCTCACTCACAAGTCACACCCTCCCAATTTTTAGCACCACAATAAATGAAATTGTGTGTTGTACTAGATGTATATATTGGGGATATTTTTTTGGAAGGGAACGCAGGTCGATAGTTCCCACAGCCATCGCCGCACTCACACCCTTCCAATTTTGACCACCACAATAAATGAAATTGCTTGTACATAGCGACCCATCTCCAACGTTCTTTTTTGCGCTCCTTTATTTATATCCGTGGAGGGTTTAGGCTGGCATAGAGAAGGGCGGGAGTTTGCAGAGGGACTCGTGGATCACAGACTGGGAGAATGAATGTCGAGAAGAACGTGGAAGAAGGTGTGGAGCACCGACCTGATTGGCTCCCCATTGGCTGGATTATGCAGGTAAAACATGGTGAGGACGGCTCTCCCTACCAGGCATACCAACCCTGTATTCATCTAAGAGGAAGTAGATTACTTTTAACATCGAAATATCCCCTCTTGTGTTGTTATGTACTTCTAATATTCTTTTGTGATATTTGATTTATTTTTTTGTTTCCCGTATTTTTTTTCTCCCGTGTCAGGGTTCAAATTCAAAATGAAGGAAGAGGTCCTAAACTACCTCTTCTCCGAGATGGACCAGCACTGGATACAATCTAAGGAGTCCACTGCACTCCCTGTCTATTTTTCTTAGTCTTGTGAGGTCATTCTATATTTTTATTTTACCTTTACCTACAAGGTAAAATAAAAATATAGAATGACCTCACAAGACTAAGAAAAACATACTAGGAATGCAGTAGACTCCTTCCATTGTATCCGGTGCTCCTCCATCTCGGAGAAGAGGTAGTTTAGGATCCCTGCCTTCATCCTGAATTTGAACCCTCACATGGGAGAAACAAAATTCTGGAAAAAAAAGTAAATCAAATATCTCAAAAGCATAACAGAACTATAGAACAACACAATAGAGAAGGTTCAGGTCTTAAAAGTAATCTACTTCCTCTTAGATGAATATATGGTTGGTATGTCTGGTAGGGAGCGACATCCTCACTATGTTTGACATGCATAATCCAACCATTGGGGATCCAATATGGTAGGTGCTCCACACCTTCTTCCACGTTCTCCTCGATATTCATTCTCTCAGTCTTGATCTACGAGTCCCTCTGCAAACTCTTGCCCTTCTCTGTGCCTTCCTAAATTATCCGCAGATATAAATAGAGGAGCACGAAAAAAGAATGTTGGCCATGGGTAGCTATGCACATGCAAATTCATCTATTGTGGTAGTCAAAATTGGAAGGGTCTGAGTGTGGCGATGGTTGTGGAACTATCGACCGGCGTTCCTTTCCAAAAATAGCCACAATATGTACAACTAGTACAACACACAATTTCATTTATTGTGGTGGTCAAAATTGGAAGGGGGTGACTTGAGAGTGACGCAGTCATCTATCAACCCGCAGTTCATTCCCAAATTAAGATCCGGTTGAAATTCGACATTAAAAGGCCTCGTTAACTCGACAGGTCTCGATGGAAGCATCTTTCCTTTCTCTCATTTCATCCTACGGCGGTAGCAATTTCTGTGGCATGTGCAAGGGCGTGCACTCAGAGTCCGCTTGACTGGTTTTGCTTCTCACCTGTCAATGGGTGGCTTGGGAAGGTATTCAGTTTTAAATAATGTGTGTTGGTGTATTGTCTGGTACTGACCCTATTCATGATCACCCCCTTCATCGCTTTTGTAGGTATTGCGAGTCGCTGGAAAGGTGGCTTCGAGTTGATCTTTGTATCTCCCTTGTAAGGCTTTGTGAATAATTCAATAAAACTATATGCATCCTTTGGATGCAGAGGCTGGGACGATGCTCCCATTTCAGAAAAACATCACCTTGAGCAGCTGCTAATCTCAGTTTCATTTGCCTTCCATTCCCTACTGCCTCGAGTAAAGAAAAGGAGTTGCTCCCTATCCATACTGCTCTCTCAGTCTCTAATCTAGACACCGACTTTCTTGAAGAAAATCAAAATACTTGTTAGCCTAATTAATGAATTAGTTGATTACCCGATGATAATAACTAAGAGCGTCCGAGTTTTGGACATGACTATCCCGGATTTTTGGACACTCTCTTTTCCAGACAATGATGAATAATAGAGCGAGTACATTACATGTTCAAAAACTAGCCAGCCAACGAGCTACAAGTTTAATTAACGATAAGTGATGCAACTAAAGATTAGATAAGAAACTACTACAAAAATTGCAGGTTCTGGAATTCAAGTGAATATTACGAGTCTAGATGAAAATACTCCTACTACACTAACACAGCAGCGGCGTACAAACACAAGAAGACCAAACAAAGCAGCAGCCAGTCACCGAGTCACACGGTGGAGTTCGCAAGCCTGGGGCGTCAGTCGTCACCCTACCCTGCATGCACATACCACACACCAACTATTAAGTTCTTGGAGAAAATTTGTACAACTCTTCAACACGAGAAGCTCTGCAAATATATGAAAATGAAAATGGCAACCCATAATACCACCACATGCCATGCATTATTGCATTTTCCATATACAAAGACAAATGATTAGAGAAAGCACAGAACTACATAGTGGAATGATCACTAAGAGATCATACAATCAGATTCAGTGGAGACAAGCATGATACATCACAGCCAAATTGCATAGCTGCAAAACCATCATGTGAGCCAGCCGAACCTAAGCATGCCAGCCTAATCAAATTTCCTAACTTACACAGTACTAGGGCTAGGATTTCCATTGGAGGTCATCACATAATACTAAACCCAAGCACGGTCAATAAAAAATGCTAAATGAAATCAAACAACCTATGCTGACACACACATCCATAACAACATCACATGCCATTTTGCAACAAATAGCCAGATTATGCCACTCTATACATTTCAATATGTGGTCACCTTTCTGTATCACGAAATGGGTACACATCACTCCAATACAACAACCTAACCTGATGCACAGCATGCCACTGAACTGTTCAAATATATAGTTCAGTTCAGGTCAACAGCTCAATGCCCGAAACCACAAACTTACCTAAACCCATGAGAGTCATAGAAGAAGGCCACCATGCAATCGCACAAAAGCAAGGGCCAAGAAGAAATAAATAAAAACCAAGGACCATCCATGCTACATGGTAAAGCTACCCTGGCTACCGTTTAGTCCTCCATTTTATCATTGAACAAGGAGAACAAAGCATGGTAAGCAAAGCAAACACTTCAAATAGACTTCACCGAGCCAAATTTGAATTGATCAAAACATAATGGTTGCTGTCAAGGCCTCTTAATTTGGCAACAAAATAAAGTTGAGTTTCAACTGTAAACATGGCAATATGTTTTTCCTAGAAACGATAAGATATGAAGATTCCATACGGACCGACATTGCTAACAAGCAGAAACAAGGCAATAGTTAACATCATATTGTAAGCATAGTCTAGAGTAAAGATGGTAGCTGTAGCAAATGAACAAGTTCATAGGAACAAAACAAGTCTTGGAAGCTCAAAGTGACTCGAAGGTCATGCCGATACAGAAGAACTTAAGTATAAGGAGCGAACCATATTAAACAAATTTAGGTAAAATAAACATTCAACTGGATGAAAAAGGACTTCACTATTAGAAAATACTAATTTTAGTACTACAACACTGCGATAATATTATTTAGAACAGGGAAGGAGGAGTCAGAGCATCTCCAACCGAATCCCCCAAAGCGAGTCCAGATAAAGCGTTGGATCGAGCGTTTGGGAGACATCGTCGCATGCTGCTGCTTTTGGGGTGCATCTGTTTCCGGTAGCGTCCCCTAACGAATCCCCAAAACATGTTAATAATATGAAATATAAGGTTTTTATTCAAATTTGTTTATATTTTACAAATTTTAATGAAAACTGTCTAGGTAATTGCCTCTAGCCCACTTGCCGTCCCTCTAGGCACTTGACGGCCCAGCCCCATCGTTACCTCCCCCCTCTTCCGCTTCTCCGAAGTCGCCGCCCGCCGCTCTCTCCGATGCGCGCTCGCTAAAGCATGCTGGGCCATCGCGTCCTCCAGGAGCCGTTGCTGCAGCGCCTCGTCGGTGTCATCCTCGGCCTTCTTCAGTGTCTCGAAGGACATGAGGATGACCCTCTGCTCCGCCGCCTTCTCCCCGTCATCTGACTCCTCCTTTGCGGGCGCCGCCTCTAGCCACCGTTGCTGCTCCGCGTAGAATGTCGTGTGAGCAGCCTCCTCCTCCGCCAGCTCCCACATCGCGTCGACCATGAACTGGTCATTCATTGATGCGAGCTCTGGGTCCTCCTCCATGTCGTCGTCCTCGTAGTCAAACTGGAAAATGGGAGGTGGATGCGGAGGCGGAGGTGGAGGAAGTTCGGAGGAGCCTAGACGCCGCAGCCGGTGTGGCTCATCATTGAATACGTGGTCGCTAGGTGGCGAGTTATGGTGTTGTGGAGGCGGAGGCATTGATTTCTGACGGTTGTAGTGGCAATGTCGAGCGGGGGCGGCCTTTTATAGCTGGTGGCGGCGCAGGAAGGCGTGAGGAGAAAGCGTGGGAAGCGGTGGAGAAGGCGCACAGACATGCGCGAGAATGCGAATGGCGGAGACGCGTGGAGGTGGTGCAGTGCCGACGAGACGGCTCGTCCGCACTGCCCTGGAAACCGTCGTCGACATTAAGGCAAAGCTGCATCGCTGCATTTCTCTGCGTCGCTGATGAATCGGGCCTACCACTCGCGGCGCGGGTTTTTGTTCTAGGCATTGGATACCATATTGAGCCACGTCGGACCAAAACGGGCTTCCGGGCATGCGGCTAGGGATGGTCAAACGTCCGGCGCGCCCCAAATCCATTTGGGGAACGATTTGGGCGACGCGACTCAGGACATGTATGTCATTGCAGTAAAATTAAAAATTCCAATATCCAAACTATGCATGAATTCTCGAGAGATTTTTTTTGGGATTACACAACAAACTTCAACCCAGCTGATTTATATACATGAACTAAGATTGGCATATAAGCACTTATGATTGGAAATTCTGGGTTAAGTTGCAACGGAAGATCATGATTTTAAATGGGTGACCTAGAGTTACCACTCCAAGTATCCCATCATGGATCCAAGTCTCACTCGCTTCCAACAACACTTGATCTCAGATCGACAACTGGTAGTGGCTCCTAACAGAATGGGCCAGCTCCCAAGTGACGTGAAGTTATAGTGACTAACCTTTCAATGTGATTTATGTCTAAGTCCTTTTTACCTCAAGATATACCTCGTTAAGATATAGGTGAGTTGTCGTCATCCCTTTAATAGTTCGATCAACTCTCTTCTCGATCCGTGATATGTGATTCGTTCGACTAACCCTTAGTCGACCGCCTCGGTTAACACTTAACCGACTTAACCGAGTCGCGCATGGCCATGCTTTCTGAATCATACCACCCGACAGGGCCCAGTGAATATCTCTCCAAGTGGAGGGGCAAAATCCCGTCTTGGTTATCCATGTCACGCAGCTTGTTTCTCAGTTGACTCGAACTCTGCCTTTATAACTGCCTTTATTTGACAGAACCTAATTTAGCCAATCCACAACTCGGATCATGCAATAACCTCAGATCTAAGGATTAGATTGATTGAGACATGTAAATGACGACTTTTCTCGTTACTTCTTACTGTAGGTCAGTTCGACTCGCTGAACACTTCAGTTTAGTCCGTGTAATTCGGATTAGCATCACCATGCCCATGACAAGTGGAACGGAGTCACCAACCGACTTGCACATTAATCTATGTCGTGTGTCCAACACAACCTCGATGACTAAGGAGAAATTAGCATGAACAATATAAGCATATAGTTCCACAAACGAATCACGTATTCGACGAATACATTAGGAAATACATCATCCGTGATTGCCTCTAGGACATATTTGCAACAGTATCCCACTTGCAATAGAGTCAATCACTCTAGGATATCACATCTCTAGGTATCTAATACCCATCGCTCTTGTCTGCGCCTCATGCTTAGGCTATGGAAGTAGCTTTGTCAACGAATCCGCAATGTTTGCATCCGTGTGTACCTTGCATAACTTGATATCACCTTCATCCACGAACCGGCGAATGAGGTGGTACCGTATAAGTATATGTTTGTTCTTCTGGTGCTGTCTAGGTTCCTAGGCTTGTGCGATAGCATCATTATTTTCACAATAGATGTCCAAAGGATTGGACATGCCCTGAACCACACCATGATCAATTAGGAAGTTCCTGATCCAAACTGCTTCCTTTGCTGCCTCCGAGGCAGCAACTCAGCCTCTATTGTAGATGCGGCACAGTATCTTGCTTGGAACTCTTCCGTGCATCTCACAAGTCACAACACCTCCATTTAAAATGAACGCGTAGACAAATTGCGAACGAGAGTCATCCAACTCAGTAAGGTAACTCGCATCCGTGTAACTCTTTACACTGAGTTCCTCGTCATCTCCATAAACTAGGAACATATCCTTAGTCCTTCTTAAGTACTTTAGGATAGTTTTCACTGCTGCCCAGTGGATTTCGCCAGGATCAACCTGGTATCTACTCGTACAACTTAGGGTATAGGAAACATCCGGCCTGTTAAAACCGACTGTTGAAGCATAAGGAATCTCACTCATTTTGCTTCGCTCAACAATTGTCGAGGGCACTGAGTCTTGCTTAGCTTAACGCCATGGGACATCGGTAAGAATCCCTTCTAGACGATTCCATGCTGAACTTCTTGAACACTTTGTCCAAATATGTACTCTGACTCAAACCTATGAGTCGCCTTGATCTATCTCGATAGATCCTGATTCCCAATATGTAAGTTGCCTCACCCAAGTCCTTCACTGAGAAACTCATTTCCAATGATTCCTTGGTTTCTTTCAATATCTTGACATCATTCCCAATCAATAATATGTCATCCACATACAAGATCAGAAAATTCACTGAGCTCCCACTTACTTTCTTGTATAAGCAAGATTCCTGAGTACTTTTGATGAAGCCAAACCATTTGACTACATCATCAAAATGAATGTTCCAACTCCGAGATGCTTGCTTCAATCCGTAATTGGATTTCCAAAATTTACATACCTCGTAAGCATTAGCCGGATCGACAAAACCCTCGGGTATTATCATATACACGTCCTCGGTTAAATTTACATTTAGGAAAGCCATTTTGACATCAATTTGTCATATCTCATAATCAAAATAGGCGGCTATAGCTAATATGATCCAAACCGACTTAAGCATCGCTACAGGTGAGAAGGTCTCATCGTAGTCAACTCCTTGTACTTGTTGGAATCCCTTTGCGACAAGCAGTGCTTTATAGATAGAAACATTTCCATCCATGTCAGTTTTCCTCTTAAAGACCCATTTGCACTCGACGGCTCTTACACCATTAGGCAGATCGGCCAAGTTCCAAACCTGACTATCATCCATGTACTTTAACTCGGATCTCACGGCTCCAAGCCATGACTCGGAATCAGTGCTTTCCATCGCTTCCGAATAAGTTGTTGACTTGACACTGTCTAACAACACATCATGAACACTTCACAATCTAGCATATCTCCACGGCTCAGGTGCTCTTGCCGACTCAGGTACCACAACCGGCTCAACCTCCAAGGTTGTTGCCGACTCACCCCTCACCAAGACATCACAAATTTCTTTGAGTTGCACCGTGCTCCCACTAACTCCCTGACTGAGAAACTCTTTCTCAAGGAAAACACCGTTCCGAGCGATAAATACTTCGCCCTCTTCTCGGTTGTAGAAGTAGTAACCCAAAGTTTCACTCGGATACCCCATGAAAATACACTTACCCAACTTGGGTGTAGGCTGATCCGACTGAAGTCGCTTGACCAATTCTTCACAACCTCGAACCAACACATCACGAAAAAGGGCTTCACAGTTACAAAATACTAATTTTAGTATTGCAACACTGTGATAATTGCAGTAAAACTGTGCAAACTCCAAATCCAAACAATGCATGTAATCCCCGAGAGATTTTTTTCGGGATTACGGGATTACACAACAAACTTCAACCTAACTGATTTATACACATGAAATAAGATTGGCATATGAGCACTTATGCTCGGAAATTCTGGGTTAAGTTGCAAACTTGCAAGTTACAACCGAGGATTATGGTATCAACCGATGCAGAGGCCGGGGCACACCTAAGGATGGCAATGGGCAGGGTATAGCAATACCATACTCATACCCGTATAGTCGATGGGTATAAACATCTACCCATACCCGTGCCCATGGGTATAAAACTTTACCCGTACCCATTGGGTACCCGGTGGGTAGGCTAAATTGTACATAAGTTTCTCGCAATTTTACATTTGTCGATAATAAATTTCATTAAAAAAGTAATCATCTCAACTCGATAACAGGTAGTTGAGTACATAACAATTAAAAATATATAAAAATTCCATTCTCATATAATAACTCATAAGTCAACAAAAGTAAACATGTAACATAAGAAATTAACAATAAACGGGTAGGGTATGGGTATACCCGCGGGTACAAAGCTATATCCGTGCCCTACCCATGACTTAACGGGTAGGGTATGGGTACTACCCATGGGCATAAAAGTGTACCCATACCCTGCCCATGCGGGTACGGTACCCGCGGGTACCCGTACCCGTGGGTAAAATTGCCATCCTTAGGCACACCCCATTTCGAAAAAAAAAAGCCGAGGATTATGGTTTGAAGGTGTCTCCTAGGCGACAAAATTCTAGGTTTAGTTGCAAACTTGCAAGTTGCAACTGAAGATCATGGTTTTGAAGGCGTTGCTTAGTCCTCCCCGCTGATCCCTAAGTTACTCCGATATATTGCAAAGCGGGTTTTTTGGAACCTGGGTACCGCGGAACCCATTTAAACGTACCCCAAATCCCCAATAATGAGTTACCTAGTTGCTCCAATCCCTAAGTTACAAAAATTGCTGTACATACGAGTTCACTTCATACTATTTATTTGAAACTTGTCATTTTTCCTAAGTTACATATTTTTGAGTTTTGGTATAAACAATGGCACGAACATACGTACGTGCATTCTCTACATGCAGAAGATTTTATTAGAAGTTTTTGGAGATCCGGAAATACGTGCTTCCGGCCGGCACAGGGTTTTAGAGTACCCGGGTTCCATCACATATTTCTAGGGATACTGATCTACTTTACAACTTACTTTTAGCGTACGCAGATGGAACAACCACTTGGGTTTTACGTGGTAGTTTCATGGAAAAATATGTACTACCCCCTTCTTCTAAATTACATGTCGCCATCTTGTTTAGATATATCTACATACAGTTTAGTTTTTTGCTACCTAGTTTATGTCTCTTTTACATCTATGGTCTATGAAACATTATTGATTATTGATCATATCCATTTATCCAAATATGTGATATTTGTGGTTTTTCATAGACCAAAAGTGAAATCGTTTAGTTTGTACTTCATATATAGTGTGCCCAGGCTTCGAAAAAAGGCTAGGTCCGCCACTATCCATAGGTCGGACGGAGAGATCGTCGGAGTGCCTGTACGCGCCGGCGTCGAGCCCGGGCACGTGCCCAGGGTGCCCGGACGGTAAATCCGCCCCTGTCTACATATATTTTAATATGTAGATATATCCGTATCTAGATAAAGCTAGGTTGACTAATTTAGAACAAAGACATCCATTCACTAATGTAAGATCGTATAGCCTTTTCGAAAATACATGTATTTAAACGCGTCTTAGCATGCAATTTCACTCATTTTGGTTCATATCTAGTCTAATTTAAAAATATATATAAGTTTTACATGAGTGAACGCAACAAGTACATATTTACTACTTCCTCCGCCACAAATTAGGTGTTCAAGCTTCGATCTAGATACGACACACGTTTCAGTTTGTAGGTTCGCTAATTCTGAAAAAAAAAAGTTACTCACTTCATCCCGTAAAAAGGCGTTTTAACTTTGTACAAATTTCTACATGATTAATTTGTGAGACGGAGAAAGCGGTAGAAGACAGCTAGAAAACAGTCCAAATCTGAATATAGTAGTGCTTTTGGCACCTTGCTGCACGCAGAGAGGAACATCTGCCCCCGCGCCGTGTTTGGCCCCATCCGAGACGTCGGTCTCGTGTTGGATGGAACAGCTACGTCCACGTACAAAACAATACTAACATACGAGCAAGTAGCAGAAGCAAACTATACGTGTACATATACACGTGTGCGTTCCCGTCGAACGGCTCCTCGTGAAGGGCCATTTGCAGCGCATGATGGGTGCGTGACCCAACTAACAGTGGTGCATGTGGCCTTGACACGAGAGAGACAAGGCTACTTGGCCACTGCAACAGCTACAAGCCATGGGGATAGCACGCGGACAAGCCTTTGCCAAGGGTCCCTCGTGTCGGGATCGACGAAATGGGCATGCCAACAACCTCCATATTATACATTGTGTATGTTCATGTCGGGATCAGAAACATCTCTGTAAAACAAAAGACATGATCGGTCTGTCCCAAGGATGCTAGCTAGATGCGGATGGATACATGCATTGTTAGGGCTCCACTGATTTAAAGTTATTTTGTAGGAATTTTTACGGATTTTGGTTCAAGGAAAATCCATTTTGTGCGTCGTTTGATTCCTCACACTAGTGGAGAACAAACCTTTCGTCCCAAACCCCTGGGAGCAACAGTCCCGGTTTTGAAGCAAACCGGGTCCAATGAGGGGTACTGGTCCCGGTTCATTGTGGAAACCCTTTGGTCCCGGTCCGTTTGGAGTCTTTTGTCCCGGTTCGTAATACGAACCGGGACTACCCCGGTTCGTATTACCAACCGGGACTAAAGGTCTACCCTTTAGTCCCGGTTCGTATTACCAACCGGGACTAATAAATGATTTTTTTTATTTTTTTTTGCTCCCCACGCACCTCACCACCCCCCCCCCCCCACCCCGTGGATCGCCTTTTTTAACACTGTAAAATAGAAAAAAATGATAGAAAATTCAAAAAATAAAATGTTTTCAGATTCTTGTATGTTATGCAACCTACTATTAGGAAAAATTAACAAATTTGAATTCTCACTTTTTTTGCAAAAAAGGTTTGGAAAATGGTAAAACCGCATTAACTTTTGCATACGACATCGAAAAAAACGTATAATATATCAAAATCATCGTGGGAAAAAGTTACATCCGAATTTACCGGGATTTACCCGGTTAGCCAATTTTTAGATTCTCAAAATTCCAAATGAAAATATGAAAGCAGGAAGATTTTAGTTTTTGACAGAAATTCAGCATTTTATATTTTTAAATTTTATAAATTAATAATTTCATCATGCATAAAGATTACTATTACTTAACCATAAAGTTAGCCAATTTTTTTTAGATTTTCAAAGTTTGGCAAAAAAATTATTAAAAAATTTAATATTAAAGAACAATTATAATACAAATTAAAAAATTAATATATAAAAATTAATAAAATTATAATATACTCACAACATGTTATTACGTTATTAGTTTTGTTTATTAAAATAATTATTCGGAATTCGAACAATAAATGAGTGTGACATCGACCAACATGTTAATAGGATTGATATGATACTAGCTAGTATCACAACATGCGCGCGAAGCACTTGGAAGCGAGATGGAAAAGGAACTTGGAAGTTAAGCGTGTTAGTGCTGGAGTAGTGGGAGGATGGTGACCGAGCGGGAAGTTGGACCACAGGTAAGTAATTTGACTAGAGATTATAAGCGTAGTTAGAGATTAAGTATAGTTAGAGACTAAACTAGTTAAATACTGAAATACTAGAAATTCTTGAAAAAATAGAAAAAAAGGAGGAGCGGAAAATAATTGGGCATAACAAAATGGATTAAAAAAATTAACAAATAATATTTAGTCCCGATTGGTATTACAAACCGGGACTAAAGGTCATTTTCTCGACGCGCGCCAGCAGCCCACGTGGCGAGACCTTACAACCGGGACTAAAGGGGAGGGCCTTTAGTCCCAGATGGTTGGTCCCAGTTCCAAAACCGGGACTAAAGGCCCTTATTAACCGGGATTATAGGCCCTTTTTCTACTAGCGTCAGATTAGGTTACTTGACTTTTTGTGTCAAAGGATTGCATTGCACACGATGTTTTTTCGAGATTTTTTTTCCTTCAACTCAAACCCACACTTTCTTTTGTAAAACTTTTGATAGATATTACTACAAATTTCAAATCATGTAAGATTCAACCGGACATGGCACTCTGATGATGCGCTTTTCCAATTACTATGTCTTGAGAATCTGTGAGTCAAATAGGCTCCTTGGGTGTGCTAATTCTTAGTCTGGTGATGTCGCCCATGATTTTATACTACCTGAACAATTTATTGATACTCCATCCGCTCGATATTACCCCGCATACAAGGTTTGGTCAAAGTTAAGATTTGTAATCTTTGATCAGCTATTCATGGTGAAATATAAATATATATGTAATCAGATGTAAACGATGTGGTTGAAATGTTTTCTTGAGAAACACAAGAACAATTGAGATTAAACGATACCTATTCAGAATTAGGGGTAGGAATAGGATGATTGAGATTAAACGATAGCACAACACTCTTTAGTGGATTTACACTATTTGAGGCTTAGGGGTCTATGGAAGAACGAGCTATAATATTATTATGATTATATATATAATATATTATTGAATATAATTGGTTAAACTTGTCAAATTTTGACTTTAACCAAACCTCATATGCAGAGCAATATCAAAAAAAAATTGAGAAAAGGGGAACCCCGATTTCCATTAATAGAAATCAGATTACAATGTTTTCCACCACAACGCCACAAACCAACCATCATCAGAGACAGATTTTTTTATGCTACAATATAAATCCTAGCAAACAAGGGCCCAACTAGCGAGTAGAAAGGATAGAGAAGGAACAACATGAGAAAACAAAAGCACTACACTACCTATTTCAACAGAATCTGATCTATCTTCCTCTTAAACCACCATTTGCATTTGCGTAGAGCCGTAAGGGCATCTCCAGCGGGGCGATGCAAACGGACGCTGAGCGACCGTTTGCGTCCGCCATGACCGAAAATGCGTCTGGGCCCTCCTCCGGCGAGGCGACTCAAAGTGATCGGGCCGTCCGAGGAGACGCAAACCTGGCCCAAATATGCGCCAGGTTTGCGTCTCCGCGGATGCTCCGCGTCGCGCCGAGTGTCCGCCGAAAATGACATAGGACCCACGCGTCAGTGGCAGGGAGGCCGATAACATTCCCACCAGTTGCCATTCCCGGCGCGAATAATCAAAGTAGACCGGCGCGAGAAGTCCAGAAGCGATGGACGTCCTCGCCGCCGCAACCACCACCATGGATGCCGAGGTAACCCTCGCACCCGCCGCCACCCCACACTCCCCCGTAGCCACGACCATAGCGACCATGGAGGCTGCAGCTCCGGCGGAAGCAAAGCGGGCCGCCACCGGCGGCCGGGACGCAAAGCCGAAGGCGGCAAAGAAGGTGTTGTCCAAGGAGGAGAAATGCGTCGAGGCCGCGAAGCGTCGCGGCCGGTGCAAGAGCCTGAAGGAGAGGAATGCAGCGGCCACCGGCCAGCAGGCATGGCAGATGCAGGTGAAAGCCGGCGTCACGCAAGTAGGCCTCCATCCGAACTTAGCGGAGGCCTACATGCTCGTCAAGCGAGAGGGGGTCGCCGGCGTCGCTCCTCCGGCCTCGTCGGAGCATATGGAGAGGTTCAGGGCAGTGTATCCCGGGCCTTGGAGAGGTTCAGGGCAGTGCATAAGAAGGGCTATCATATGGTCCATTGCTGGGACATGCTCAAGGATGCGCAAAAGTGGAGGACAAGCTTTGCGGCCTATGACGAAGCTATAAAGAATGGGACGGCGGTCAACCTCGATGGCGAAGACGACGATCATGGCCGTCAAGCCCTTCCACCTCGTCCCCGCGGCCATAAGGCTACCAAGGTCAATCTAGGCCAGGAGACACATGCCATTGCGTTCACCCAGAACCTGGAGAAGATGATGGCCGACAATCAAGCCGCCTTGGCTGCTAGGGACGAGAAGAGGCGTCTGAAAAAAGAGGCCGCAGCTGCCATCTTCCTCAACCTCACTAAAGAGGTCAATGAGGTCCAAAAGACAGACGCCGAGGCCAAATTACGTGACGCCGAGGCCAGGAGGATGGACGCCGAGGCCAAGATCCGTGCAGAGGACACAATGATCATGCTAGCCGACTTGAGCAGCGTCGACGACGACACCAGAGCCAGGTTCATGAAGAGACGCGCCAAAATCCGCGCGCGAGACAGCTTGATCACCCGCGCCATGCGCCAGCACCTTGGCCTCCTTTTGGACTTCGTATGCTGTTCAAGCCTTGTAGTGCTCCTTTTGGACTCCACTTTGCGCCGTACCATGTGCAAAATGTGATGAATTTATTTCGGACCTCAATTTGACCTAATTTAAGGCTTCTATTTCATGCAAATTAGAGCTAATTAATGCGTCGGCCTGCTGGAGCCACCCCCGATGCAAACAGATGCAGGACCATTTCATCGTTCATCCGGCGATGCAAACGGACGCCCGCGAACAATTTAGATGTCCGAAATGCAAATGCGCTGACGCAACTCGCGGATGGGCGTGGATCTATACATGCGTCGTGTCATCTGTCGTACGCACGCAGGAGGCACACGCGCGAGCTAGTGTATGTTAAGTTGCGGACAAATCGTACATCGTGTTCACTAGTGCTCCGTGTGTACTCATCACCGGAGCATATTGCGCACTATTCCTTTTTGAGTATGTTATCACGAGCTAGCCGTAGTATGTGTTCAATGTTCTGTGCAGATACCAGTGCTAACATTCTAGCAAGGCCCATCTCAGAAATTAAACATTGCATTAGTAACCACTGTTGTGCCTATCGGTGGAGGTTTTCAACCGCCGGGCAGCTTGAGGCCCGCTCGTCTGCATCGATAAATAAAGGTGGATGACTCGCAAAAAAAAAAGATAAATAAAGGTGGATGTTCTAAGATTTCGCTTTTAAGCATGCATACCTACCTGAGGGCAGTTGTTCTTGATCTCGCAAGAGTATTGAGTTTCGGAAGTCTTCGCACGAATATAACAGCGCACTTTAAGTCTGGAGTTTGCTGGAATGGGTGGTATTTGGTCATGCGCATTCATGCTTTTACCTCGATCATTTGGTTCTAGATCTTTGCTACCACCCGTTGATATTTTAGTCCATGATGAAGTTTGATGCTGAGAATATCATGGAGACCGAATAGGATGACTAGCAAGAAAGGTTTTAGTCTCTGCTCCATTGAGGGACTTGTCTCGTGTTCCGGGTTTCACAACAGTAGTATGTAAGTGGAAACAACACAGGTAAAATTAAGAATCTTTTGCTTTTGAGTACGTTGTCACGATCGAGCTATAGCGTATCCTTTTGAGCACGAAATTTATAGAATTATAATAAAAGGTCGTACTAGTACGTGTTCAGAGATCAGAGCAAGCCAGACCTCTGAAATCCTGAGAAGATCTTGCTGCTGCTAGCTAGCTGCTAGAGTATTATGTATTCAAACTTTGTTTACATTTGGAGAATTTCAGATCCCAGTGCTAGGAGAGCCGCTAGTACTATGCGTACTCGGTACTCCTACTCCATCCTGGTTACATCGCGCACATTTTATCGTGTAAGTCAAATTTTATAAAATTTAACTATAAATATAGAAAATAATATAAATATCTATGATACCAAATGCATATAAACATGCCATGTTCCTTTTCTCGTCTAGTTTAGAATGTAGTTCATTCCATATACAATATTCCCTCCATCTGATGTGGCGTATACATAAGAGAATAGGAAATTTTGATTGACAAGAAAACAAAAGCTTCATGCTTTAGTTTGGATAATTTAGAATTGACATAACGATGTAATTCTAACAAGGTTGTTTGTGCTAAAAGAAAGAGCACTTACTGCAGAGTAGTGGGAACCCATAGATACTGGGTGTAATAGGCTAATGGAGGTCATATGGCATATATTCAACCAGGATGGTTGGCTTCATTCTAAACGGTTACAAAAATCATAGAGCCTTTTTTTGTGTGGTTTATTTAGATGGTTGCATCATGTTGCCACCTTGAGCGACTCGTGTGATATGAAAACCTTACCATCAACTTTGCAATAAAATTGAGGTTGTGTGCATCAATTTGATGCAGAGGCCGAGGTTGAGATCAAATAACATAAAATCTATTTCATGGTAATTCTAATAATATTGATATGGCACTCTATGTATTTATATTTTTATCAATATAAATGGTGGTTAAAATTTATAAAGTGTGACTTTGACTAAAATTAAGATGGGGTCATCAGGATCTTGTGTACAAGCATGGGCGGCTTGCCTACTTCCATTGATCAACAACTAGGAAGACGTACACAGTGCACGCACTGACAGGCACTCTACTGCACCGATCCCGCCTCATGCATGCGTACATGTGTACAGCTCTATGTTGTGCGTTTTGTCCCCTGGAAATTTGCATGCACGCACGCGTTCCCCAGTGAAAGTAACCGAGTACACGGCACGGCAACTACGTACGGTAGCTTAGTTGCTCCAAGAATCTACGCTACGTTACATACGCACTGTTCGTCCTTGTTTCCAAAGTAAAAGGGTACGACCTTAACAGGAGTCGTTTCCGGAGAAAAATTAAATAACGGGCGTACATGAGCCTCACGAGGAGATCGGAGAATTGGTTGGGTTAATTATCGCCCAAGGTACCATTTCAGAAGAATTTTTTGTTTGGCTCCGGGCACCACAAAGTCCGGTATTCAGAAATGCAAACAAGCATATTTAGTTTTCTTTGAAGTCCAAAAGATATGAGTATACAATATGTGTTTTAAAAATGCGTAAAATTAAGAAAAATATGTTACTTATGCAAAGAAAAATTCCAATCAACGGTGCCCGGTATTCAGAAATGCAAAAGAAACCATATTTAGATTTCTTTGAAGTCCATGGCCACTACATCAAGCATGGGACCATTGATTGTGACAACAACAGCCTCCGTCTTGGCTACACCTCGTATCTGGCTCCCCGCCAGTTCAGGCATTCGGCTTATGCTTCAAATTGACCGTACGCAACGCTCCAACTGTTTGCACCCTCATTCGGTATACCAGGGAAGTGTTGGCATTTTGGTCACGCTTCTCTTGATTTATATTTGAGTCAATAGAAAACACCGTACTATTAAAAGGGATGGTCTCGATGAGCATGATGGGATGTTGCCATAGCCATGTACATATTTCTTACCACCAAATACATCCATCACATGAAGTGGGAGAGCTTATACTTCTTAAAAAAGGTCGTTTGAATGGTTTCTGTGAAACGAGCGCCCCAACCGGTGTCACCGGTCTCACCCCCGAAACACCCGGCCTGCGCCAGGCTGTGCACCGGTGGCAGCCGGAACACATACGGTGTTGGATTGGCGTGTGACCGGTGCCTGGCCTGGCGACCGTCGGGTGCTTCGGTGCAGGTTCTAATTTGGAACCAGTCCGCCTAGCTGACATTGGCTGACCACTTTGCCTAGTCAGCCAGGATGGCGTGTGAACCGGTGTCGCCGGTCAGTACGTCGGAATGACCGACGTGTAGGTCGATCCGCCGACTAGCTACCGGAATGGCTTCGCGGAATCTCTCCAAACGGCTAGTTTTGTTCTTATACTATATACCCTTTCTTCCTCCTTCAGGAGGTTAGGTAACCATTCATTTCATGTCATTGCTATCTCTCTCTCTCTCACTCCATTGTTGAAACACCAATTCTTGAGGATCTTTTATTCTACCCAAATAAAGCTAAATTTCATTGGTAGAAAGAGGAGGTCCCAATCTACAATCCCACTTAGTCAAACATCATTCCCCTTGAGTTTATCGAGCAAACTTGTTACTCCTGAATTTGTGGGAAACCCTAGATGGCTAAGGTTACCTTGAAGCATCGGGGTTGTGGATTTGCTTCGAGGAAGAAATTTGTGAGGGTTTGGAGACTACCTTAATGCCTACCACCGGTGAGCGAGCTATTCCTTTGTGGGATGGACTCCAGAGAAGAAGGTCAGCCTTCGTGGCGTTGGAAAGTCTTTTGTGATATTACACACATCTCCAACGTGACGTACCTTCCTTCCAAGAAAGCGAAAACAGGAATACATCTTCGACTCCGCATGCTTCGGTTATCTCTAACCAAACTTTTTACTTGTGCTTTAACATTTGTGATAACCTTCGTACTTGAAATACCTTATATGATCATCTAGCTTGCCTCACCTAGTTTGCACTAGACTCGTCCGCAAAGCTTAAATTGCAATAGAAATCGAAAAAAAATTGTAGAACCTAACCACTCGTAACCTTTTCCTACATTACCGTTTCTATCCTTTCAGCCACAACTGAAGAAAGCTTCTCCAACTCTATTCAACGCTCCAGGTCACTGGGAGAACAGGCCTCATCTTGCAGCAATCCAGGCCTCTCCATCATTTCACCGCAATAAAATAGCCAATATTAACAGGAGCAGGAATATCAAAGCAGATCAGCTCGTTTAGCTCTTAGAGTTAAGAATGCTTCTTTAGCTATTCGATGCTTATGCCCGGAAGCAGGTCAATGTCCTGGCAAGGACATCCTTTCTGTATCTAGCGTGGATCATTTCACGCTTATCTCTGTAAAATGCACATAAGTTCAATTGAATTTATGTTCAAAAAAAAAAACTGAAGACAGCTTCAGGTATCCGCTCGAGCTGTTGTTGTTTTTTTTTTTTTTTTTTTTTTTTCTTTTTTTGTGCGTGTGTTCACAGAACCTACCAAAACTCTTCTATAGGTGCGGATGGGCTATGAGGATGATGCAGTCGAGAAACCTGTACGATTACCCAAATTACATTTGCCCGTGACACTAGGACCTACACTACATTGGAGAATTTTGCGGAATTACTACCAAATACCAATAGATGCCTACATTCTTTTTGCGGTTTCGAGCTGGCACGATCGCCGTGGTAATATTAGGCCGGCCACCTAGCTAGCTTGAGTACCACTACGACCACTATTCATCGGTCAGCAGTAGTAAATTCAACTCGCAGATGCGCGTGTATCCCATACGCATATGCGTTCTGTCGTGTGTTGATGTACACACGGGTATATACGCACGCGCACATGTAGATTTGTTTCGTTGCAGTACCTTGCTATTGCCTACGGGGTATAATTAAATCGTACTACTACTAAGCTAGTGCGTTTACTACCATTTGCACCGGTACTACTCAATTGTTCTCCTTTTGAGTTTTGAGTACTCAAAATGTGTACATTATCACGAGCTAGCGTATCTTCTCCAGCGTTTAATTTGGCATTATAATATGGTCGTACCTGCTCAGGGATCAGAGCTAGCTAGGCCTGTATCTGGCCTCTCAAATCCCAAGAAGATCAGGGAACACTTGTTTAGGATCTCTCCCTTAGTTGAGATCATAGGATCAACTAAGAAATATCA
This sequence comes from Lolium rigidum, assembly GCF_022539505.1. Classification (NCBI taxonomy): domain Eukaryota; kingdom Viridiplantae; phylum Streptophyta; class Magnoliopsida; order Poales; family Poaceae; genus Lolium; species Lolium rigidum. Next base: position 358,001,006 of record NC_061508.1, read on the forward strand.
TATTTAAAAGCTGGGAGAAAATCTGAAATTTTTACTATGAGGTGTTTATTTCAACTCCAAGAGATCCCATCTACAGCTAGCGAAAGAAAAAAAAGTACTCCCTTCAATTCATGTTAACTGACGCAACAATATCTAGATACAAATGTATCTAGTTAATAAACACGTCTAAATACATTCGAATCTAGATAAAGTTGAGTCAATTAATTTGGATGGGAAGGAGTATTGTCAACAGTGTTAGCTGTGGGTGTGGATATCATTTCGACAATTCACATGGAAGTTTATCTTTTCTCTGAGCAAGTGTAGCAAGCAACAAATTCTTGGAGTTGCATATATATAACACAGATGTGTCTTGTCAAAAAAAATTAAGAATATTTTAACATATTTTGTCTTTTATAAAAATACTAATCTTATAGATCCTTACTAAAATTAGATCGTACTAGCAAGAGAGTTTCAGATCGCTATGTTAGGACAGCACATCATATATTAAGGTGTCATGCGGATTCCGCCAAGGTCTTACTTCTAATTTATTTTGTCATTTTTAATTCAAATTTTGAACAAAAAAATACAAATTAAACTATATATATGTGTGATTTTGGTGGGATTCCACTTGCATTTGTCGCATATATACTTTGAGTACTACTAATCCACTGCTACAATATGGTCCTACTCGTGATCGAATCATGAGGCTAGGATATCATTTACAATAATATGTGTTATAGATTTAAACAAAATATATATATGCTAAAATATGTCTAGATTAGATTCATTAAACATGCGAAAATTATTTAGAACAAACAACCTTAATTTCTCGTGGAGGGGTCACCAAGATCCTGTGTACATGCATGAGCTGCTTCTTCCATTGATCGAGAGGAACATGTACACGGCACGCTCGTTGACGCGCACTGCGCTGCATTAATCCGGACATACGGTACAAGCATGTGTTAATGTGTACATGTACAGCTCAAGGGCATTACAGCACGTAATTAGGCGGACTGGACCAGAGCACCACGTACGTACTTATGTACGTTGTGCGCTTTGTCACCGCAAATGCACGCACGCACGTTTTCTCCAGTGAAAGCAACTGAGTACACGGCCACAGCTACGTACGACGTGTGATTTACTGTTTGCCCTCTGTTTTGGAAGTAAAAGGGGTACGACCTTAACAAGAGTCGTTTCAGAAATAACTTAAATACCGATCGTACACGTATGTACGCGAGCCTCATAGGTAGATCACTGCATCTTTTTATTTGTTGCCCGCTTGCCAAGATTATATGGTGTATTGTGCGCATTGCCTTAATATTCCTCCACCCACAAGTACCATTAGAATTTTTAGAAATTGGCTGATGGGTGTTTCTAAGAAATTTAAAGTACATATGCAAGTTGGAACGTGCCCTTTACTTTGGGCTAGGTGGAATATGGGCAATAACATTATTTTTAATAATGCAAAAGCTATTTCTTTTATACATGTTATCAAGCTGGCTACTTATTGGATTCGCATGTGGACTTACCTATAATCAATGGAGAAGCAACACATTATGGATATTGGATGCAACCGGCTAGAATCGGTGGCACGAACTTTATATAGGCAATTCAATTGGCGTTTTGATCATTTGTTAGCATGTTGATGCAAAGGCAGCTCATGTTTTCCCTTTTATTTAGATGGTTGATATATATCTTAACCTTGTGTGATCCATGAGTAGTACGGGATGATTAAACCTTAACAAGTTAATAGAAGGTCATATGCATCAATTGATGCAGAAGCTGGGATATCCCTATTTCGAAAAAAAAAAACACTGGAGTGTCTTGATTCGCATAGTTGAATGAATGTACCACAAATCAGTACCGGATGGGGGTTATTATTTTCTTACTTTACACAATTGTTCATAGGGAACAAAAAGTAACGAGCACACGTGGTGTTTGGCTAATAGCTACAGCTAAGTATGGGTAGCCCGGCCAGGGCGGCTCGACTCGACCTGGCCCAGGCTAGCATGCCGGGATAGGCTCCGGCCTAGTTTTTGCCCGACGTGTCAGGCTGAGCTCGGGTTTACACATTGCGCAATTTAGGCAGAGATTAGGCATGGCCACTACCCGGCCTAGGCTGGGGTTTTGCTGTTCGGGCTAGGCTCGATCCTGATTTGTAGGCCCAAGGCGTGGACGGTGTCGGTCCCGTAGGTGCCACGAGAGGGGAGGGAACGGGGGAGTGGCGCGCTGAGATTCCACAACATCGGGCGCTCCTACCACATGATTTGCTCCAATACATCACCTACGTCCTCAACTCGTTGGTGTGGGACACATTCGAGGCGATGTGAATGGGACCCACGACACTGCACGACCTTCCTCGGCGACGACGAGTGGGACTACAACAAGGCGCCCACGCTGATGAAGGAGGACGAGGAAGAGCTCGTGGGTGACGACGACATCCAAGGCAAAGAGCCATGTGATAAAAACAGTCATGGATGCATGGAAACTCTATGAAAGGATAGCAGGCAAAAAATTCAAATGAAAATATGACCATTTGTGCCCAGTGCAAAGAATGAAGAAAAAATCATACATACGTCGTGTTGTTATAAACACATATGATTGTAGTAGTTTATAAAAATTTCCAACTATCACATAAATTATTATGTCACCATTACATATCGAAATACACAAGTAATATTTTTACTTGTGAACGACAAATTAACTTGTAGCATAGTTGTTACCTCAAAGTTTTCTCACATTAAAAAATCATGTAATACAAAATCCATGTGCAAAATAATTCTAGAATTTAAGATATCACTTGTAATACAAAATCCAAGCCGAGCTACTTTAACCTGACTACACAAAAACAATTTTCCACTCAAAGCTGGGCGCAAACAGAACCGTCGATGGACCAAGCTGCAGTTCGTCGGATCTGGACAAGCGTGTGGCCGGCCGGCTAGCTGTCGTCCAAAGAACAGAGATTCCGGCCGGAGGCAGGGCGCAGGCATGTGCGCATGTTTCATCGTCCGCGCGCGTGCACGTGAGACCCGATCGACGTGAAGATCACGGCGCGCGGCCGCCGCCTCCGCCGCCGCGGCCGGCCACTCGTGGCAGCGCCGACCACCGCCTCCTCCCAGGGACCAGCTTGCAGAGTTGCAGGTGGCAGCTCACCTCGGGATCCAAACAAAAATATACACACTGTACCACCTTCATTTTCCTCGACCCTGGGGCTACGTCAATGACTAAACTAAACGGCTGTCTCTGGCTTACCATCATCTCGTTTTACCGTTGACTCTAGAGTGGGATTTGAGTGGCAGCATCACTGCTTGGAGATGGTGATGTCCAGCACCATTTGTGGCGCCAAACTAGTTAGGCCCCGTTGAGTAACTAGTCGTCCATCATGTTTACGTTGCCAGCAACAGCGAACATTTTGGATCACGGACCAATTAAGCGGAGGCGTAATTACTTGCGTTTACGCCCTGAGATTGACCAACATAAACAAGCAGATCAAGTGGACAAGGTTAAAAGTAGTGGTCCATGTGATTTTCTGTTGGTAAGCACGAGACTAGTTCATGACTCCCTCACTTGAGTGATCCGTTAAGTTAACCCTGTGATTTTCACTGCATCTAGTCCTGCAGAGTTAAGCTCCGGCACGTACGCAGAGGTTATTGTATGATCTGTAGAGATAAGAGTAGACCGTGGTTAGATGCCTGTTTTGGGAACAGGTTTGGTGATAAAAGAAAGGGTTTGGTGATGGATCCCATATGCTCACTTGCATCGTGTGCGGTTCTTTAGTGTTTTGTTTTGCGTGTGCTTTGGGGTTGGGGATCATGGGGATCCGATCACTCTTTTATGTCGTTGACTCTACGCACTATGATCAGTTTTTCTGGGTGGATGAGCTAGCACACGTGAGAGGTTCTCCAGTCGAGTGAGCTCGAATCAAGGTCCAATGGCGTCAGTGTGGAGCTCAAATAATTTCCTACATTTTTTCCTTCTTTTGTGTCTCTAATGACTGAACCTTAACGAATTGACTGAAACCGGAGGCCCCCCCTGTTCCGCAACAACAACAAAAAAAACCTTGCTGGAAACCATGGCCTGCAAAATGGATGGGCCTTGGATTGCATGTGCAGAAAGCAGAGAAAGGAACTTCGTTGCCAAAAGACATTTCTATCCACTTTCTGCTAATGATGTTATCACTGCCAAATGGATCTGGTGCCAGCGTCAGTTGCATCGCGGTAGCTCAATGACGAACTTGAGGCGGCGGTCAAGGGACTTTACTTTCCCACCCTGCGATAATGATATGATTGCGTGCTGCGACACCAAAAGCATTAGAGCGAGCGGGTTCTATCAACTTGGGTTTGGTTGTTGAGGAATGTCAGGTCGAAATTCAGTAAGGTGGTCAGGGTAGAGCCTCCAAAAAAAAAAAAATTAGTAGCACATTTTACTAAAATTATCAACACTGAAAGAAAACCAGGCGGCATAGAACCAAATGAGTGCCAATTTACGGGTACCAATATTTTCTGCAAAATATAGATTGCCATGAACTGGCAATGAACAAACCAAAACAGCCCAAGCCGACAGGCTCCACTTCTGCAATTTACATTCGTGGTACTAAAGAGACTTGACAAGATGCCGCGTGAAAAAAGCATGCGACCCAGGCAGTGGAGCAAAACGCAGCACCTTTTATCATGCTCCAAATAGTTCTCAGGGGGCACAAAGGCCCTACTGTATGTTACACCGCACGCCAAAAGCGCCCAAAGTAGCAAAGGCAAAATACTTGGACGCAAAAGCAGAAAAGCTACAGCAACATCCACATACAGGGTCCGCAAGCAAAATACCTCGACGATGAGCATGGCTCAGCTTAATAATGTACAGGAGCAAAGTCGTCACACGGTGTTCCACTTGATCTCGACGTGCAACTTCCCGTTCCTGGAGTTGATGAGGTGGTACTTCTCGTTGATCCGCCCGTTGTTCACCACATCCACCAGGTTGATGTTCACGTGCCCCAGCGACTCCTGAAACAAAACCAAAAAAAACAGCCGTTGGCGTCAGGGAGGGAACGATGGATGGCCGCCGAGGGCAGAACCGTCGCGAAACCTGACGGTGGCCAAGCGTTTGACCTTGTTGTGGAAGGGGAGGAGCCCCCGGCGTCTACTCCGGACTTGGATGTGAATCTTTTCGTCCACGGGAGCCTCATCCACCACGAACTGGAACTCCTCGCTCCATCTCGGATCCCTCGCCTTCCTGATCACCTGCATGGGTACACACGTAGATGTGGATCGGTAGCTGGTGATGATATGTGGGTTTCTGTAGATGGACCGCGAAACAATTAGGCTGTCGTGTCAAAATATTAGAGCTAGCAAACCTAGCCTGAATCCAGTTTGACAAAATGCTATCTTACGATGATAATTTTACCCTCTTAAAATGTCAATTGTGTTTTATGTGTCATACTTGCCATCATATTAGCGGAAAACCAAATCTGATCACGGGTGCATATGCACCTGGTATGTATAAAACATATTTCCAAAACATAAAAAATTTAGTAAAAAAATTTAGCATATAGAGGGACATGTTCTATGTGTGCACGTAAAGTTTCACATAAAACCAACAATTTTTCTACCCTGTGTAAAAAAGACAAATAATGCCTCAAAAAATAGACTATTTTAGCACCAAAGATTTGTCTTTTTTGTACAAGGCACGAAACATATCGGTTTTTGCTGAAACAACTTTGTAAGCATGTAATATGTCAAGGTATACACGGAGAATTTTTATTTGTATTTTTCTAACATTTTAAAATATGTTTAATATGCATTTCAAATAAAGGGTGCATATGCACCCGGGTGTAGAAACACCCTGTCCTCATATTAGTTGCTATTTTATTAGTTATGATTTATTGCATCATTTCCTTCCTAGATCAACTATGTACCATTATTATTAGTAGTATTTTTCTAACAAAGATGGTAATGGTTGCAGCTCTTAAACAGAAAGTGACAGCTTAATTCATCTAGCCAGAATATAGTAACAGCTGAACGGCAGCAGTGAAGCAATTCTTGGGACTAACTAGCACTGTAGTCCGCAGATTAACTTGCAGAACATGCGTTGTCATTTTTTTAGAGATGGAGGTTGCCAAATTTCTTAGCCAGGTCTCTAGATGAATTCTGCAAGAGAAAACTTGGGTGACAGGTCTTAGGCTGCTGAGTGCTGACAGTTCTGAATCGCTGAACCGTCAAGTTGCAGATAAGACTACAGAATTGTCAACCACGTCTGAATTCAGAAGTAGTAGCGTTCAGACACCAGAGCAGGTTGTAGGATAAGTTTCACTGTCATGGAAAATAAAAAGTCCAGGTACTCGCCCTGTTGCTGCTGCAAGGGTTGATACTTGACAGTTAAGTGAGAAAATGCACCACATTACTAGTGGCGACTTGTCTGTCCACAAACCTGAACATAAAACTTTGCTAGGTTTGCTAATGGAGATTTAAAAAAATCATGGGAGTAACAGAAATAAAACTAACCTTAGTTTCCTTCTTTTCTCCCCTAAAAAGAACCACGGCATACGGATTAGTGTGACGCTTCCCTTCAACATCTTCTGCATTTTCTACTGAAACTAACAGCACCCCACCACCAGGTGGAACATCCCTTTTTATACTGATATTGCCTTCACCATCTGAGTTCACAGCACTCATGCTGTTGTCATCTCTAAAAGGATCAAATGTCAATTCCACGACTAGCTTGCCTCTATTCTTCTTGTTCTGCTGATCATTTGGATTCATGCTTTTGAGAAGGTCTAGTGTGAACAACTTGCTCTCATAAGGAGTAAGCGAGCGGAGGGGAATTACTTGCACGCCCATTTTATCATGCATCTTGAGCTGCACATAGAGCACAACTGGTTGGTCTCTGGTGTCTCCAACAAATTTCCAAAGCAGGAAAAACATAGAAAGGGACTTTTTTCAAAAATGACAGTACGCCTTGTCTTTACCACTATAGTTTGAGAGTTCAAGAAATACTTTAAAAACGGAAGAACGTAATTAAGTTGCGTACAGCATGCTAAACCTTTTCCCAATCAAACATCTGGAGCTCAAGGACTTGCGTTTCGGGATCCTTGACAACGAGCCTGAAATGTTCGTTCCATTCAGGATTCAGGTTGCTCATCTTAACAGAGGTTTTCTTTGAGGGCAGTCTCTCTCCACTCAGCCGGAGTTTGACATAAGGATCAGATTTTCCAAGCAAGTCCATCTTGGGGAGATTCATGGCACGAATTACCTTCACCTGTAATATCCCAACTGGTTTCTTTGTAGCACCACTGCAGCATGATTCATAATTTTGTATCAATAACTATTGCTCAAAAAAAAAACTATTGCTCAAGTCCAAATTAAACTGGATTAATTCAATAATAAAGAATAATGGCTTGCTTCAGCTGTGAGAAACCGTACACGTAGCACTTCAGCAATATAATTTCCTTTCATCCAGCCACCAATCAATCTTATAATTATTTAATTACCCCACTATTTCTTCCATGAATAAAGGAGAGTGATCTACCTATTTACACCAGATTATATATATTATATGTACATTTTTGCAATATAATTTCACTTCAATCAACAAAAAAACTATGTTATAGTTACCGCATCATTTCTTTCCATGAGTAAAGGTAAGTACTATCTGTTTGTATCCAACGCAGAGCACCCTCTTCTTCACTAAGAAGTAAGAACGCTGGGCAAATGGGCTGGTGGAAGGTTGAATGAATGATTCCTGCTATAATTCCTCCACGATTTTCTCACTCTCAAAGCTCTAAAGCCCGCACCGGATATGGACAGAACTTTTTTTTTTAGAAACGCAAAGACTTTGCGTTTCTTTTCATTGAACAGAAGATGGGTACAAGCCTCCTAGGAGGTGATTACATCATTTGTTACAGAGATTCAGTGGACGTCCAAGGTTGTTGGGATGATTACTCCTTTCTAGAAGCCTGGAAACAGAGGGCTGCTCATTTTCGAAGATGCAGGCATTGCGATGTTTCCAGATCATCTAAGCAGTCTGCAGAGTTGCAGGGGCAAGACCTTTGCGCATGACCTTGGGTGTGGCCTGATTGGCAGTTAGCCACCAGTCATTGAGCGATGAGTTGTCCTCAGGTGGCCTATATCTCGTGCCAAACTTGCCTCGAGAAGGGGCAGGTGATGAGCAGATGATGCATTATCTCCAACTCCTGGTCGCACAGGACGCAACGGGGATTGTGCTGCAGGCCTCGGCGTTGAAATCTGTCGGCAGTCCAGCACCTGTTCTTGTTGGCCAACCAGAGAAAGAATTTGATGAGGGGAGGCGCCCTGATCTTCCAGATTAGCTTGTAAGCACTGCAGGTGGTCGATCCATGGAAGGAGGTTGAGGTAGCAAGAGCGTGCGGAGTACACACTGCTAGGACTCCACTTCCAGATCAACTGATCAGGCATGGAGAGGGTGACTTGCTCCAGCCGCCGCCAGAGCATCAGGTACTGTCCTATCTCGTGCACACCTATGACGCCATGGATGTCACGTGCCCAGCTGTTTGCGTGCAGACCCTCGGCGACAGTGCGCATCTTGCGCCGTCGCTTGGGAATGCAAGCGTAGAGCTGTGGAGCTATTTCTCGGACGGCCACTGATCCATCTATCCTCCCAGAATTTGCAGATTTTTCCATTGCCCAGCAACATGGTCGTGGAGGCGAAGAACAGTTCACGGTTGTCTTCGGAGAATTGGAGGTTGAGGCCACTCCAAGCGCGTCCTTCATCAGTTCTGCTGTACCATAGCCAGCGCAGGCAGAGGGCAAGGCCTACGCGCTCCATGTCCTGGACGCTGAGGCCGCCGTGCGCGATGGGCTGGCAAACCATGCGCCAGTTGACATGGCAGCTTCCCCCATTTGCAGCAGCCCGTCCCTCCCACAGAAAGCCGCGTTCGACCTTCTCGAAGAGCTTGACGAACTTTCTTTGGTGGCGCAAGAACCATGAGCTGGTGAATCGGGATGGCGGAGAGCACAGACTTGACGAATGCAAGCCTACCAGCCTTGTTCATGAGTCTGGACTTCCAATTGGGTAACATGTTGGTGGCTTTGTCGATGACAGGTCGCAGTGGCGTGCTCGTGGGGCGCCAGACAGTCAGGGGAATTCCCAGGTATGTTAAAGGCAGTGCAGCAAGTGGCTTCACGACCGAGGGGAATTCCCAGGTATGTTAAAGGCGAGGTAGCACACAAGTTATGTGCACATAACTTCTAACCAGAAGGACCGAACTGTCTCACGATGTTCTGAACCCAGCTCATTACCTAAGACCCCTTCGGGATATCTTTTGAAAACTTTTTCTTATAAAACCAGACCAAGACTCCCCTCCAGATATAATCTTATTTCATAATTTTTAATAGGATATAGTTTACAATATTATGCGAGTTGTATATAATGACATCATATATGAATGTAACTGAAGATAATCAACTACTCGAGGGGGGCTGAATTCATATTTATCTTGTTATGGAAACAGGTACTGGTATATACCACGTTTTCTTAAAAACACCAGACTTGCTGACTTTATATTAGCAGACGGATATTCAATTTGATATATATAACTTAAGCGATGGCAGAAACTTATTGGGATTTCTATTTTCGTGCCCTCGGTTCCTTAGTTGTGCTCAGTTTTCCCCAGCCCCTTAGTTTTTCCTCAGTTTTACCCTAGCCTTTGTCTGAAGACCCGCAGAAGGAGCTCAGACGGAAGGAATCCGTTTATTTGGACGTTCTGTGCTGACGTGTTGCGCCGCGTCGTCTGTGGGGCCGCGTCGTGTGGGGCCGCGTCGCGTGGGGCTGGTAGAAAGGGACCGCGTGGGACAGGACGAGAAGCGTTTGGTTGCACGTGAGCAGGAGCTGGGTTTTGTCTCTCTCGGCCCAAATTGGCATTTTTAAGAGCACCTTTTTCCCTCTTTCTCTCTCTGTCTTTTTCACCAAATTAGTATCAAATCTAGAGAAGCTTCTATTTCTGTCTTTCTTCAATATGGCAGCAAATCTAGTAGCAAATCTCTGGGGTTATTTATGCATTTTGGCCCTCGTTTTTGCCCAATATGGCAGCAAATCTAGTAGCAAATCTAGAAGCTATTATATGATAAATTCACAGCAGCATAATCAGAAAACTAAGTATAATACATAGGTAAACTGCATACAGCAGCCAAAAGCAGCCAATAACATTGTTAATGTTCACGACAAACTAAGCTGCAAAAATATACAAGATCACGCACGCAATGTATGGACAACAAGAAGATTAGGATGAATGAATTTGTTCTTCATTCCTCCCCATATATTTCTTCGTCGCTCCATTCGTGCATTTCCCCAAGGAAATATTCATTGAACTCCTTCCGTCCGCAAGTGTGAGGCCAATACATCCTCCAAACGGTATGGCCTCGTGTTCATTTCTCAAACCGTAGAGTCCTATTCTATCCACACGTAGTGGCCACTCATCCCAGGCATTTGTATCATGAGAGTACTCTCCGATATAACCCAAATCCGTGTAGTAGATGCTGCCAGGTTGAAGTGTCGGGTACACTCGGTGTCGACGGAGATACACCGGATATAATTCACGAAGAATGCATTACCGCCAATGTTACCGACCGGATGGAGAGAGCGGCTCCGAGTGTCCACACGGTACACCAATGGTTTGTCCGCCAAAGCCGCGCCGACCAACAACACAAGCAACAGATCACCATCCGACTTCACAAGGTAGAACTTCGACGTCCAAGTTCCGGAAATGAAATTAGTGTCTCCATCTTGACAGGTGCTCGCGCGCTGCTGCAACCGTACATTGGTGCACACTATTCTTCCGATCTCAAAATTGTCCGCAGCCTACGCATACAGTTCACCATTGAACGGGGTAATGCAACGCAAACAATGGTTCTTGATCGAAAATCTTCCTTCTCCCCAATCCCCATCTTCATTTATATCCTTAGTTGGAGTGCTCTCATCGACCCAACCAATTTCCGGCGGGTAATGTGCGGCAACGAAGACCATAGTCGGGGATTTGATAACGACGATCGATTTCGAAAAACGAGATGGCATCTGCGCCTCAAACATAGTGTTCGATTTCTTTGTGAGTGGGTTCGAGCAGCCGTATCTTGTGCGGCGGGTTCTTCCGAGCAAGCACGATGACGCCACGGAAAAGCCGACGAAGTAGAATCTAAAATATATTGAAAAGATAACATTCAAGCACTAAGATTGAAAATAAGATCTATGGTGACGCCACGGGAAAAGCCGAGGAATTTGAACCTTGCACGAACCGCGAGATAGATCTATGGTGACGTAGCGGGATGTGCCGAGATGGAGGAAGGTGAACTCGGCGGCGCGTGGAAGGGCGTGGTGTAGCATGATCCATTCGTGCGGGTGCACGTCGGGATCGGGTAAACCCGAGCGCCAATTTCTACGGACTTGCCTCATAGCGAGTAGGCTGTCCACGTACTCCTCTTTCGCCAATAAGCATTCGCCGATCTTGTGAAGTGGTCCGTCGGCCGTGAGACCGGCCCGGTTCACGGAGGCGCCGCGCTTGGATGCGCCGCCCTCGGAGGCGACGGGCTCGGCGGCGACGGGCTCGGCGGCGACGGGCTCGGAGGCGACGGGCTCGGAGGCGACGGGCTCGGGGCGATGGCCGCCGGCGCATTCTTCTTCTCCATCGCCGGCGAGGGAGGGCTCGTACGGCGGTTGGGTTTTTTGGAGAAGTTGATGGGACGTGAGAGGGGTGGTTTCGTGCGTGAGCGATAATGAGACGTATTGTGTGCAGAGGGAGGGAGAGAGGGGCTTACGCGTCCTAAATGCGACCCGCGTCAACAATGGCACGTCTTCCACGTCTGCACCGCGACACGCGTCAACAATGGCACGTCTTCCACTTCGCACCGCAACACGCGTCCTCGAGTCTAACCCCGGAAATTTAGATATACTCGGGTATACCCTTGAGTCATATACTAGCATTTTTTGTATGCTCGGCTTTCACCTTGAGTGCTAATACCGGCTAGTGCAATATACTCGCTTTACCCTCAAGTGGCTGGTCAACAGAGAGTCAACAAATGGGATTAACTAGTTAAATGAGTTATTTAATGTGCAAAAAATTCCGAAAAAGAGTGGCACTTACTCATGGAGTCTTTACCACAAATTTCCACTTCTCAAATCATAGATAAATCGTAGATAAATCAAGTTTCACCACAAATTGCCACTTCTCAAATCACCTAGTAGCTATGAAGGTGCATGGTTTTCCATAATAAGCCCTACCCAAAACAGACTTTCCCCAAAACATACTTCGTCCGAATGAGACCATAATTTTCACACTCATGTAGATTTGTATTGCAAATAGTTTGAGGTAGGCCAAGATGGGTTTCATTGTACAAAACACGCATTTTCCATTTTTTAAATCTCATATTTGAATCCCTTAGTCTCGTTTACTACTCACTTGCCCTTGGTTTCTTGATACTACTCGGCTTTGCCCTCTCCCTTCACAAACTCTCACAGACGCCCAACATTGCCCCGATTGGTCTAGCCCATGTCACGCGGATCGTGCCCGACAACCGTTGATCGTATGATCTAACGAGCGGGATAACCCCTATCTCTCTCTCCGGTCGGGGCCACCACCCTCTCTCTCGTCGTCGGTTAGCTTCACGCAAAGTTTGGTTTTACGCATTATTTTTCACGAGCTAAATTATAAACTCTTTTTAGGCATTACTTTTCACGCAAAAAATGATAAACCATCACCGATTTGTTGTAGCCATTACTTTTCACGCAAAAAAATGATACACCATCACCCATTTCTTGTACCCATTACTTTTCACGCAAAAAACGATAAATCATCACCGATTTGTTGTAGCCATTACTTTTCACGCAAAAAATGATACACCATCACCCATTTCTTGTAGCCATTACTTTTCACGCAAAAAACGATAAACCATCACCGATTTGTTGTAGCCATTACTTTTCACGCACAAAAATGATACACCATCACCCATTTCGTGTACCCATTACTTTTCACGCAAAAACCGATAAACCATCACCGATTTGTTGTAGCCATTACTTTTCACGCACAAAAATGATACACCATCACCCATTTCGTGTACCCATTACTTTTCACGCAAAAAATGATAAACCATCACCGATTTTGTTGTAGCCATTACTTTTCACGCACAAAAATGATAAACCATCACGATTTGTTGTAGCCATTACTTTTCACGCACAAAAATGATACACCATCACCCATTTCGTGTAGCCATTACTTTTCACGCAAAAAATGATACACCATCACCCATTTCTTGTACCCATTACTTTTCACGCAAAAAACGATAAACCATCACCGATTTCTTGTAGCCATTACTTTCCTTTTAGGCATTACTTTTCACGGTAAAATGATAAACTATACCCCCACAACGGTCGTCTCCTCCTTAATTTATTGTGTATAAACCCCCACAACGGTCATCTCCTCCTTATTTTATTGTGTAAACCCTACAACGGTCATCTCTCCCTTATAAACACCCACACGGCCATCCCTTGTGTCAATAGGTTCCGCCTCTCTCTTCTTTTCGTTCACATACACTTTATCCATTGCCATGGCTTCCACGTCTCGGACGCGGACCGGAAGGGAAGGGAAGGGAAGGGGATCATCATCATTGCCACCACCACCGTCAACACTGCCATTGATCATAGAGGAGTTCTTCATCGTCGTCTATGAAGACCCTTTGGTCAAGAAGGTACGTACGCGTTCCCACATATATGATGCATGTGATTAATTATGGGCATGTTCTAAAAAACCTTTAATTTCAAGGGTTCCCTAATTTCAAACGATCGGCGCTCGATCTCTTTGCGAGAACTCCCAAAAAATTTGCGAGACTATCTTGACGGCAAGGAGCCGGCTAAGGTGTATCTGCGACGGTAGCTGATCGCGGTCCTCGTCTCCGGACCGTGGAGGTCCTATTTGACGGACAAGGCCGGATGTACCTCGACAAGGGTCGGGAGAAATTCGCCATCGCGCACGGTGTGGATTTCGGTCGGTTCGTACACTTCAAATATGAAGGCGATGATGTGCTCACGAGTGAAGGTGTTCGACGGAACAATGTGCGGGAGGTACTACTACTCGGACGACGAAGATACTGACGATGAAAGCGACGACGACGTGAAGCCATGCATCCATCCCCTTTAGATAATTAAGGGGATTATGACCAAGAATATAATGTAGCTTCATATGCATCGATTTAGAGATCTAGCTATTTTCTATATATTATGCATGTAAAAAATAATATCGCATTTCCACTATTATTCGAGCATCACATCCTCCAAACGATGCCGATGCCGATGCCGATATCGGCATGGTCAGAACGGCTATGCTCGCCGCCACTGCTAGGTCAACGTCGGGATGCACAATGTTTAGCATAAGAGTCACTTTAGATTAAGCTGCGAAAATAGTCACGTGCCATGGGTCGAGGCGACCCCTACGGAGCGGCTCTATATTATATTCTCTAAATAAAATAGACGACCACAGCGGTCATTGGCTGCGGAGGCCCCACGGAGCGGCAATATATAATTTTCTATAAATAAATAGACGACCCACTGGTCATTGGCTGCGGCAGCCCCATAGAGCGGCCCCATTTGTCATTGGCAGCACCGCGTATACAATCGAGAAATAAAACGGCCCACACGTCGGCGGTAGATGGATCCACCCGTCGAGCACGAGACGGTCGACGAGGAACCGACCTCACGGTAACGGTAAGGCCTCCGACCCGACGGCAACCCGCGTCTTCGAGGGGTTTCAAACTAGAGGGAGGGGAAAACTGAGGAAAAACTAACGAGCTGGGGAAAACTGAGTACAACTAACGAAGCAGGGGCACGAAAATAGAAATCCCAAACTTATTTGGGTATCACTAGAGAATATTACCTTGCTCCATCTAAAATAGGAATTTCTATGACCTTAGGCCAATGATAGAGAATTGTAATTTGCTTTGCTATTTGATCCTGCAAAATAGACAGAAAATAAGTAGCTAAGTCCAGAAAGAACCAGGTATATGGTATTACCAACAGTAATGAGGCAGGAATTACGAAATCATCCGGGAACAGTTTCATTCAATGTACATCCAGTAAGATTATGCAATAGGGCACAAGAGAACTACCTGCACAAACCGATACAAGCCAGGAATCGCCATGACATCTCCACCCAGCAGTTTGAACCCAAAGTCAACATGCGGCTTCATAATTACGGAAACTAGAGTCAGTTATTTAGTGGGAAGATGTTGCTAACCTACTTTGTTGCTTCTTACAAACATGATAGAAGTTATGTGCGCATCTGCACATTGCAGGAACAGTTTATACCTTCTCCACCAGTGAAACACACAAGTTCGAAAAGCAGGGAAAGCTTGGCACAAGTGGCTTCAGAGTCACACGTGGTGTCAGGATTGTATGCAAATCTAAAAGCTGAAAATACCAATATGATCACGTCAGAGGTCTGCATAATGTGGAACTAGCTAAACATACTGTCTCTATAATGCAGCCCGAGCCAAAACTAACCTGGGCAGACAATTCAAATGAATGCACCTTCACATTTACTGTGACATTTGCTATGCTAGCCCACCGAATCACAGGTTCAATTACCAGCTCTTTTTCTCGCATTTCATAAACTTTAATTCCTATTTGTTCAAAAAAAAAAGTGAGGGAAGGGAAAATATCTTCAGATTGAACATCTTAAATATCTACATGACGGTCAAAACACTTGCAGAATACAGAAGTAAAAAAACAATCATTTTATGCCTGGTTCAAATAAAATGCCTAGCAACAGAAGTATGAAATGCACATCCCAGATTTAAATTATCGACACAATTGGGCTTAACAGAACACCTCCTAAAAATCTTAAATACTAAATGAAGGTTGTTAAGTCCAAACTCGTCACTGAACTCAGACTGCAGCAAACGGTGAGTACACATTACAGATTTTGATTTGACACGCCAATTTTATCTATTCATATCGTATAGTTGAGATTTATGAGAATGAAAAAACATTGTTTTTTTTGTAGTAATGGTAAGCCTCATTTGAGAAGATAGCATTGTTGCCCCACTGAAAAAATTGCATCAGAAAAGGAAGTGGTTGAGAGAAATTACACACCTTGAAGTGTAGGTGGAAGAGTGCCAAGTGTTAAGTTTCCAAATTCAATAGATTCTATACCATATTTTCCAACATATTGATCACATATTAGCTTTGCTACATTTCTTATTATTTTGCATATTGCCTGTTACGAACGGAGGGAAAACTGTTAGGCTAATCATGTTTCATATGTATACATCACACAAATTGATGAAGCAGGGAATAAAGTACTAAAAATATTAGTTATAAGAACCTTGTCCAGGAAAGGCCACATATCAAAAATAAACTTGTTCATCCAGTCAACCTGAAAAAATAGGTGAAATTCCATAAATAAATCACTTCATCCAGAAACAACAAAGCGTAAATAATTGAAACAGTAGTGTACAGGGTACCAACCCTTTCATAGTCTGGACACTTGACCCATAATGGAACGTCTGGCATCATCTTCTGTAATGTCTCAGAGTCTAAATCTCGTAAAGGTCTAATGATAGGATCCTGCAAAGCAAATCATGGACAATCAGATTTGAACTTAATGTTGATCATCTTTAATAGTCTATCATAGGAGAAACTGTCGTTAAGTGTCTCATCTTGCACAGTTTCATAGTGAAAGTAGGGTACATACCCTTCCAGTGTAAAAGGTGTATATGATTCCATTTCAAAATAACTGCTAATAACTGTATCATTTTTCATGTGAAGCCACGCAGACAATTTGATTTGATCCGATCTACTACCACGCAAACCCTCTGAAACCCTTGATGTACATACGTTAGATGAGGCGTAATTGGTAGGTTTTGACATAGTCTATGATCTGATTCACCCTGAAACATTTACCATTATAACTTCTGAAGATCAATTGTTGTGTCAATGTATCAGGGCAGGGCTTTTATGGTCGATTCTGTCATACTGAGGAGAATTTCATTCACCAATAATATCATGGAAAATACCCAAAATCCCCTGAACCCATCCAAAGAACTCTCAAATTGCGTACCAGCAGAAGAACGAGCACAAAAATTGAGCCAAGCCACAGCTGGACTCCAAATCGCTACTGTCGTCGGTCACCCCAGGCTCCACCGGCGGCGGCGCGGTCACGACTTGCTGGCGCCTAGGCCGATGCCATCTACCCGCGCGGGAGAGGTTGCGCGCTCTGGGGACTTGAGAGGAGCCGCTATTGTAAACGCCATCGCCGGATTATAGAGGATGGGCGGAAGGGCGGCCGCCTAGGTTGGGGCGCCGCCCGTGAGTGTTGAGGAAGTGGTAGAGGTCGATGGGTGGTGCGTGGGCTATGCCTACTGCTCGGGTCCTTGTGGATTTTCTTCCATTGCTGCTCATGGCTTACGCCGGAGAAGAGAGTCGTCGGAGAAGCCGCCGCCGAGGAAGGTGGGAGGAGAGAGCGGTGAGGGGGTGGGGTTGAGCCGGAGCTGAGCTGAGCTGGCAAATCTGGGCGACTTGTCTGTCCACGTGGAGGATTTGCTGTCCAAGTCAGCAAAACCAAGGTAGAAAACCATTAGCAGGTGAAAAAACCGGTACAAAAGAGGTTTAATGTTTTAAAAAACGAATACTATGACACATTCATCAATTAAATCAAGGGTGAAATTGGACAGTGAGGAAGGTGAGTTGGATGCCTCATGACAAATGGCACTTCTCCTCACCAAACTGAAACATCAGCTTAGCATCTTTCAAATCGATAAGAACCTCTACATTTGCTGGAAAAGGTCTCCCCAAAACAATAGCATCTTTCAAATCGATAACAACATCTGCATTCACTATCTTGGAAACAAAAAAATTATGTAAATGCATACCAACTATCAGAGAGACACCAACCAAAATGCCTATCGGGTGGCGATAAATACCAAATTATTGAGTGCGTACATAATTGACATGCGTTATATCGGAGTAGTCTAAAATAAATCTTTTTTACTCGGTATTGTTTCAATCGTTTAATGTGATGTTTTGGTCACTTGTGTGAAGTTCTAGTCAATTTTTTGTTATCCGTTTTTTCTAGTTTGATATTTGTTACAATTGCACTCTTCATTTAATTGCATTTTTCATTTGTGAAATTTCACATTTTCGGACATTCGCGTTTTTTATCTACTTTATGTTAATTTTTATTTTTTATGTGTGTTGCAATTTTATGTTTGTTTTCATGTAGTTGTTTGTGCAACTAAGTAAAACATAGTCTTCAAAATTTCCAGTAAAAGCACACAAAACAATCTTATATTATATTTGATAGCACTTATTCTTTTTATTTGTGTTTTCGATTGAAGGATTCACTACTCCCTCCGACCCAAGTCAATTGACGCAAACATATATTATGCTGAGTACAAGTGTACTCCTAAGTTGCATCAATTAATTTGGTCCAGATGCAGCACAAGTTTTTCTAGAGTTTAAATTGCTATGCCACTTATGTTTACGAAAACCATTAGAATCAAGGAAACTATACCACAAAAATTCTATGGATTGCCTTTTGACACCATAGCTTGAAAATGATTCATAGCAATAGGTTGGACCTTGGAGTTTTTTTGTTGATCATGATCATTTTTAGAGCATCCTCCTCCTTTCTCATAGAAGTTATATAGTATTTTTTGGATTATCCAAAGCACCATGCAAACAAAATTTGCTTTTTTGTATTTACTAAATCATGAGATCTCAATTGTACATTTTCTTTAACAAATCCTGCATCTTTTTTATTCCGTTCTTTTGCATACACTCTAGGGACATTTTCCCGAAAGAATTTGATAGATATTGTGGAATATTTGGAAATGTAGGAATTTTTCCTAAGTAGGTGGTTTTGATTCACATGAATAGAAATCATTAGGATTTTTTTTTATGATTATTGTGCACACTATTCTAGAGAAAAAAGTTATACCCATTCAAACCTTCTTGCTACAAATATCTCCTTCTGATTGCTGTTCTGCGGTGTCACACACCGTTTCGTCCAAATTCTTGTAGCTTTCTATATATAATTCCATAGGGTTCAAGAGGGCATTTCATTCGATCGGATGATGGGTTTTTCATCTTCCTATGTTTTTGAGAATTCCGCCTACCAAATACAACGTCGCAACCTGTTAATTAAGGAGTGCTTTTCTTTTTCTTTCGAATCAACCTTTCAGGGGGAGTCGTGATCTTTGATTTTATTCGTAAGATGACGTACCACATCCACCCTTTTGATAAGTCTTGTTCATCACACCTCCAATGCCACATAAATCTTCTCGAAAAATCAAACCTCGATGGGTGTAGGCATGCACGGGCTTTCTGCCCGTAATTTTGACCCGAAATTGTGTGGACTCTGGAACATGCTAGCTAGCTGCTCCACCATAGGGGTTAGTGGTTACGAATCTGATTACCTCCGGTAACATAAACTCACCGTAGTGGTTCAGACTTTTCTCTGCTCAATTCTTTTCTCAATAACTTAGCTCGGCGGATATGATTCTTTCCTTTCTTAAGAAGTACGCAAACCTATTTTTATCCCGGACGTAAAAAGGTGTCAACAAAGTACGCCGGATATAGCATCGATGTCAAGAACTAAAGGCAGGACGCTAGGCAGATACTAGATTGTCTGGCACTGGCAATTGGCAAGCTTCCAAATTGGATTTTTGCTCTGTCGCGTTCAGCCAGCCATGTAGCACGTCCTTCTCGCCGATTAATACAGTGTAATCGTCGCGGTGATCTGGTTCCCAGATCTCGATCGCCCGGTCGCCGTCCCTCCGGCCGGAGCCCAACACGTACGCGCGCGCGACCCTTTCTCTGTATTAATCGGTGAGGAACTGAACGCATCGTCCAGTGCAGCAGCAGCTCCATCAGATAAAGTGGCATGTCTAGTCTAGCTGTCCGGTACGATCGATACGATCGATCAATCGGGAAGCAGCAAGCAAGCATATGTACAATTGGCAGCTGGGGAATATGTCGAAGTGTGGAATCGGATACGCAACAGCAAGCTGCTGAAAGCTGGAAGTGCCGACGAAAAGGGGCCGATGGACGACGTGCCTGGTCAGTCGTCAGAACTAGCAGCTCGGCTAAGTCATGGACTTGTTCGAGTTGGAGCACCGCACGGCACGCGCGGCGCCACGGCTGCACTGGACAGAATGGTGATCGTCTCCCCACGTAGTACGTCACACGGTATGGCAGGAAGTCTAGCGATCAAGACAATTCCTGTCAAATCAAAACCATGGGTGGCGCACACGCACGGGCGGCCTCCACCGGTAGCTGGCACGGGTGTGACTCCGTGCTCACGGAGATCGAAGCGAACTAACCGTGTGGTGTGATATGACTGCGGCACGACGATCCGTACGTCGGAGTTAACAGATTTAATGCGGCAACGAGGAAGAAGAAAGCACGGAGAGACGAATGGTATGCGTTCATGGTTCAGTGGTCACCTGGAGGCGGCGGCGAGGCGCGAAGAACCGGAGGTAGACGAGGTAGGCGGCGGCGAGGCCGAGGACGAAGCCGAGGATGCCGCCCACGAGCCCCATGATGGTCCTCGTGAATGCAGCAGCACCCACGTGGAAATCACGGCCGGACGGCCGATCACGAGGCGCCTGCAGGCTGCACTTGCCGGTAACGGACGCGGCCCGGCGGGGAGGCTAGCACGCGGCGCTCGTCGCCGGCGCTGCACGCGCGCTTCTCCTCGGAGACAAAGGCAAAGCCGAGCCGAGAGGTCCGAGAGGACAGAGGAGATCACGATGAGGAGGGCCAGTGCAAGCTAAGAAGCTGGGTAGCGCCAAACGAGCGAGGTTTGCTATGTGGCGGAGCGGGAGCGGGTAATTGGGCGGAGCGTGGGATGATGCGCGCCGCGCGCGCGAAGGGTGGAAAGGGTATGATTGGCGGCCGGACGTACGTGTGGGTTTTGTATGGCTTGCGGGCGCGCGCCGGCCGGCTGGCCCAATGCACGGGGGATACGAAGTAGGAACAGGGATTTGTTGACAGATAAGTTCATTTACCAGAGGGGGCTGAGAATTTTGGTTTAAATTTAGACTGATTGGTCTGTCCGACATAAACCGTATGTGTTCCCTCTCCACTATAACCCCATGCCTCAATTCATTTGTCCGAATCTTTCACTTTCTTCTCCTCCAAACCTTATTTTCAAAATATTTAAATATTTTTTAGTTTGAAATTCAAATTTTGTTTGACAATCTCGTCTGGTATTTGATCGGTTATCTCTGGTATCCGTGGTTACCGGAAATCCCAGTCCCCTCTAAGATTTTTTTTAAACCGGTATTCAAATTTCAAAACCTTAAGTAGGAACCGCCCAAAGCGATATGACGTACTAGTGTGCAGAATTTTTTTTAAGTCCCCATAACTTTTTAGCAACGTTGTTATACATGCTTGGTTTTCTATTGTTTTTGTTGGATTTCATATCTAGCCTACACTAACTTGCTTTGCTAGGTAGCATGCCCTCCATGAAGCTCCCAGGAGAGATTGGTTGCCGGGCTGGTCTGCGTGTTGTGGTCTGACATGAAGCACCTCTATGTTAGACCCATTAGGAACCGCTGGATTGCAGTTTCCGTGGAGCCAACCTCGGAAGAGCGCAAAACTATCCCAGGTGCATGGAACGGGCCCGAGAGGCAGATGAATAGTTCAGATGGCTCCTCGTGTCGTCCTAGGGTTGACATAGGATGAAGCTCTGCTTTGGGAGAGACATGTTCTGACGAAATCACCTAAACATTCGATAAAACTCTTATTTACTCCAATATATTTATACCAACTAGTAAATACCTAATGTTTACTGTTCGTCATATGTTTTATGTTTTAGCCCCTCAAACAGCGGCAACTCGACCACCAGTCCCTTCCATCATCACCATTTTGGCACTTTAGTGCCTCAAAAACTGGTCGTTGTCAGCTGGATGTCGACTACAAAGACCTCGATGACTCTGGATTGGTGGACTTCACAGTAATGTCCATGGTTGATGGACTTAGGTTTTAAGAAAAGAGATGCGCTGGCGAGTTCGTTGGCTATCAAACAAGAGAAAGCGAGGTTTACCCAGGTTCGGCCCCTTTTGATGAGGTAAAGGCATACTCCTTCTTGTATGTTCTTGATTATCGATGAAGATGATTACAATGCTGCCATGATGGCTATGACTGTATGATCTCTCTTTGTCCGACGACTCCTCCTAGCCTTTATATAGGAGGCTAGGTCTCAAGTATCATGCCAGTTCATCTTGGGCTTCGTGGTCCTTAGTAGGTCATTAGGTGGTCCCTCCGGTTATGTCGCACCAGGCATGTTAATAGTTGGCATCCAAAGGGTCATACCCACGTCAGAATCCCCCCGAGTGACTAGTCGAGTCGTAGACATGAGAAGGGACTCCAAGTCGCAGATCACGTAGCATGTAATCGTACTCGACAATTATACAAGATGAATTTATTGACCCAGAAGTGCATCAAGTCAATGTCTTGCGTGTTTTGAAATGTTTTAACGGTCATAGGGATGATGGTTTCACGCATCTAGTTCTCTCGATGGATTGGGTCCAGTCAATTTCTCCCTGACAAAAAACGACGCTAACCTACTTCAAACTCGAGTCCTTGGACTCGAACCCGATATACGTTGGGGCTAGTTTGACCCATGGCAGGGAGGTCTCGTCGAATTGAACTCTAGCATATGAAAGGATACCCAAGGTGTCGTCAGGATTTTCAACACACTACAGGCATGCAAATTATCTGGTAGAGCGCAACGGATATTATTACCAAGCCAGTAGATTTGATTGACAGGTCTTATCTTCAAGTCTACTCCATATATGTTTTTGCGACGGATGCGATCTAGGTAGTCGACGAGATACACAATCGGACCAATTGACTTGGCATACGCCTGTCTCATGCACTCGATGTTATATTGGTTGTGATGTGCAATGGCTTTTAGGAGCCAAGAGTCAATGTTTGTGGATGGAGTCAACACAATGGACAAGATTATTGGGGTGTGAGATCAGTGGTCCTGATGGGAGTAGCCCCCAAGCTTTGTTTGGTTACTTGTAGCCGTGCATAGGCTCTTTTTGTCATGGCGTCAAGTGATGTAGTCATCCAAGGAGGTGCCCACCTTGTAGCGAATAATTTTGTCGACGTCGTTGGAGAACCCGATACATGGCTTTGGCGCAATCATCGTCATGGATGACATCACATCATACTCGAGTGCTACTCTGAGCAGCTGATGGGACTCGTCACTCGTCACGGTGCCCTGCAACGAATCCTGACCAGTGTTTGCGGTAACTTAGGGGTGTTTGACGCACAACGCGCGAGAATCGAAGCACGACAACAATCTCCTTATCCTCGCGCGAGCGTAGTAAATGGGGGGCGATGGTTCGCTCCATGTGTCACCACGTGTCTCAATGGATGCGAGCCATGCGATGCTGGAGTAGATCGAACTTCTATGGATGGACATAGTGACGATATAAAGGACAAAGAAGGGTACCGAGCGGTCTCCCCTTACATTCTCCTTCCACTGTTCACCTTCTTCCAGCGCTCATTTCCATTGTTGCGAGAGACCGCTTTTGGCCTAGACCATGTTGGGTGTTATCCCCAACCTCGGAAGCACCTGCTCATAGAGGAGGTTAAGGCTACTACCTCCGTCGATGCACATTCCTTCTATGCAGCTTTGACCCATGCAAGGCTACTTCAATGACCACCGGTTCATGTGGACCGGATCCTACAGAAAGTGTGGGCGTGCCCCATCTCCTAGCCCTGGGAGCCTTCTCGGCCATTAGAGAGGCGCGTCCATGGGGAGTAAAATTTTGTTCATCTGGATGCAATCTTGAAAAGCAGGACCAAAGTCCACGCTGCCATGCATCTCATACGACAAATGGAGTCAGGTGTACAAAGCTGCTTTATGCCAGCCTCTCGTTGCCTTCCTAGATGGGTAATTGTAATCGACACGATCCTCCGCCTCCATGTCGATCATCTTGCTTTGGGCCTGGCATGCTCGCCAGTCCTACCATCTCTTTCGATTTAGCCTCCGCGCATCCCTACTCCCCTTTGATGCCACTGAGGTCTATTCACGTTGAGTGATAAGCTTACTCCTCCTTGGGGATAAACCACCATTGATTAGCGGATATATGTTGCATTTCTTTCTGGTCTCTTCCTCCTTCTCCTCGTAATTCCGCTCCTTGTCCTCGATGATCCATTGCCCCTCGCCTCACTCATACGCTTGGGGTGACCACCTGCCTAGTCGCCACTTCTAGAATTACCCGGGCCTGCCTTATGGCCTCTTATCAGGGTCTATCCCATGTCATTGGGGCCACTCATGCTATCTCCGTTGCCGACACGACGTTACCTAACATGTGCCAATATATGGGAACGCCTTTTTTTCACTTTCGGAGTGGACTTCCCACCCTTTGAGGGATCGTGGTTTACCGGCTATGGACACACGTTGGTTGGCTCCTATACCTCCCATGCCCAGCCCTAGGGCTCCGTCACCATCAACTTCCATGCCCTCAGTATGCTCGGCCGCTTTAGGCATGTTGGACTTCCTGCCCCTGCCTGCCATGAAGACCTCGCGGGTTTGGTGTCGCATGACTCGGGTCCGCCCAGATTCACCTAGGCTGCATAGCCGGAATGCTTGCTTCCTCACCACCGGAGGGCCAACCTGAAGAGACAGTCGGGCTCGGCTAGCCGCATGGTATTGTTTAATCATTACTGATACCACTGGATCCCGTTGGGATACCCTCGAGAAAGACTAGGGGTAACACGCCCCATTGATCTTCAAAAAGGGGCTTCCCCTGGGATGCTTCAAAGGCTGCACGGCTTCTCGCCCCGCAGGCTCTTCCAAATGGGACACCCTTCTTGCCTCCGAGATAGACGGTCTAGATGTCGATCGCATATCCCTAGGAATATTTCTAGACCTTCGGTCAGGTGTGCTCTCGTTGCACCGGCCTTGGACACGACCTCCCCTGCCTCATCGCTGGGGGCGATGATGCAGGCTTGGTGTTCCTCTTCTTTGTTGAGATGATGATGCTTCCGACTCAGAAACCCTCGGCCGGTAGGAGGGTCTTACTGGCGGTTTCCACCTCGGTGGGCACGTCGGCGAGCTGATCCTCGCCATGCTCCACCCGTTGGGATTTTGATTTCCGATCATAGATTTTTAGGTTTAATGACTTGTGATCACGAATCAATGGGCTAACAACCTCAATGCAGACAAGATCTATACAGGTTCAGTCCCCGGATGATGATCCGGTAACAACCCTACGTCTTATGTTGGCTTTATTATATGGAGCGTGTGAGGTGCTTAGATGTTACAAATAGGGGATGTTCCGCCTAGGAGTCTAGCTGGAACATATGGTGGATGATA
Organism: Lolium rigidum; assembly: GCF_022539505.1. NCBI lineage: Eukaryota > Viridiplantae > Streptophyta > Magnoliopsida > Poales > Poaceae > Lolium > Lolium rigidum. The sequence goes on from NC_061508.1 coordinate 358,026,330, forward strand.
CCTAGGAGTTTAGCTAGCGTCTCGAGTCTGTCGCTCTAGGTGAAAATGAAACTGGTGGGTATGCTCTAATTAAGAGTGTAAAGATGAACTACCTATGAACTACTACTCCGGTGAGCTTCTTGCCAGAGTCTTCTGCCTTTTGGTGGTGGATTCGTGTAATGTGTTGTGTTCATGGATTGGTTTGAGCTTCAGATTGGTTCGAATGGTGGATGGCCTTCTTCTTTTGTGGGTACCTCCTTTTATACCCTTGGCCATGAACATTGGGGCGTGGCCGATGAGTTACCGTCGTTGCCGAAGGGACATGGCTGTGTTAGGCCTCTTGGCCGCCACACTCGTCTTTCTATCAGCGAGAAACAAAGTAGTAGGTACGTGGGCACGCTAGCTAGGAGATAGACGTCTATGGCAAACTCTCCCAAGTTGGATGTTTGCTCTGTCGCATTCAGTTAAGACCATGTGTACGTCTTTCTCGCTGATTATAATACAGTGTCCAAAGTCGCCGTCCCTCCGGCCACCAACCCGCCGGAACTCAGCACTTGCAACAAGAGTGTTCCAAAGTCTACTTCTACCTTGCAGTTACGACCGATTCGCCGGGCTGATCGACCGGGAAGCAAAGCATGTTACAGCCGGGGGAATGTATCGACATGCGGAATTGGACATGCCAACTGAAATTCCAAATAGAAATATGACTTAATGCGGCCTCTCTAATAGAAATATATGACGATCGACGTGCCTGGTCGGTCAGAGGTAGCAGGAGAAAACACCTCGGCTAAGGCATGGACTTGCTCGAGTTCGTCTCCCCGCGTACGCGTACACTCACACGAGATGGCATATTCCACTGGAAATCTATGGATCAGGACAATTCCTGTCAAATCAAATCCATGGGTGACCGACTGACCGGCATGCATGGCCTCGACCGGTGACGGTGCGCGTCGGTAGCTGGGACCGGTGTGACTCCGTGCTCGCGGCGATCGAAGCGGACTGGTAAATTAAAGCTTGGTGTATGATTTCAGCGACAAGGAAGAAAGCATGGAGATGCTTTAGGCGCGCGCATGGGAGAGACGAATGGTGTGCATGGATTGATGGATCATGGTTAAGTGTGTTCACCTGGAGGTGGCGGCGAGGCACGAAGAAGCGGAGGTAGACGAGGTAGGCGGTGGCGAGGCCGACGGGGAGGCCGAGGGCGAAGCCGAGGATGCCGCCCACGAGCCCCATGATGGTCATCGCGAATGCAGCAGCGCCCGCGTGGAGATCACCGCCGGTCACGAGGTGCCGGCACGTAGGCCGCGCGTGCCGGCAACGGGAGGCCGCCGGCCAAGGAGGCTAGCACGCGGCGCCCCGTCCTCGCCGCCGCCGCACGTGCGCTTCTCCTCGGAGACGTCGAAGAAGGCCGCGCGACAAAGGCAAAGCCGAGCCGATAGGAGATCACGAGGGCCAGTCCAAGCTAATTAAAAAGCTGATTAGCGCCAAGCGAGCGAGGTTTGTTTATGTGGCGGAGCGGGAGTGGATTTGGGCGGAGAGTGAGATGATGCGCGCTGGGGATCGGAGGCTGGAAAGGGTATGATGGCGGCCGGACGTACGTGGGTTTTGTATGGCTTGCGGGCGCGCGCCGGCCGGCCGGCCAGTTCTACGCGCAATTTGTTGCACTAGCACCGTTTTGAAAAAGAAAAAATATCGATAACTTTATAGGAACACTGATACAGTATCCATGCACCATGTGGCAAAATTTCAGATTGAATTTAGCATTAGACGTGGGATGTTCCGACATTCATGCTACATTCACTTTTGTGGAAGCTTTGCATATACGTCCGGGTCACATATCTTGACTGCCAACTGTTAGAATGTAGATGCGCTGCGTAGTCCAATAAGGTAGCCCATGTGGTCTACAATTCCTGAAATCTCAAGGCCTATCACGTTGGCAGCTTGGGACAGCCTTGGGGGACAAAGTTTAGTCCCACATTGCTAGTTGAGAGAGAGTTAGAGTGGTATATAAGGGCTGCTGTTCTAGTCATTCCAAGTGAGTGAGAATAAAAGGAGCCCTCGCGCACTCCTCCTCCTCCGCCCGCCCCGCCTCGTCACGCATGTCGCGTTTCGTGACTCGAGTTCGAGACACACTCAAGGAAGCCTAATTTTTTTGCTTGGTGCATCAACTTTGTTGGGTACGTGTCGGCCTGCATGTGCATGCTCGTCGCGTGTCCCTAGCTTCCTAAGCGTGGCAACACGGTCGGGTCGGCTCTCCTCCCAGACTATACAAGGAGACAGATCAGATCTAGAGAAATACACAGTTCTCAGAACTCTCTAGTCCATCTCTCTCGCGAAGTTCCTTTTGCTGTGCTACTCTCTAGTCTTCCCCATCCCATCGACTGCGTGCACAGCCGTCCGGCAGAGCAGGCCTCCGAATCTCCGTCCGTTGAGATCTTGCACCGGGAGACGGGCGATAAGGTTTTTGGGGAGCGTCTCAGCGCGACTGCTCGCTACTGTTCGTGCTCTTCTTCGACGGATCGGCTGCTTCATCGATAGATCCGACTACACCATGGGCAACATCAACAATACCCATGGTGGTGGTGCTGCTGCTGCTGGTGCGACCTTCCCGTTCGCGATGTACGTGCTTTTTCTCTCCTACCTTGCACTGCTACTTGTTCCATGTTCAGATCTGATGCATATGCTTAGTTCGGTGTGTGTGGTTAAGTATGCTTGTGCATCTGTAATGTTGCTTTCGGTAATTAATCTCATACGGAAATTGCCTAATAATCCAATGATCCAAAAATCTTATTTTCTTAGGCAATTTTCACCGTCTGGTTTTGCTACTGCGCTTAAACCGAGCCCGTTTACGGGTTCTCATTTCAAGAGATGACATAGTAAGACCCTCTTGTGGCTCACCTCTATGGGCGTGCACCGAGTTGCGGAAGGTATTTCCAGAGGTCCGCTTACTCCTGAAGAGGATAAAGCATTCGGGGATGCCACCGTAATCTTTGTGGGTGCCGCCCTAAGTGTGCTTGGAGACAAGTTGGTTGATGCTTATCTGCACATACGAAATGGGAAGGAACTGGGGGATGCACTGGACGCTAAGTTTGGTGCTGCAGATGCCGGAGGTGAACTGTATGCTATGGAGCAGTTCAATGACTACAGAATTGTTGAGAACCGATCTGTAGTAGAACAGGCTCATGAGATACAGATCATGGCAAAGGAACTTGAGCTCCTCAAGTGGCTACCGGATAAGTTTGTCGCGGGATGCATTGTCGCTCAGCTTCCCCCTTCATGGAGGAACTTTGCCACTTCTCTGAAACATCAGAGGCATGAGTTCTCTATTGAGAATATCATGGGCTCTCTGGATGTTGAGGAGAAGGCGAGGGCAAAAGACGAACACACAGGAGGAACCGAGGGACGTTCTGCTGCCAATATGGTGCAAAAAAAAATGCCCACAAGTCCAAGGGAAAGAACAAGGGAGTCTCCCAGACTACCAACTTCAAGAAGAAGGGGAAAACGGAGAAGAAAGATCCTTGCTGGGTGTGTGGCGAGACGGGCCATTGGGCTAGTCGTTGTCCACAACGCAAAGGAAAGAAATGCCAAGTCTGGACGGAACTCAAATTCCGTCAAGCATGGTAATTGGCAACACGAGAGGAAGGAACTACGAGGTATGGTAATATATTACCTCATTGTTCTTTCGGTGTTTCAACCCATGGAATGGTGGGTTGATACAGGTGCCAATGTTCATGTGTGTGCTGACATCTCCATGTTTACCTCTTATCAGGCCCGAGGTTCCTCAGTAATGATGGGGAATGAGTTACATGCTACTGTTCGTGGTGTTGGCACGGTAGATCTGAAGTTTATTTCGGGAAAGATCGTGCAACTGAAGAACATGCTGCATGTCCTTTCTATCAAGAAGAATCTCGTTAGTGGCTCCCGTCTTATGAAAGATGGGTTTAAGTTGGTGTTTGAGTCCAATAAAGTTGTACTGTCTAAGTATGGAACTTTTGTTAGAAAGGGCTATGAATGTGAGGGAATGTTTTGCTTCTCTCTAGAAGACTTCTGTGATAATGTTGTGAACCATGTAAGCACTAGTGTTAATGAAACTAATGTTTGGCATTCACGACTTTGTCATGTTAATTTTGGTTGTATGACGCGGCTTGCTGATATGAGTTTAATTCCGAAATTCACCTTTGTCAAAAGCTCTAAGTGCCATGCTTGTGTGCAAGCAAAGCAGCCTCGCAAGCCTCACAAACCTGCGAAGGAAAGAAACTTGGCACCACTAGAGCTCATACATTCAGATCTATGTGAGATGAATGGTGAGTTGACAAGAGGTGGAAAGAAATATTTCATGACTTTGATTAATGATTCCACTAGGTACTGTTATGTGTATCTCCTGAAAACTAAAGATGAGGCTCTTGATTTCTATAAAATCTATAAGGCTGAAGTTGAGAACCAACTTGAAAGAAAGATAAAAAGGGTTCGGTCCGATCGTGGTGGAGAGTACTTTTCTAATGAGTTCAATTTATTCGTGCGGAACATGGTATAATCCATGAGAGGACGTCTCCCAATTCCCCACAATCCAATGGGATTGCGGAAAGGAAAACCGTACTCTAACAGATTTGGTTAACGCCATGTTAGATGTTTCGGGTTTATCCAAGGAATGGTGGGGGGAGGCTATATTGACTTCGTGTCATGTCCTAAACCGTGTTCCAACTAAGAATAAAGAGATTACTCCTTATGAGGAATGGAAAAAGAAAAGACCAACACTCCCCTACCTACGAACTTGGGGCTGTTTGGCTAAAGTGAATTTGCCAATCACCAAAAGCGAAAGCTTGGACCAAAAATCGTGGATTGTGTCTTTCTTGGCTATGCTGCCCATAGCATTGCTTATAGATTTCTTGTGGTGAAATCTGAGTGGACGACATGAATGTTGGCACCATCTTTGAATCAAGAGATGCTACATTCTTTGAGGATATATTTCCTATGAGAGATATGCATGGCATGTCTAGTTGGGAATCTGATCCAATACATGACACTCCTATGGAGTCTGATGAGGAAACTGATGATGAGAGTTCAGATTCTGATGAAGATGACAATGAAGCTCCCACAAGGAGTAAGAGACAAAGGATTGCAAAATCTTTTTGTAATGATTTGATTGTGTATCTTGTGGATGATACTCCCACTACCATTTCAGAAGTTGTCGCATCTCCTGATGCAAACTACTGGAAGGAAGCAGTTCAAAGCGAGATGGATTCCATCTTGGCTAATGGAACGTGGGAGTTAACTGAGTGTCCTTATGGGTGCAAACCCGTAGGATGTAAATGGGTATTTAAGAAGAAGCTTCGAGCTGATGGTACTATTGAGAAGTACAAAGCTCGGCTTGTAGCCAAAGGCTATACCCAAAAGGAAGGCGAAGATTTCTTCGATACCTACTCACCTGTGGCAAGATTGACCATAATTCGAGTACTACTGTCATTGGCTGCCTCACACGGTCTTCTCGTATCAAATGGACGTTAAGACGGCTTTCCTAAATGGAGAGTTGGACGAGGAAATTTACATGGAACAGCCTGATGGTTTTGTACTACAAGGTTAAGAAAGAAAGGTGTGTAAATTAAAGAAATCTTTGTATGGCCTTAAACAAGCACCCAAACAATGGCATGAGAAGTTTGAAAGAACTTTGACATCTGTGGGCTTTTTTGTTAATGAAGCTGACAAATGTGTGTACTATCACCATGGTGGGGGTGAGGGAGTTGTCCTATGCTTGTATGTGGATGACATACTAATTTTTGGGACAAGTCTCAAAGTGGTTGAGGAGGTAAAAACCTTCTTATCTCATTGTTTCGAGATGAAAGATCTTGGAGAAGCTGATGTTATATTGAACATCAAGTTATTGAGAGATGGGAATAATGGGATTACACTTGTGCAATCTCATTATGTTGAGAAGGTGTTGAGCAGATTTGTCTATGCTGATTGCAAATCTTCTCTCACACCTTATGATCCTAGTGTGTTGCTTCGAAAGAATGAAAAGGCAACTAGAGATCAATTGAGATACTCTCAAATCATTGGTTCACTCATGTATTTAGCTTGTGCTACGAGGCCTGATATCTCGTTTGCTGTATGCAAACTTAGCCGGTTTGTGGCCAACCCGGGAGATGATCATTGGCATGCTCTTTAGAGAGTGATGCGCTATCTAAAGGGAACCATGAGTTATGGAATTCATTATACTGGGTATCCAAGAGGACTTGAAGGGTATAGTGATTCCAATTGGATTTCTGATGCTAAAATCAAGGCCACAAGTGGATATGTTTTCACTCTTCGTGGTGGCGCTGTTTCCTGGAAGTCTTGCAAGCAGACTACTAGCGTGTAGTTGACGTGGGAGTTAGAAATCTTTTCTTCAGTTCCCCGGCAACGGCGCCAGAAATTTAGCTTGATGACGCGTAAAGCACACACCCGTTGGGAACCCCAAGTGGAAGGTGTGATGCGTACAGCAGCAAGTTTCTCTCAGTAAGAAACCAAGGTTTATCGAACCAGTAGGAGTCAAGAAGCACGTCGAAGGTTGATGGCGGCGGGATGTAGTGCGACGCAACACCAGGGATTCCGGCGCCAACGTGGAACCTGCACAACACAACCAAAGTACTTTGCCCCAACGTAACAGTGAGGTTGTCAATCTCACCGGCTTGTTGTAACAAAGGATTAGATGTATAGTGTGGATGATGATTGTTTGCGGAAAACAAGTAGAACAAGTATTGCAAGTAGATTGTATTCGATGTAAAAGAATGGACCAGGGTCCACAGCTCACTAGAGGTGTCTCTCCCATAAGATAAATAGCATGTTGGGTGAACAAATTACAGTCGGGCAATTGACAAATAGAGAGGGCATGACAATGCACATACATGATATGATGAATATAGTGAGATTTAATTGGGCATTACGACAAAGTACATAGACCGCTATCCAGCATGCATCTATGCCTAAAAAGTCCACCTTCAGGTTATCATCCGAACCCCTTCTAGTATTAAGTTGCAAACAACAGACAATTGCATTAAGTATGGTGCGTAATGTAATCAATAACTACATCCTCGGACATAGCATCAATGTTTTATCCCTAGTGGCAACAAGCACATCCACAACCTTAGAACTTTCTCGTCACTCGTCCCGCATTTAATGGAGGCATGAACCCACTATCGAGCATAAATACTCCCTCTTGGAGTTAAGAGTAAAAACTTGGCCAGAGCCTCTACTAATAACGGAGAGCATGCAAGATCATAAACAACACATAGGTAATAGATTGATAATCAACATAACATAGTATTCTCTATCCATCGGATCCCAACAAACACAACATATAGCATTACGTATAGATGATCTTGATCATGTTAGGCAGCTCACAAGATCCGACAATGAAGCACATGAGGAGAAGACAACCATCTAGCTACTCGCTATGGACCCATAGTCCAGGGGTGAACTACTCACTCATCACTCCGGAGGCGACCATGGCGGTGAAAAGTCCTCCGGGAGATGATTCCCCTCTCCGGCAGGGTGCCGGAGGCGATCTCCTGAATCTCCCGAGATGGGATTGGCGGCGGCGGCGTCTCTGTAAGGTTTTCCGTATCGTGGCTCTCGGTACTGGGGGTTTCGCGACGAAGACTATATGTAGGCGGAAGGGCAGGTCAGGAGGCGTCACGAGGGGCCCACAAACCAGGGCCGCGCGGCCAGGGCCCAGGCCGCGCCGCCCTGTTGTGTCGCCACCTCGTGGCCCCACTTCGTCTATCCCTCGGTCTTCTGGAAGCTTCGTGCAAAAATAGGACCCTGGGCGTTGATTTCGTCCAATTCCGAGAATATTTCCTTACTAGGATTTCTGAAACCAAAAACAGCAGAAAACAGCAACTGCCTCTTCGGCATCTCGTTAATAGGTTAGTGCCGGAAAATGCATAAATATGACATAAAGTATGCATAAAACATGTAGATATCATCAACAATGTGGCATGGAACATAAGAAATTATCGATATGTCGGAGACGTATCAGCATCCCCAAGCTTAGTTCCTGCTCGTCCCGAGCAGGTAAACGATAACAAAGATAATTTCTGGAGTGACATGCCATCATAACCTTGATCATACTATTGTAAACACATGTAATGAATGCAGCGATCAAAACAATGGTAATGACATGAGCAAAAAAATGAATCATAAAGCAAAGACTTTTCATGAATAGTACTTCAAGACAAGCATCAATAAGTCTTGCATAAGAGTTAACTCATAAAGCAATAAATCAAAGTAAAGGTATTGAAGCAACACAAAGGAAGATTAAGTTTCAGCAGTTGCTTTCAACTTATAACATGTATATCTCATGGATATTGTCAATGTAAAGTAATATAACAAGTGCAATATGCAAGTATGTAGGAATCAATGCACAGTTCACACAAGTGTTTGCTTCTTGAGGTGGAGAGAGATAGGTGAACCGACTCAACATAAAAGTAAAAGAAAGGCCCTTCGCAGAGGGAAGCATTGATTGCTATATTTGTGCTAGAGCTTTGGTTTTGCAAAAAAGAAACAATTTTGTCAACGGTAGTAATAAAGCATATGTATCATGTAAATTATATCTTACAAGTTGCAAGTCTCATGCATAGTATACTAATAGTGCCCGCACCTTGTCCTAATTAGCTCGGATTACCGGGATTATCATCGCAATACACATGTTTTAACCAAGTGTCACAAAGGGGTACCTCTATGCCGCTCGTACAAAGGTCTAAGGAGAAAGTTCGCATTGGGATTTCTCGCTTTTGATTATTCTCAACTTAGACATCCATACCGGGACAACATAGACAACAGATAATGGACTCCTCTTTAATGCATAAGCATGTAGCAACAATTAGTGTTCTCATTTGAGATTGAGGATATATGTCCAAAACTGAAACTTCCACCATGGATCATGGCTTTAGTTAGCGGCCCAATGTTCTTCTCTAACATTATGCATGCTCTAACCATTAAATGAGTGGTAAATCTCCCTTACTTCGGACAAGACGGACATGCATAGCAACTCACATGATATTCAACAAAGAGTAGTTGATGGCGTCCCCGTGAACATGGTTATCGCACAACAAGCAACTTAATAAGAGATAAAGTGCATAAGTACATATTCAATACCACAACAGTTTTTAAGCTATTTGTCCCATGAGCTATATATTGCAAAGGTAAAGGATAGAAATTTTAAAGGTAGCACTCAAGCAAATTACTTTGGAATGGCGGAGAAATACCATGTAGTAGGTAGGTATGGTGGACACAAATGGCATAGTTGTTGGCTCAAGGATTTTGGATGCATGAGAAGTATTCCCTCTCGATACAAGGTTTAGGCTAGCAAGGTTATTTGAAACAAACACAAGGATGAACCGGCGCAGCAAAACTCACATAAAAGACATATTGTAAACATTATAAGACTCTACACCGTCTTCCTTGTTGTTCAAAACTCAATACTAGAAATTATCTAGACTTTAGAGAGACCAATTATGCAAACCAAATTTAGCAAGCTCTATGTATTTGTTCATTAATGGTTGCAAAGTATATGATGCAAGAGCTTAAACATGAGCACAACAATTGCCAAGTATCAAATTATTCAAGACATTTTAGAATCACCACATGTAGCATTTCCCGATTCCAACCATATAACAATTTAACGAAGAAGATTCAACCTTCGCCATGAATACTATGAGTAAAGCCTAAGGACATATTTGTCCATATGCAACAACGGAGCGTGTCTCTCTCCCATACAATGAATGCTAGGATCCATTTTATTCAAACAAAAACAAAAACAAAAACAAACAGACGCTCCAAGCAAAGCACATAAGATGTGATGGAATAAAAATATAGTTTCAGGGGAGGAACCTGATAGTGTTGTCGATGAAGAAGGGGATGCCTTGGGCATCCCCAAGCTTAGACGCTTGAGTCTTCTTAAAATATGCAGGGGTGAACCACCGGGGCATCCCCAAGCTTAGAGCTTGTTATCACCAGAATTTGACCGGATCAGAGGTGGGCCGCGATTGAAGATGGGCTTGAAGAATATACATGGAAGAAATACATGAATCGGCCTTATATACCAAGTTTGGGCTAGTTTGCCCGTGTATCTGTAATATAGTAGGATACGTGTCGGTTAGATGGAGTTTGGGCTCGTGCCCGGTTGGGATTATTCCCACGTTAGAGAGTCTACGGACTATAAATATGTATCTAGGGTTTATGAAATAAACAACAATCACGTTCACCACAAACCAATCTAGGCGCATCGCTGATACGTCTCCGACGTATCGATAATTTCTTATATTCTATGCCATATTATTGATGATACCTACATGTTTTATGCACACTTTATGTCATATTCGTGCATTTTCTGGAACTAACCTATTAACAAGATGCCGAAGTGCCAGTTCCCGTTTTCTCGCTGTTTTTGGTTTCGAAATCCTAGTAACGAAATATTCTCGGAATTGGACGAAACGAATACCCGTGGGCCTATTTTGCCACGAACCTTCCGTAAGACCGAAGAGCATACAAAGTGGGGCCACGAGGTGGCGACACCACATGGCGGCGCGGCCAAGGGGGGCCCGCGCCGCCCTATGGTGTGGGCCCCTCGTCAGGCCCCCGACTCTGCCCTTCCGCCTACTTAAAGCCTCCGTCGCGAAACCCCTAATGCGAAAAACCACGATACGGAAAACCTTACTGAAACGCCGCCGCCGCCGATTCCATCTCGGGGGATTCTGGAGATCTCCTCCGGCACCCTGCCGGAGAGGGGATTCATCTCCCGGAGGACTCTACACCTCCATGGTCGCCTCCGGAGTGATGAGTGAGTAGTTCACCCCTAGACTATGGGTCCATAGCAGTAGCTAGATGGTTGTCTTCTCCTCATTGTGCTTCATTGTTGGATCTTGTGAGCTGCCTAACATGATCAAGATCATCTATCCGTAATACTCTATGTTGTGTTTGTCGGGATCCGATGGATAGAGAATACCATGTTATGTTAATTATCAAGTTATTACATATGTGTTGTTTATGATCTTGCATGCTCTCCGTTACTAGTAGAGGCTCTGGCCAAGTTTTTGCTTTTAACTCCAAGAGGGAGTATTTATGCTCGATAGTGGGTTCATGCCTGGCATTAACACCGGGACAAAGTGACGTAAAGTTCTAAGGTTGTGTTGTGTCGTTGCCACGAGGGATAAAACATTGGCGCTATGTCCGAGGATGTAGTTGTTGATTACATTACGCACCATACTTAATGCAATTGTCCGTTGCTTTGCAACTTAATACCGGAAGGGGTTCGGACGATAACCTCGAAGGTGGACCTTTTAGGCATAGATGCAGCTGGATGGCGGTCTATGTACTTTGTCGTAATGCCCAATTAAATCTCACTATACTTATCATATCATGTATGTGCATTGTTATGCCTCTCTATTTGTCAATTGCCCGACCGTAATTTGTTCACCCAACATGCTTTTATCTTATGGGAGAGACACCTCTAGTGAACTCGTGGACCCCGGTCCATTCTTTTAATACTGAAATACAAATCTGCTGCAATACTTGTTTTACTCGTTTTCTCCGCAAACAATCATCTTCCACACAATACGGTTAACCCTTTGTTACAGCAAGCCGGTGAGATTGACAACCTCACCGTTTCGTTGGGGCAAAGTACTTTGGTTGTGTTGTGCAGGTTCCACGTTGGCGCCGGAATCTTCGGTGTTGCGCCGCACTACATCCCGCCGCCATCAACCTTCAACGTGCTTCTTGACTCCTACCGGTTCGATTAAACCTTGGTTTCTTACCGAGGGAAACTTGCCGCCGTGCGCATCACACCTTCCTCTTGGGGTTCCCAACGGACGTGTCAACTACACGCATCAAGCAAATTTCTGGCGCCGTTGCCGGGGAGATCAAGACACGCTGCAAGGGGAGTCTCCACTTCCCAATCTCTTTACTTTGTTTTTGTCTTGCTTTATTTTATTTACTGTCTTGTTTGCTATATCAAAAACACAAAAAAATTAGTTACTTGTTTTACTTTACTTAATATCATGCATGTTTTTATTTCACTAGTTAAGCATAATGGAAAACAACAAAAATATGAGAGATCTTTATGAACTTTATCTTGAATTAGGACATGATGTGTTTGAAGAGAGAATTAAAAAACCCATGGAACTTTATATGCATGCTAATGGGAATGTTATTACTATGGATGCTTTGAACACCATTGTTGCTAATGCTATGGAAAATTCTAAGCTTGGGGAAGCCGGCTCTGATGAGCATGATCTTTTTAGTCCCCCAAGCATTGAGGAGAAAATTTTCTTTTGTGATTATACTATGCCTCCTATATTTAATGATGAGGATAATAATGATAGCTACTTTGTTGAATTTGCTCCCACTACAACTAATAAAATTGATTATGCTTATGTGGAGAGTAATAATTTTATGCATGAGACTCATGATAAGAATGCTTTATGTGATAGTTATATTGTTGAGTTTGCTCATGTTGCTACTGAAAGTTATTATGAGAGAGGAAAATATGGTTGTAGAAATTTTCATGTTACTAAAATGCCTCTCTATATGCTGAAATTTTTGAAGCTACACTTGTTTTATCTTCCTATGCTTGTCACTTTGCTCTGCATGAACTTGTTTATTTACAAGGTTCCTATGCATAGGAAGCATGTTAGACTTAAATGTGTTTTGAATTTGCCTCTTGATGCTCTCTTTTGCTTCAACTACTATTTCTTGCGAGTGCATCATTAAAACTGCTGAGCCCATCTTAATGGCTATAAAGAAAGAACTTCTTGGGAGATAACCCATGTGTTTATTTTGCTACAGTACTTTGTTTTATATTTGAGTCTTGGAAGTTGTTTACTACTGTAGCAACCTCTCCTTATCTTAGTTTTGAGTTTTGTTGTGCCAAGTAAAGTCTTTGATAGTAAAGTAAGTACTAGATTTGGATTACTGCGCAGTTCCAGATTTCTTTGCTGTCACGAATCTGGGTCTACCTCCCTGTAGGTAGCTCAGAAAATTAAGCCAATTTACGTGCATGATCCTCAGATATGTACGCAACTTTCATTCAATTTGAGCATTTTCATTTGAGCAAGTCTGGTGGCCTAATAAAATCCATCTTTACGGACTGTTCTGTTTTGACAGATTCTGCCTTTTATTTTGCATTGCCTCTTTTGCTATGTTGGATGAATTTCTTTGATCCATTAATGTCCAGTAGCTTTATGCAATGTCCAGAAGTGTTAAGAATGATTGTGTCACCTCTGAACATGTGAATTTTTATTATGCACTAACCCTCTAATGAGTTGTTTCGAGTTTGGTGTGAAGGAAGTTTTCAAGGATCAAGAGAGGAGTATGATGCAATATGATCAAGGAGAGTGAAAGCTCTAAGCTTGGGGATGCCCCGGTGGTTCACCCCTGCATATTTTAAGAAGACTCAAGCGTCTAGGGGATGCCCAAGGCATCCCCTTCTTCATCGACAACATTATCAGGTTCCTCCCCCGAAACTATATTTTTATTCCGTCACATCTTATGCACTTTGCTTGGAGCGTCCGTTTGTTTTTGTTTTTTTTTTTGTTTGAATAAAATGGATCCTAGCATTCACTTTATGGGAGAGAGACACGCTCCGCTGTAGCATATGGACAAATATGTCCTTAGGCTCTACTCATAGTATTCATGGCGAAGTTTCTTCTTCGTTAAATTGTTATATGGTTGGAATTGGAAAATACTACATGTAGTAACTCTAAAATGTCTTGGATAATTTGATACTTGGCAATTGTTGTGCTCATGTTTAAGCTCTTGCATCATATACTTTGCACCCATTAATGAAGAAATACTTAGAGCTTGCTAATTTGGTTTGCATATTTGGTTTCTCTAGAGTCTAGATAACATCTAGTATTGAGTTTTGAACAACAAGGAAGACGGTATGGAGCCTTATAATGTTTACAATATGTATTTTATGTGAGTTTTTCTGTACCGTTCATCCTTGTGTTTGTTTCAAATAACCTTGCTAGCCTAAACCTTGTATCGAGAGGGAATACTTCTCATGCATCCAAAATACTTGAGCCAACCACTATGCCATTTGTGTCCACCATACCTACCTACTACATGGTATTTATCCGCCATTCCAAAGTAAATTGCTTGAGTGCTACCTTTAAAATTCCATCATTCACCTTTGCAATATATAGCTCATGGGACAAATAACTTAAAAACTATTGTGGTATTGAATATGTACTTATGCACTTTATCTCTTATTAAGTTGCTTGTTGTGCGATAACCATGTTTCGGGGACGCCATCAACTATTCTTTGTTGAATATCATGTGAGTTTCTATGCATGTCCGTCTTGTCCGAAGTAAGAGAGATCTACCACCTTTATGGTTGGAGCATGCATATTGTTAGAGAAGAACATTGGGCCGCTAACTAAAGCCATGATTCATGGTGGAAGTTTCAGTTTGGACATATATCCTCAATCTCATATGAGAATAATAATTGTTGCCACATGCTTATGCATTAAAGAGGAGTCCATTATCTCGTTGTCCATGTTGTCCCGGTATGGATGTCTAAGTTGAGAATAATCAAAAGCGAGAAATCCAAAATGCGAGCTTTCTCCTTAGACCTTTGTACAGGCAGCATGGAGGTACCCCATTGTGACACTTGGTTAAAACATGTGCATTGCAAAGATCCGGTAGTCCAAGCTAATTAGGACAAGGTGCGGGCACTATTAGTATACTATGCATGAGACTTGCAACTTGTAAGGTATAACTTTCATAACTCATATGCTTTATTACTACCGTTGACAAAATTGTTTCTTTTTTGCAAAACCAAAGCTCTAGCACAAATATAGCAATCAATGCTTCCCTCTGCGAAGGGCCTTTCTTTTACTTTTATGTTGAGTCAGTTCACCTATCTCTCTCCACCTCAAGAAGCAAACACTTGTGTGAACTGTGCATTGATTCCTACATACTTGCATATTGTACTTGTTATATTACTCTATGTTGACAATTATCCATGAGATATACATGTTACAAGTTGAAAGCAACCGCTGAAACTTAATCTTCCTTTGTGTTGCTTCAATGCCTTTACTTTGATTTATTGCTTTATGAGTTAACTCTTATGCAAGACTTATTGATACTTGTCTTGAAGTACTATCCATGAAAAGTCTTTGCTTTATGATTCACTTGTTTACTCATGTCATCACCATTGTTTTGATCGTTGCATTCACTACATATGTTTACAAATAGTATGATCAAGGTTATGATGGCATATCACTTCAGAAATTATCTTTGTTATCGTTTTACCCGCTCGGGACGAGCGTAACTAAGCTTGGGGATGCTTGATACGTCTCCGACGTATCGATAATTTCTTATGTTCTATGCCATATTATTGATGATACCTACATGTTTTATGCACACTTTATGTCATATTCGTGCATTTTCCGGAACTAACCTATTAACAAGATGCCAAAGTGACAGCTTCTGTTTTCACTGCTTTTGGTTTCGTAAATCCTAGTAACGAAATATTCTCGGAATTGGACGAAACGAAGACCCAGTGGGCCTATTTTGCCACGAACCTTCCGGAAGACCGAAGAGCATACGAAGTGGGGCCACGAGGTGGCGACACCACATGGCGGCGCGGCCAAGGGGGGCCGCGCCGCCCTATGGTGTGGGCCCCTCGTCGGGCCCCCGACTCGCCCTTCCGCCTACTTAAAGCCTCCGTCGCGAAACCCCCGATGCGAAAAACCACGATACGGAAAACCTCACCGAGACGCCGCCGCCGCCGATCCCATCTCGGGGGATTCGGAGATCTCCTCCGGCACCCTGCCGGAGAGGGGATTCATCTCCCGGAGGACTCTACACCGCCATGGTCGCCTCCGGAGTGATGAGTGAGTAGTTCACCCCTGGACTATGGGTCCATAGCAGTAGCTAGATGGTTGTCTTCTCCTCATTGTGCTTCATTGTTGGATCTTGTGAGCTGCCTAACATGATCAAGATCATCTATCCGTAATACTCTATGTTGTGTTTGTCGGGATCCGATGGATAGAGAATACCATGTTATGTTAATTATCAAGTTATTACATATGTGTTGTTTATGATCTTGCATGCTCTCCGTTACTAGTAGAGGCTCGGCCAAGTTTTTGCTTTTAACTCCAAGAGGGAGTATTTATGCTCGATAGTGGGTTCATGCCCGCATTGACACCGGGACGGTGACGTAAAGTTCTAAGGTTGTGTTGTGCTGTTGCCACTAGGGATAAAACATTGGCGCTATGTCCGAGGATGTAGTTGTTGATTACATTACGCACCATACTTAATAAAATTGTCTCGTTGCTTTGCAACTTAATACCGGAAGGGGTTCGGACGATAACCCGAAGGTGGACTTTTTAGGCATAGATGCAGTTGGATGGCGGTCTATGTACTTTGTCGTAATGCCCAATTAAATCTCACTATACTTATCATATCATGTATGTGCATTGTTATGCCCTCTCTATTTGTCAATTGCCCGACCGTAATTTGTTCACCCAACATGCTTTTATCTTATGGGAGAGACACCTCTAGTGAACAAGTGGACCCCGGTCCATTCTTTTAATACTCGAAATACAAATCTGCTGCAATACTTGCTTTACTCGTTTTCTCTGCAAACAATCATCTTCCACACAATACGGTTAACCCTTTGTTACAGCAAGCTCGGTGAGATTGACAACCTCACCGTTTCGTTGGGGCAAAGTACTTTGGTTGTGTTGTGCAGGTTCCACGTTGGCGCCGAATCTCCGGTGTTGCGCCGCACTACATCCCGCCGCCATCAACCTTCAACGTGCTTCTTGACTCCTACTGGTTCGATTAAACCTTGGTTTCTTACTGAGGGAAACTTGCCGTTGTGCGCATCACACCTTCCTCTTGGGGTTCCCAACGGACGTGTCAACTACACGCATCAATCGCCAACTCCCCCGTCTCGAGGGTTTCTTCCGGGTAAGCATCATGCTGCCTAGATCGCAAAGCACACGTTTATTCGTCGTTCATGCGTTGCTCGTACTGAAGCCTTTTTGATGGCGAGCAACGTAGTTATCATAGATGTTTTAGGGTTAGCATTGTTCATCATATCATATGCTATCGTCGTGCAACCCTTAGACATCTAGCCGCCCTTACACCTATCTTGGGTGTAAGGGCGGCACCCCGCTTGATCATTATTTAGTAGATCCGATCCGTTATGATTGCTCCTTGTTCTTCAAGGATTAGTTTAATATCCGCATGGTTAGGCCTTACAAACGGGTTGAAGGATCCAAGTGGCGCGTAGGGTGTAGTTTGCTAGCCCTAGACAGGATGTTCCGAGGATCAACTTCGTGTTGGTTTTTAGGCCTTGGCTAGGGTCGGTTTACGATCACCGTGCGTGGCCGCCAGGCTCAATCACGAGTAGGATGTTCCGATTATGCGGTGAAAACCCTAAATCATAGTAGGTCGTTTTAGCTTTGTTTTGATCAAGCAGGACCACCATCTGATCGTACACCTCGTACGCATCATGGGTGGATCGGCTCCTTGAGCCGATTCACAGGATAACCTGAGAGCCGATCGAGGCTCGTATTTAATGTTTACGTGTATGCCATGCAGGAAACTAAGCGAGGCACATCCAACACCTTCCTGACCAGGTATAGGTCAGTGTGGCACGCCCTTGCATCAAGGCATCGGACATTCTCACGGCACGCCCGGTGGGACAATCTTCGACATCATCAACCGCATCGCCATCTACATCCGAGATGGCGGAAGGCACTCCAGCCAAGTACGAGGATCCGACCGAGGAGCTCAAGAAGAAGCATGACGAGATCAAAGCAGTCCTCGAAGCCGACCTCATCGGCTCTTTTCACGTAACCCGCTCACATGGCATCGGGTGGAAAGGGTTCTCACCGAAGGCGCGCTCGATGGAGTGGACCTGTCCACCCCGTCAGAAGAACGCACCAGGTCGCTCCGTCAGGAGATTAACTTCATGGTGGCTCATTCGCTGCACCGCCATTCTGAGAGCCTGGTGAACACTTTGGAGCGTGTCGCTCTGCGCGTGATCCAGGAAATCATGAGCCATCAATATTCTCCGTCGGGACCAGCTCGGGGACTCACCGAGGAGAGATGCCACTCCGGTCCCCGTCCACCGCTGCCGTTCGCGTTGGCAGCACCGTAAGTGCCGAGTTCATCGGCATACGTCGTCTACAAGATCGGTGGTGACCCTAGTGACTACCAATTCTTGCATGAGGCGCCCAAGGAGATCCCCCACGGATACACGTGCGTATACGTGCCAGACTGCAGTAACTGGGCATTCTCGAACCAGTGCCGCAACAGCGAGGGACTTCCGAACGGCAGGAGGAACGTCGGGAACAGATCTTGAGAAGCAGACGTGGCTATCTAAGTATGCCACTCCGACAAACCTCCAGAGCTCAGCTCCGGCAGTTGGCTCAGAGCTGGAAAAGCAAGCATGGCTGGCTAAGTATGCCACCCCGGCGAATCTTTAGAGTTCGACGCCTGCAGCCATCACCGCGGATCAGATATGTACAATCCTGAAAGACCAGTTCGGCATGATGCCGAAAAGGAGGACAATCGGCTATTCCAAGCCGTACCCCAACGAGTACGAGTTGATCCCGCTACCACCCAAATATCGGCTCCCTGATTTCACCAAGTTTAATGGATCGGATGGTTCCAGCTCCATCGACCATGTGAGCCGATATTTGGCACAGCTGGGCACGATCTCGAGCATCGGACGAGCTGCGCGTGAGGTTCTTCGCACAGTCCCTCACAGGATCGGCTTTCGGGTGGTACACATCGCCGCCACCGGACTCAATCCGGACTTGGAAGCGGTTGGAAGAGCAGTTCCACGTGCGGTATCACTCGCAGGCTTCCGAGGCTGGCATTGCCGATCTAGCACAAGTACGACGAAGCGCGGGAAACAGTGGCGGAATACGTCCGGCGCTTCAGGACCGTTAGGAACCGATGCTATTCGGTTCATGTGAGTGAAAAAGAAGCAGTCGAGTTGGCGGTGGTGGGTCTCTCATCATCGATCAAGGACGTGGCCTCCCAAGAAGACTACCCTTCACTGGCGCACATGGTGCAGAAGCTGTCAGCATATGAACAGCGCCACCCAAATGTTTACCAGGATAAATTCAAGCGTGCGGTGGTCCTGGTTGAGGCAGATGAAGATGAAGGTGCTACGGGAGATCAAGAGGTAGCAGTGGCTGAATGGACTCGGGGGGCAAGCCCCGTGTCCTGTAAATGGGTGAAGCCACAAGGTCCTCCAAAAGGGTTTGACTTCGACGTGACCAAAGCTGAGCAAATTTTCGACCTCTTACTCAAGGAGAAGTAGCTAAAGTTACCCGAAGGCCACAAGATCCCCACGGTGCAGGAGCTGAACGGAAAGCCATACTGCAAGTGGCATAACACGTTCACCCACGCCACCAACGACTGCAGGGTGTGGCGTCGGCAGGTCCAAATGGCGATAGAACAAGGGCGGCTAATTTTCAGCCGAGACGCCATGAAGGTCGACACGCACCCCTTCCCCGCCGTTAACATGGTGGAGTGCACTTACCATGGAGGGTGCCAGCCAGGATTCTCGTGCAATATCAACATGGTAGGACCCGGGCACCACTCGGTAAGGACGGAGATGAGGGCAGCTGCTCTCATAGCAAGGACACGGAGGAAGCCGCTCCACGCGATCGGCTCCGTCACGATGGCAAGCGCTACATCACAGAGGGAGAAGTGAGGAACGTAAGATATCAGCGACCTCTCTCTGATCACCTCCTCAACAAGTATGTGGGTCAATACGACCAACGCCGGCGATGCAACGATGATGATGAAAGAGATCGTCTGGCTAGGGACGCCGGGAGACACCGTCGGCATGATCGCGACGAGGAGAGATATGAGCGCCACGCCAAGGAAAAGTCGAGAGAGCAAGACGACGTGGATAGACACTGGGACTGCCCCTTCTTCGACACATCGCTGGGATTCAGGAATGAGCCGATTGCCTACAATCGGCAATCGCCCGTAATGTAGACAAAAGAAGAAGGATGCAGCTAACGTGTCCGTGTTCAAACGTCTAGGGCCTCTCCCGCCTCGGAACAAGCACGCCGAGTCCGCTCGGGTGGAAGATCTCGAGGAACTAGAGGACGATGATGAAGAAGAAGACAAGTATCATCGGCCAAGGTGGTGCCCTGATGGGCTCAGCCGTTCCCAAAAGCGAAGGGTTCAGCGACTACGTGGGTTGGAGGAAGCTGAAAGGTTATACCTGCACACGTTGAGGAAGGCGCGGCCCGATCTGGCCGCTAAAATTCAACGAACCCCGGACGAAGAAGGTCGGCCACAAAGGAAAGAGTGGCGCCTCAGACAAAAGAAAGCCGATGATGAGACATCGGCTGGCACAAACATGGTGTTCATCCTTCCAACGGAGTTTAGTGCTCCAGGATCAGACGAAGCACCTGTGGCACAACTTGACTGAGGCCCACGGCCGGTCATCTTTGAGAAGCCACGAGAAAGAAGCTACAGGCATCTGAAGGCCCTGTACTTGCGAGGTTACATCAACGGGCAGCCTGTCAACAAAGATGTTGGTGGACACCGGAGCGGCAGTCAACATTATGCCATACTCCATGCTACGTCGGTTGGGACGCTCTAGCTCGGATCTGATCAAGACCAATGTGACGCTGAGCGATTTCAATGGCCAAGCATCTGACGCACAAGGTGTTCTGAACGTGGATCCGACCGTAGGAAGGAAAACCGTCCCTACGACGTTCTTTATTGTCGACAGCAAGAGCACCTATGCTGTCCTACTAGGGAGAGATTGGATCCACGCCAACTGTTGCATTCCATCCACGATGCACCAATGCCTGATACAGTGGGATGGAGATGAAGTAGAAGTCGTCCACGCAGATGATTCAGCCGAGATTTCAACGGCTGGCATGAACGTTTGGGAGACATCAGGCCAAGAGCCACTCTCATGCATCAATTTGGACGATCGCGAGCGCATCGACGTGACAAAGGACGGGGTTAGGCTGGTTTTATCCACCGGCCTGACCGTGTAACAAGAGCAACATCTATGGACAAACGTGGCGATGCCGATCCATGTGATCGGCCCCAAAGATCTGTGGAGGAACATTGCAAAACCTTCATTGAGCAATGCAATCAATATGGAGGCCAATTCTAGCAATCGGCCAAAAATATCCTCACCATGTGTTCTGCCTAAGTTCAACGTCGATCTAAAGGGCAGTGGGTTTACGTCGACGGATGAGCTGGAAGAAGTCAACACTGTTCCTAACCGAGCCGACGTTCACATATAGTGCCTTGGCTAACCACAGAGCCGATATCAGCAGTTACCTGGCAGAATCGGCTCGGGGGCACCTAATCGTGAACATGTGGGAAATATTGGGGGCCGATAGAAAAATCGGCCAGTAAAAAAAATTCTCACGCGGTTTCTCGCAATGTACAGCCGATGCACGGACATCGACTTTAGAGCTAAGGAGCAAAGCCGATGCATAGCCATCGACTCTAGCACAATTACACAGGATCTACCCACTGCATGTTCAAGACACGGATGGCCTTCCAACCCTTTGTCGGATAAGCCGTTGATGTTTCACCTTCAATATCGGCTTTTAACGAAAGAAAAGGGGATCGATGGTGCAAGTTTGCTCGGATTCGCCCAAGTTCGGGTCCGTTTGTCTGAACGGTAGGTCCTCACCGCCTATCTCGCCTTAGCCGAGGCTCGGGGGGCAGCTGGTTTGGTAGGCACTCTGTTTTGAAAGCCGATTGGAGTGTCATCGGCTGACCCTGTATCATAAGTCCCGACGGAAGTGGTGGGTTGTTGCAGAGCCAGATCACTAGAGTTGCTGGAAGGAGACCATGGCGATGCATTACCATCGGCTCTTGATTTGTTAACTTATCTTAGCAATCGGCAAAATTGGTAAAAAGACAAAATCAGCTGAGAAATTTCTTCTTCATTAATAAGAGAGGATGTTTACAGTGAAGAGCCGATTGCTCGAGAAAGGAAGAACAAAAGAAGAGCCGATTGCTCAGGGACTACTAATCCTACATTGCTAATCCTCGCTAGCCTCGTCGTCGGCATCGGAGCTGTCGCCGGCGCTGCTCCCGGAGAAATCCTCGTCGTTGCTGCCCCAGCCCTCGGCCGGAGCCTCTTCTTCCTCGTCACCATCATCATCCTCGCTGTCCGTCCAAGCGCGGAAGCGCTTCGTCGGTGGATACCCAGCGGAAGAGGAGGAATCATCCTCCTCATCTTCTTCTCCTTCCTCGTCATCATCATCGTCCTCGCTGTCCGCCCACATGCGGGAGCGCTTTGTCGGCGGATACTTGGCGGAGGAGGAGACATCCTCCTCTTCTTCTCTACTCTTCTTCTTCCTCCTCCTTGTCGGAGGGGATGGGGTTCGCCCGGAGTGGAGGTCGTCTTCATCTCGCTCTTGCTCCTTCGATGACTCGAGAGATTGGAGGGAGAGGCTTGAGGAGGTAGAAGAAGAGGAAGACATTGCTACAGGGGAAGAGGGTTTTTCGGGTGCCGATGGACAGAACGAGCAGGGGGATGAAGTGGTGAACCGTTCGGCACGTATAAATAAAGAGGGTTGTAGTGGAGATTTAATGCCATGACGGTTCTCGAGGGCGTGATGCCGAAACTATCAATTCGTGCAGAGAAGCCAAGGAGGCGAGGTGAGATAATGAAAGATTCTGCGGCAGTTTTACTCTGCCACGACATGACCCGACGAAGGAGAAGCATAATGATTTTGGAAATGTCATTTCCAAAACCAGGGGGCATGAGAGATAATGATTTTGGAAATGTCATTTCCAAACCATGGGCATTGTATCCGGATTGACGATGATGGGCCGCGATTGAAGATGAGCTTGAAGAATATACATGGAAGAAATACATGAATCGGCCTTATATACCAAGTTTGGGCTAGTTGGCCCGTGTATCTGTAATATAGTAGGATACGTGTTGATTAGATGGAGTTTGGGCTCGTGCCCGGTTGGGATTGTTCCCACGTTAGAAAGTCCCTTGGACTATAAATATGTATCTAGGGTTTATGAAATAAACAACAATCACGTTCACCACAAACCAATCTAGGCGCATCGCCAACTCCCCCGTCTCGAGGGTTTCTTCCGGGTAAGCATCATGCTGCTTTAAATCCGGGTAAGCATCTTGCGATCTAGGCAGCACACGTTTATTCGTCGTTCATGCGTTGCTCGTACTGAAGCCTTTTTGATGGCGAGCAGCGTAGTTATCATAGATGTTTTAGGGTTAGCATTGTTCTTCGTATCATATGCTATCGTCGTGCGACCCCTAGACATCTAGCCGCCCTTACACCTATCTTGGGTGTAAGGGCGGCACCCCGCTTGATCATTATTAAGTAGATCCGATCCGTTATGATTGCTCCTTGTTCTTCAAGGATTAGTTTAATATCTGCATCGTTAGGCCTTACAAATAGGTTGAAGGATCCAGTGGCGCGTAGGGTGTAGTTTGCTAGCCCTAGATAGGATGTTCCGAGGATCAACCTCGTGTTGGTTTTTAGGCCTTGTCTAGGGTCGGTTTACGATCACCGTGCGTGGCCGCCAGGCTCAATCACGAGTAGGATGTTCCGATTATGCGGTGAAAACCCCAGATCATAGTAGGTCGTTTTAGCTTTGTTTTGATCAAGTAGGACCACCATCTGATCGTACACCTCGTACGCATCATGGGTGGATCGGCTCCTTGAGCCGATTCACAGGATAACCTGAGAGCCGATCGAGGCTCGTATTTAATGTTTACGTGTATGCCATGCAGGAAACTAAGCGAGGCATCATCCAACACCTTCCTGACCCGGTATAGGTCAGGTGGCACGCCCTTGCATCAGCATCGGACGTGCGTGCCGAGGCTTTGCGGGCCGTCGCTCGGAGGAACCAGGGCCAGCCGCAGTCCTGGGAGATTCCCGGCTCTACGGTGTTGCCCGTCGCTGCCCGCCGGTGGGTTTCTGACCGCAACAAATGGTGACAGTGTGTGCATCGTGTAGTACTTGGCGTAGGCTATGATTGTGATCTCTTGTAGATTATGAAGTTAACTATTGCTATGATAGTATTGATGTGATCTATTCCTCCTTTCGTAGTGTGAAGGTGACAGTGTGCATGCTATGTTAGTACTTGGTTTGGTTATGTTGATCTGTTATGCACTCTAAGGTTATTTAAATATGAACATTGAATATTGTGGAGCTTGTTAACTCCGGCATTGAGGGTTCGTGTAATCTGATACGCGTACAACACGCGTCCGTTGAGAACCCCAAGAGGAAGGTGTGATGCGTACAGCGGCAAGTTTTCCCTCAGTAAGAAACCAAGGTTTATCGAACCAGTAGGAGCCAAGAAGCACGTTGAAGGTTGATGGCGGCGGGATGTAGTGCGGCGCAACACCAGGGATTCCGGCGCCAACGTGGAACCCGCACAACACAACCAAAGTACTTTGCCCCAACGAAACGCGTGAGGTTGTCAATCTCACCGGCTTGCCGTAACAAAGGATTAGATGTATAGTGTGGATGATGATTGTTTGCAGAAAACAAGAGAACAAGTATTGCAGTAGATTGTATTCAATGTAAAAGAATGGACCGGGGTCCACAGTTCACTAGAGGTGTCTCTCCCATAAGATAAAATAGCATGTTGGGTGAACAAATTACAATCGAGCAATTGACAAATAGAGAGGGCATGACCATGCACATACATGATATGATGAGTATTGTGAGATTTAATTGGGCATTACGACAAAGTACATAAACCGCTATCCAGCATGCATCTATGCCTAAAAAGTCCACCTTCAGGTTATCATCCGAACCCCTTCCAGTATTAAGTTGCAAACAACAGACAATTGTATTAAGTATGGTGCGTAATGTAATCAATAACTACATCAATCCTTGGACATAGCATCAATGTTTTATCCCTAGTGGCAACAGCACATCCACAACCTTAGAACTTTCTGTCACTGTCCCAGATTTAATGGAGGCATGAACCCACTATCGAGCATAAATACTCCCTCTTGGAGTTAAGAGCAAAAACTTGGCCAGAGCCTCTACTAATAACGGAGAGCATGCATGATCATAAACAACACATAGGTAATAGATTGATAATCAACATAACATAGTATTCTCTATCCATTGGATCCCGACAAACACAACATATAGCATTACAGATAGATGATCTTGATCATGTTAGGCAGCTCACAAGATCCGACAATGAAGCACATAAGGAGAAGACAACCATCTAGCTACTGCTATGGACCCATAGTCCAGGGGTGAACTACTCACTCATCACTCCGGAGGCGACCATGGCGGTGAAGAGTCCTCCGGGAGATGATTCCCCTCTCCGGCAGGTGCCGGAGGCGATCTCCTGAATCCCCCGAGATGGGATTGGCGGCGGCGGCGTCTCGCGGAAGGTTTTCCGTATCGTGGCTCTCGGCATCGGGGGTTTCGCGACGGAGGCTTTAAGTAGGCGGAAGGGCAACGCGGGGGCCACACGAGGGCCCCACACACCAGGGCCGCGCGGCCAAGACCGGGCCGCGCCGCCCGTCGTGGCGGCGCCTCGTGGCCCCACTTCCTTTCCCCTCGGTCTTCTGGAAGCTTCGTGGCAAAATAGGCCCCTGGGCGTTGATTTCGTCCAATTCCGAGAATATTTCCTTACTAGGATTTCTGAAACCAAAAACAGCAGAAAACAACAATTGGCTCTTCGGCATCTCGTTAATAGGTTAGTGCCGGAAAATGCATAAATACGACATATAATGTGTATAAAACATGTAGATATCATCAATAATGTGGCATGGAACATAAGAAATTATCGATACGTCGGAGACGTATCAGCATCCCCAAGCTTAGTTCTCGCTCGTCCCGAGCAGGTAAACGATAACAAAGATAATTTGTGGAGTGACATGCCATCATAACCTTGATCATACTATTGTAAGCATATGTAATGAATGCAGCGATCAAAACAATGGTAATGACATGAGTACACAAGTCGAATCATAAAGCAAAGACTTTTCATGAATAGTACTTCAAGACAAGCATCAATAAGTCTTGCATAAGAGTTAACTCATAAAGCAATAAATCAAAGTAAAGGTATTGAAGCAACACAAAGGAAGATTAAGTTTCAGCGGTTGCTTTCAACTTATAACATGTATATCTCATGGATATTGTCAATGTAGAGTAATATAATAAGTGCAATATGCAAGTATGTAGGAATCAATGCACAGTTCACACAAGTGTTTGCTTCTTGAGGTGGAGAGAAATAGGTGAACTGACTCAACATAAAAGTAAAAGAAAGGTCCTTCAAAGAGGAAAGCATCGATTGCTATATTTGTGCTAGAGCTTTGGTTTTGAAAACATGAAACAATTTTGTCAACGGTAGTAATAAAGCATATGTATCATGTAAATTATATCTTACAAGTTGCAAGCCTCATGCATAGTATACTAATAGTGCCCGCACCTTGTCCTAATTAGCTCGGACTACCGGGATTATCATCGCAATACACATGTTTTAACCAAGTGTCACAAAGGGGTACCTCTATGCCGCCTGTACAAAGGTCTAAGGAGAAAGTTCGCATTTGGATTTCTCGCTTTTGATTATTCTCAACTTAGACATCCATACCGGGACAACATAGACAACAGATAATGGACTCCTCTTGAATGCATAAGCATGTAGCAACAATTAATGTTCTCATATGAGACTGAGGATATATGTCCAAAACTGAAACTTCCACCATGATTCATGGCTTTAGTTAGCGGCCCAATGTTCTTCTCTAACATTATGCATGCTCTAACCATTTAATGAGTGGTAAATCTCCCTTACTTCGTACAAGACGAACATGCATAGCAACTCACATGATA
>NC_061508.1:358053254-358142535 GCF_022539505.1 Lolium rigidum
AACCAAGCACAAGTTTTTGGCTGTAGCCTCGGGGCTACTCCCATCGGGAACGCCTGTTCGCGTGCCCGATGAAATTAAAAAAGGAAAAGGAAGAAAGATAGAAAAGCAAGAGAGTATATTTCGAGTTATAATTAACTCTACATATACTCCCATCGGGAAATTAATATAAGTCATATTTGACTCGATAAAATGTGCCATTCCAACAGCCGGAAAAGCACTCGACAATATATTCTCGAACGCCAAAGTTGCGATCAATTTCCGAATGCCGCAAATTTGCGAAGGTAAGACCCCGGATCCGTTCTGCCGGGCGTGGCATCGCCTAAGACTGCGCTCTGCTACTTTTATCCGTATCAACGGATACGAAGAAAAATCCTAACGGACGCGTTAGGTACTCGATAAATTCGACCGGGACTCGACAGTAATGGTAAGACCTTAAGCGGCACCTGTCGGAGTTTGCACCAGTATCCCGAGATCATGTCCAGGGACGTGATCTTGAAGTAGGTTTTTGCGGATTGCCACTAGAGCAGTTAACTAGTACCTGATCCGTCAGATGAACTAGCCCCAACTACCAGTATCCCTGTACAATATAGAAATTTATATGAAGAAATATAGAGAAGTTTAAATTGTCAAATAAAAATAAACAGTGGAGATTTTCCCTGACTCTACGATTCAAGCAAAATCTCGGGGGCTACTGACATAGGCATCCAAAATGGGCTTGCCAAAGATAGTACCCGGGGTTTAATGAAGGCCCACTACCCGAAGAATAAGAAGATTCGGGAGCCCAAGATATATTAAGGAAAGTAGAGTTGTAATAGGAAGTGTTGTTTGTAATCTGGCGGGATGAGTTAGAAACCGTCCCGGACTCTGTAACTTGTACGAGACGAAACCCTCGGCTCCGCCTCTTATATAAAGGGGGAGTCGAGGGACGAAGAGATCATCGAATCATTGTTCACAAACCCTAGTTTTCATAATCGTCGAGTACTTTTCGGCTGAAACCTTCGAGATCTACTTGCCCTCTACTTCTAACTAAACCCTAGCCTATAACCCGTAGGCATTGACAAGTTGATACCTTGTCACCGACTTTGCTTTCTTTGCCAAGAAATACAAGGCAAAGTTTCCAATGCTCCTCAATGACAAGAAGAAGAAGAGAACTTGCTACAATTGTGATGAAGATAGCCACTTTGCAAATGAGTGCCCTTATGAGAAAAGGGTAGACAAGCCAAGATTCATCAAAGGGGTCAAGCCAAGATTGAAGCCAAACCCAATCAACGATCGATTCAAGAAGAACAAGGGAAGAGCTTTTGTTGGAGCCGAGTACTTGTCCGATGATGAAGATGAAGATGAGGAGAAGGAGGCCGGGGTGGCCGGCTTGGCTTTCTCCAAGCCCGGGTCACTCTTCACATATGACTACTCCAAGGACTACTCCATGGAGAATGATGTTGGTTCCTCCTTCATGGCAAGAATGACTCAAGATGATGACTCCGATGACTCTTCCTCCTCTACAATCGTTGGCTCTTGTCTTATGGCAAGGGAAACCAAGGTAATGGAACCTCCACCTTCCTTATCTAGTGTCCTTGATGATGAAAACAAAAATCAAGAAGAATTAATTGTGCTTAAGGAACTCTATGATGTTAGATGCACCCTTCGTGGTGAAGCTCTTGTCAAGTTTGATTTCTTGATGGACTCACTCAAGGAAAAGGATGAGTCCATTGAGGAATTAGAATATCAATTGGATGAAAAGGAACGGAGATTCAATCTCCTAAGACAAGAGCTAAAAACCGAAAGGTGCATATCTCAAGGCCTTAAGCAACAAATTGAAACTTATGAACTTGATAAAGTTAAGGACCTAGAAACTATTGATAGGGCTCAATCTTTGACTCAAGTGCTCCATACCTCAAAGGAGGAACTTGAAGTTGCTCATGCTTCTCTCACTAGGGATCTTGACCACCTTGAAAGAGCTAACAAGCTTGTAAAGGATGAGATCAAGAAACTTGGAGAGAATCATGACCTACTCCAAGAAACCTACATGAAAGCACTTGAATCAATGAAGGATCCCATTGTTGTTGAAAAGCATGCTAGTTCTCCTACATCTTTTACTAGTGAGCATGCTAAGCTTGTTGAGGAACATGTTCGTTTACAAGAGGAACTTTCTTTGCATGTTGAGACCAATGCATATATTGAATCCTTGGTGACTAAATATGGTCTCGACTATCATCCTAATGAATCCTCTTGTGAGCATGCATCTATTCTTGAGGAAAATGTTAGGTTAACAAAGGAACTTGCAAAGTTCACCACCGCCAAGAACAAGATGGGATTGGATGACCTCTTAAGTAAGCAAAGGTCAAACAATCAAAAGTTTGGACTTGGATATGTTCCCAAGTCTCACAAGAAGAAGAAATACAACAAGGAGAAACCCGCTCAAGATAGGAACAAGAAGGTCACTAATAATGGCAAAGCCTCAAGGGGCAAAGCCACTAGTGGTGACCGCACGGGGCCAAACGATCACTATGCATTATTTGTTGATTATTATGGTGATGTTTATGCTAACTATGTTGGCCCTCCTAATGGCTATGCTTATAGAGAGTACTCAATTTGGGTACCAAAAGATATTGTTGCCATTGCAAAGGAACCCATTAATTGATGGGTTCCTAAATCCTCTACTTGATTTTGTAGGGGTATGCCTCCGGTGGTCCAAAATGGGTGTTTGATAGTGGATGCACCAATCATATGACCGGAGGAAAAGGTGTGCTTGATCAATTCATTGAGGATATCAACAAGAAGTCAAGCATCACCTTTGGTGACAACTCAAAGGGAAAGGTACTTGGGTATGTCAAGGTGGCAATCTCTAAGGACTTGTGCCTTGAGACTGTCATGCTTGTTGAATACCTTGGTTATAACTTACTTTCTATATATCATCTTGCCGATGCCGGTTACAATTCATATTTTACTAAGTATTATGTGCAAGTCTTTAGGAGTGACAATCTCAAATTGGTCCTTGTTGGATATGTGGAGAACAACCTTTACGTGGTTGATCTCTCGAAAGAGAGCCCCTCTCCCTCCACATGTCTAATGGCGGCCAAGCATGATGAAGGATGGTTGTGGCATCGCCGCCTTGGTCATGTTAACATGAGAAATCTTAAACAACTCCTAAAGGGTGAGCACATTGTTGGACTAACCGGCATTTCTTTTGAGAAAGATCGTGTATGCAGAGTGCATGTGTAGCCGGAAAACAACTCAAGAAGAAACATCCTATCAAGAGTATTGTCACCACATCTAGGCCTTTGGAGCTCCTTCATTTGGATCTCTTTGGGCCATCACATTATGATACTCTTGGTGGAAGCAAGTATGGACTTGTCATTGTTGATGATTACTCAAGATACTCTTGGGTCTTTCTCCTTAAGTCTAAGGATGAGACACATAGAGAGTTCATCACCTTCGCCAAGAAAGCTCAACGTACATATGAATCCGAGATCAAGGCGATTAGGACCGACAATGGCACCGAGTTCAAGAACTATACTATGCAAGAGTTTGTTGATGATGAGGGCATCAAGCATGAATTTTCGGCGCCATACACCCCTCAACAAAATGGTGTTGTTGAAAGGAAGAACCGGACTATCATTGAGATGGCAAGAACCATGTTGAGTGAATTCAACTCACCCCACAACTTTTGGGGAGAAACCATCTCCACGGACGTCCACTACTCCAACCGGCTCTTCCTCCATCCCCTTCACAACAAAACTCCATACGAGCTTCTTACCGGTAACAAGCCTAACGTCACGTATATTCGTGTCTTTGGATGCAAATGTCTTGTTAAGAACAACAAAGGAAAGCTCGGTAAATTTGAAACTAGAACTATAGAGGGCATATTTGTTGGTTATGCGGAGAACTCTCATGCCAATAGGTACTACAACCGGTCCACTGGGACTATTGAAGTATCTTGTGACGTGGTGTTCTTGGAGGATAATGGCTCCCAAGTGGAGCAAGTTGTTCCATGTGTTGCAGGTAATGATGATGATCCATCTAGTGCCATCAAGCATATGGGCATTGGACACATTCGGCCCATGGAAGTTCATAATGATGATCAAGATGATGGAATAGAAGTATCAAGCACGGCTCAAATGGAGCCTAGCTCAACTCAAGCCGAACCATCAAGTGCAACTCAAGAACCATCCTCCACTCAAGATGAGTCACATTCCGAAGAACAAGAAGAAAGTCCTCATTCCACAGAGCAAGACCATGATGATGACCAAGAAACATCTTCAACTCATGATCAAGCTCAAGTGATCCCTCATGTTCAAGCTCTAGCAAGAGATGAATTCATTGATCATGAAGGAACCATTCGGAATATCAAGGCCGCTACAAGGGCAAGTGACATGAAAGTAGATCAAGTCCTTGGTAGCATCTCAAGAGGAGTGGTAACTCATAGACACCATGCATTACTTATCACTTATTGTCAACACCATGCTTTTGTGTCTAGTTTTGAACCACTCAAGGTACATGAAGCCTTGGTTGATCCGGATTGGGTAATAGCTATGCGTGTCTTGATCTCCCCGGCAACGGCGCCAGAAAAATCCTTGCTGTTGGCGTGGTAGTAGTTAACACGTGTCCGTTGGAAACCCTAAGAGGAAGGTGTGATGCGTACAGCAGCGAGTTTTCCCTCAGTATGAAACCAAGGTTATCGAACCAGTAGGAGTCAAGAAACACGTGAAGGTTGTTGGTGACGGAGTGTAGTGCGGCGCAACACCAGGGATTCCGGCGCCAACGTGGAACCTGCACAACACAATCAAAGTACTTTGCCCCAACGTAAAAGTGAGGTTGTCAATCTCACCGGCTTGCCGTAAACAAAGGATTAGATGTATAGCATGGAAGATGGTGTTTGTTTGCGAAGAACGATAAAGAACAATTGCAGTAGATTGTATTTCAGATGTAAAAAATGGACCGGGATCCACAGTTCACTAGTGGTGTCTCTCCCATAAGATAAATAGCATGTTGGGTGAACAAATTACAGTTGGGAAATTGACAAATAAAGAAGGCATAACAATGCACATACATATATCATGATGAGTACTATGAGATTTAATCGGGGCATTACGACAAAGTACATAGACCGCTATCCAAGGCATGCATCTATGCCTAAAAAGTCCACCTTCAGGTTATCATCCGAACCCCTTCCAGCATTAAGTTGCAAACAACAGTACATTTGCATTAAGTATGGTGTGTAATGTAATCAACACAAATATCCTTAGACAAAGCATTGATGTTTTATCCCTAGTGGCAACAGCACATCCACAACCTTAGAACTTTCTGTCACTGTCCCAGATTCAATGGAGGCATGAACCCACTATCGAGCATAAATACTCCCTCTTGGAGTCACAAGTATCAACTTGGCCAGAGCCTCTACTAGTAATACATCTCCGACGTATCGATAATTTCTTATGTTCCATGCTACATTATTGATGATATCTACATGTTTTATACACATTATATGTCGTATTTATGCATTTTCCGGCACTAAACTATTAACGAGATGCCGAAGAGCCAGTTGTTGTTTTCTGCTGTTTTTGGTTTCAGAAATCCTAGTAAGGAAATATTCTCGGAATTGGACGAAATCAACGCCCAGGGTCCTATTTTGCCACGAAGCTTCCAGAAGACCGAGGGAGAGTCGAAGTGGGGCCACGAGGTGGCGACACACCGGGCGGCGCGGCCCGGGCCCCGGCCGCGCCGGCCCGTGGTGTGGGCCCCTTGTGCCGCCTCTTTACCTGCCCTTCTGCCTACTTAAAGCCTCCGTCGCGAAACCCCCGG
The DNA here is from genome assembly GCF_022539505.1 of Lolium rigidum. Classification (NCBI taxonomy): domain Eukaryota; kingdom Viridiplantae; phylum Streptophyta; class Magnoliopsida; order Poales; family Poaceae; genus Lolium; species Lolium rigidum. The sequence goes on from NC_061508.1 coordinate 358,059,057, forward strand.
TACCGAGAGCCACGATACGGAAAACCTATGCGAGACGCCGCCGCCGCCAATCCCATCTCGGGGGATTCTGGAGATCTCCTCCGGCACCCTGCCGGGGAGGGGAATCATCTCCCGGAGGACTCTTCATCGCCATGATCGCCTCCGGAGTGATGAGTGAGTAATTCACCCCTGGACTATGGGTCCATAGCAGTAGCTAGATGGTTGTCTTCTCCTCATTGTGCTTCATTGTTGGATCTTGTGAGCTGCCTAACATGATCAAGATCATCTATCTGTAATACTATATGTTGTGTTTGTCGGGATCCGATGGATAGAGAATACTATGTTATGTTAATTATCAAGTTATTACCTATGTGTTGTTTATGATCTTGCATGCTCTCCGTTATTAGTAGAGGCTCGGCCAAGTTTTTGCTCTTAACTCCAAGAGGGAGTATTTATGCTCGATAGTGGGTTCATGCCTCCATTAAATCTGGGACAGTGACAGGAAGTTCTAAGGTTGTGGATGTGATGTTGCCACTAGGGATAAAACATTGATGCTATGTCTAAGGATGTAGTTATTGATTATATTACGCACCATACTTAATGCAATTGTCTGTTGTTTTGCAACTTAATACTGGAAGGGGTTCGGATGATAACCTGAAGGTGGACTTTTTAGGCATAGATGCATGCTGGATAGTGGTATATGTACTTTGTCGTAATGCCCAATTAAATCTCACTATATTTATCATATCATGTATGTGCATTGTTATGCCCTCTCTATTTGTCAATTGCCCGACTGTAATTTGTTCACCCAACATGCTTTTATCTTATGGGAGAGACACCTCTAGTGAACTGTGGACCCCGGTCCTATTCTTGACATACTGAAATACAATCTACTCGCAATACTTGTTCTTTACCTGTTCTCTCGCAAACAATCATCTTCCACACAATACGGTTAATCCTTTGTTACATCAAGCCGGTGAGATTGACAACCTCACCGTTTCGTTGGGGCAAAGTACTTTGGTTGTGTTGTGCAGGTTCCACGTTGGCGCCGGAATCCCTGGTGTTGCGCCGCATTACATTCCGCCACCATCAACCTTCAACGTGCTTCTTGGCTCCTCCTGGTTCGATAAACCTTGGTTTCTTTCTGAGGGAAAACTTGCTACTGTCTGCATCACACCTTCCTTTTGGGGTTCCCAACGGACGTGTGTCAACTGCACGCATCAACTAGCAACGGAGAGCATGCAAGAACATAAATAACATATATGATAGATTGATAATCAACTTGACATAGTATTCAATATTCATCGGATCCCAACAAACACAACATGTAGCATTACAAATAGATGATCTTGATCATGATAGGCAGCTCACAAGATCTAACATGATAGCACAATGAGGAGAAGACAACCATCTAGCTACTGCTATGGACCCATAGTCCAGGGGTGAACTACTCACACATCAATCCGGAGGCGGTCATGGTGATGAAGAGACCTCCGGAGATGATTCCCCTCTCCCGGCGAGGGTGCCGGAGGCGATCTCCTGAATCCCCCGAGATGGGATTGGTGGCGGCGGCGTCTCTGTAAGGTTTTCCGTATCGTGGCTCTCGGTACTGGGGTATTCGCGACGAAGGCTTTAAGTAGGCGGAATGGTAGAGTCGGGAGAGGCACGGGGGCCCCACACGCTAGGGCCGCGCGGCCAGGGCCTGGGCCGCGCCGCCCTAGTGTGTCGCCACCTCGTGGCCCCACTTCGTATCTCCCTCGGTCTTCTGGAAGCTTCGTGGAAAAATAAGACCCCGGGCATTGATTTCGTCCAATTCCGAGAATATTTCCTTTGTAGGATTTCTGAAACCAAAAACAGCAGAAAACAACAATCGGCCTCTCTCGGCATCTCGTCAATAGGTTAGTGCCGGAAAATGCATAAAAATGACATATAATGTGTATAAAACATGTGAGTATCATCAATAAAGTAGCATGGAACATAAGAAATTATAGACACGTTTGAGACGTATCACGCGCCCCGATACGGTGTCCGGCGCCCCGATCCCATCCCCGCCCCACAGGGGACGCTCCGGGCACGCCGGACACAACGAAAAGCGAGGCGGGGAGTGGCGAGGCTGACCCGTCAGCGGCACATTGAATTTTAACCTAACCGTCGCCTACCTCGCGACGGAAGTTATTGGCGCGCAGCGACGGTGCAGTTCCCGCAGAGGCGCAGCGAAGCGTCTCGTCGCGCCTAGCTATGCGTGCCGGCGTTAATGAGCGCCACCGCTCCCCCGCTTCCCTCCGGCCTATAAAAAGGGCCACCTCTCATCGTCCCTTTCACACACAAACCCTAGCGCCTCTCTCCCCAACCCTAGCCGCCACCATCTCAAGGGTCGACGCCATGGCTAGTAGAGGCGCAGGCCGAGCTCGCGGCCGTGGTCGTGGCGGCGGCAGAGCTGCACGCTCGCCGTCGCCTGCGATGTCGTCGTCTTCATCGTCGGACATGCAGGACGAGGAGGGGCCCGTGCTGATCGAGTTCGTCGTTGTCCTCAAGGGCGACCCACACGCCATCCAGAGGCTGCCGGACGCCTTCGCCGACTTCGTTGCCGGTGATGGGCGCCCAGGCTCGATGCATCTGCGGGAGGATGACTGCGGCTGCTACCGGTGGATCGTCGACGTAATCTTCGACGCGCGCGGCAAGATGTACGTCCACATCGGCTGGGAGAGGTTCGCGCGCTACCACCGCCTCCAAGCCGGATTCGTGTTCGTGTTCTCCTACTTTGGCGACAGAGACATAAGCGTCAAGGTGTTCGACGAGACGCGTTGCCGCCGGCACTACCGCGGCGACAACGCCGAGGAGGACGACGACTGACGAGTGTTGTTTCTTCGCAGCGAAAATATGCACGGAGGTTTCTGGTTGTTCTTCCTCGGAAGAACCAACAGGGGCACCGTCACCAGCTGGATTTTCCACTTTGGGTGACTGGGTGTGCCCTCGAGTGTTCATTATATATCTTCATGTAAACCACGTACCAAATTATATATTAGTTTGTGAAATATTTCTTCTCTTTATTAAAATAAAAATGCAAAAAACAAAAAAAGAGTATTTTAATGTTTGGGAGCGACGATTGGGGAACGTGGCTGGGGAGCGACGTTCCCCAAACACGACACGAACGGAACACGTTCCCCAAACACTTAATCCGACGCCGTTTGGAAATGATTTGGGGACGCAACTGAAGATGCTCTAAGCCTCTACCCATCCGTGAAAGCCTCCGTGCACACCGCGCACTTCTCCTCCGGCGTCGCGTCGCCTCGCTTGCGACCACCACAAGCAGGACGGATGGCGCCCACGCCACAGGCCGGAACTCGGAAGGACGGCAACATCGCCGTCCGGGTACAAGTCATCCACCGCAATATCGCTGTCGTCCGAGTACGCCTAGTCCGCTGGCATGTTTTTTGTGGTGTTTGCTGAAGTTGTAGGATCGGCACCCGGCTCCCTGTCCTTCTCGGGCAAGGACAGGTCACAGGCGCCAGGAGGCGGAATCTGCAGACGGTTCACTGGAGTGGGACTCACGTCCCGATCAGTGTCATACTCATAATTCTTGTTGAGGAACAAAAAGAAAAGAGTAAAATCCATCCGTAGTCATTGAACTTGTTCGCCTTATTCACTATGGTCACCGTATATAGAAATATGCTATTTACAGTCATCCAATACACGTTGAAGCTCATTTAGGTCACTGGTATGTGGTAGAGCTACGTATTTCGCTGGTGTGGAAAGTTGTAGACCCATCTACTCCAGATCGCGCAACTGCGCTTCCCCTTTCCCGATGGTTTTCACCGGCTCCAGCAACCCCACGGCCGCCGGCTCCACGACATTAGAATCTTCCTCGCACCCACCACCGCCTCCGTCTTCCTTTCCCTCGCAGCAGCCTCCCCTTCCTTTGCGCGCGACCACGCAGCCGCCATCCTCCTCAACCATCTTAGAGCATCTCTAGCAGAACACAAACCGCAAACCCCAAATCAGTGTATCCAGGCCACTCCAAACGCGTTTTGGGGTTAAAAAAACAACCACGCAGTTCAAACACCGCAAAAAAGCCCCTAAAACAGCATATTTCATCGTGTCCCCACATTTAGCTCTTTTCTTTTTTTCTTTTGTTTCCCCCTTCTTCCTCACCCTTCCTTCTCCTTCTTCCTTCCTGCGCGCAGGCCGCCCACGCCGGCCGCCCCCGTCCCGCCCCCGCCCGCTCACCGGCCGGCCCAGCCCCGCCTGCCACCGGCCGGCCCCGCTCGCGCCGTCGCCCGCTCGCCCCTGCTGTCCGGCCAGCCCCGCCCGCCCCCGCTCGACCGCGCTCGCCGGCCGGGCATGTGCTCGCAGCAACCCCTTTTCCCGCCCCCGCCGACAGCCCTGTCCAAATTCCGGCGAATTTTGGCCCGCTTCCAGCGAATTTGGTAGACCACGGAGCTAGTACAGACTGAAGTTTCATTCGCGCCAACGCGGATGTCGGGATGGGGTTCTCTTTCGGAAGGCCTTGCGAGACTGGGTATTTGAGGTTATCGCGAGGCGAAACTGGATAGCCTGGAAAAAAAAATCCGGATGGGGGCCCGAGGCGGTGTCTGAACCGTCCCTTTTTCCCTCTAAAACCCCAAAATAGCAGTTATTATGCAGATGAGGGTCGGATGGGGTGTCTGCTAGAGATGCTCTTACCAGAGTATCTATCCTTAAACTCTTGTCCTGAAACTCCATCCTTCGCCAGCGATTGCGCAACCGCGCGCTTCGCCGAGCTCAGCAAGAAGGAGATGGCCGTGCTCCTCGTGGACACCGACAAGGTCACTAGCAAGAAGGGGAGGGCCGTGCTCGACGACGTCCTGTGTGCCTACACGGGTCTCCAGTCTGCGCGCGCACGCGGTGGTTTTACTGGTGCTGGTCAAAAATATGTTCCGCGTGTCGGACACATCCACAGAGTTCGCCGTCTTCGTGCTCTGTGCCTCTGCTGCACCGAGGCGCTGCCAGTGGTTTTGCTCCAGAGGCGGGGACGGCATGGACGACTAGGACGAGGCAACCACCAACAGCTCGCGACAGCGTAAGCTCTGGTGGAAGCCACAGGCGGCGTAAAGCAGATTGGTGGACCCATTCCGCGGGGCGTGATTCTGTAGGCACTCTCTGTACCTCCGTGGCAGCGTCCATCCGGACCCGTCCCCTAGTGGTAGGGCGCACAGGGGAGGTCCCCAGAGGCAGGCGCAGTGGACGTTGCCGAGGAGTTGGGGAGGCACGAGGCATCCACTCGGTGGAGCACCATTTGGTGAAGGATACGTTTTTTTTTATAAAAGAGAACTAATTTGTGGGTCTTTTTGCAAAAGAAAATTCCGTGCTAGAATCCTACTTAGCCTGATAGATGAGTCCGCAACTTGCCACATCAGCCAAATACGTATGTCTACCACACATCAGTGACCTAGATGAACTCCAACGCGTATTCAGTGACCGTAACTAGTGTATTCCTAGGTACAGTGACCATGGTGAGTAAGGCCGACAAGTTCCATGACCATTGATGGATTTTACTCAAAAGAAAAAGTGAGGCGGTGGCCGCACCGTGTACAGGAAGGCCCAGCACCGTGTTATTCAGGGCCCCTAATTATACCACCCCAGTCCTCGATCCCCAATCTCCTAAATCCTAATCCCCTTCGATCTCGCCGTCAGCTGCTCGTCCTCTCACCCGCGTTTCTGCAAGCCCTAACTGTTCAGGTGGTGAATCAACGCCCCGTGCTCGGGACGGGGAGAGGGAGGCCAGGCGAAAGCACCGCCGCGTGGATTGCAAGGTCCTTACTCAGGACGGGGAGAGCGTGGAGCGTTCACAGGTTGAGACTGTTAGGATTTATTTATTAGATAAATAAGAGGTTAATCCTCACTTGTAATTAGCGATGCGGTTGCTCTTTGGCAACCGACGCTGCGCCTCCATGTCCCCTGCGAACGGACGCATCTCTCCGTTCGCGTCCCTTGGCATTGTATAAGTATCAAGATCATCGATGGAATAGAACACTTGTGGATTCATTTGCTCAATCCCCGATTCTCTCTAAACACGTTATCAACACGATGAAGCGGAGACGGCGTGGTGGACGCGGTGCAGCAGCGGCGGAGCCTCCCGCATCGTTGTCGAGGACGGCATCCCGCGCGGCTGCCGGCGCGTGGAGAGACGGATCGAGCCTCGACTGGGCGGGCTCGGCGGTCGCGAGTTCGTGCGCCGGAGTTGGAGACGGCAGGTCGGGCGACGCAGCACGCGACGACGCCTCGGGCACCTCAGGTTCGGCCTCCTCCTCAACGTGGATCCCCTGCTGTGCAAGCTCGGGGCAGGCCCAGCCGTGCACTGGGCAAGGCAGGGGCGGAGGCGGAGCGGCGAGGGCCGGGTCGTCGACGTCCATGTCGTCGCTGGCCGGTTCCATCTCCTCGTCGGCGAAGAGGTTGTGCGTTGCTGGTCCGGCGAGGATCCACGCCGGCGGCGGCTGTGCCTCCGGTATCACCAGTGGGGCGGGTGGGACGGCTTGGGCGTTCGATGGCCCTGCGCCATCACCACCTCTGCGACCACGACGAGGGCCATGGCGGCGACCTCCGTACCAGCGGAAGCCGTAGCGGTGGCGCTCGTTCCGGCGGAAGACCTGGCGATGGCCACCGAGGTGTCGAAGGCACTGCGTATGGCGGTTGTGGCGGCGAAGTCCACCAGCACCATGGCGGCGGCGCGCGACAAGGCGGCTCCGGCTACTTTCCTGGCGAAGAAGATGCAGGAGGAAACCAATGAAACCTCCTGCAGGCATTTTCTCACCTTTTTGTTGTTCTTGGTCCTTCTCCGGTGATCGCCGGAGTTCCGGCTGTTTGCTCTCGGTAGAGACGCGCTGATAACGTGTTTAGAGAGAATCGGGGATTGAGCAAATGAATCCACAAGTGTTCTATTCCATCGATGATCCCCACGAGCTACAGAACGGAGGGGAAATAAAGATTTTACAAACGAAGTCATGTGATAACCTCGCTGATTTGTTTACCAAGTCCCTACCAAGTTCATTATTTCATAAATATGTACATGGAATTGGTATGAGGAGGCTTCGTGACTTGCAAGATTCCGGAGGAGAAATCTCCCCAGTTATAACCTGTTGAAGATCATCGGATCTTCGATGTTGCACTCTTTTCCTTTGTGAGTTTTCCTAACGGCCTTCTCATGAAAGGTTTTTAATGAGGCAATATCAGTACAAGCATGGATGACATATGTCATTTTCTCCTTATTTTTCCCACAGGGTTTTCGGAAGGAGTTTTTCATGGCATATGGTATTTTCTCTTCTATTTTTCCCACAGGGTTTTTGGAAGAGACTATTCCCAGGATGATCGATCACAAGGACAAGCAAGGATTAGGGGGAGTGTTAGGATTTATTTATTAGATAAATAAGAGGTTAATCCTCACTTGTAATTAGCGATGCGGTTGCTCTTTGGCAACCGACGCTGCGCCTCCATGTCCCCTGCGAACGGACGCATCTCTCCGTTCGCGTCCCTTGGCATTGTATAAGTATCAAGATCATCGATGGAATAGAACACTTGTGGATTCATTTGCTCAATCCCCGATTCTCTCTAAACAGAGACAACCGACGGAAGGGCCGCATCTGAGGAGTCCACCAGCTTCAGTTCATCCTCTCCAACGGAGTCCACCGGATCGGATGCTGAAGATCCTAAAGAGTTCAAAGACAACTTCAGACGAATTAAGGCTCGTTATGCTGCTACTGCTAATCGACCCAACGATGCTGCACAAGGTACTACTATCATAACATCATACCTAGTTCTAGAGGCTACGGAATTGCAATTGAGAAACTAATACTGAATGAACTATCAGCCAATAAAAAAAAAGACAAGAAGGAATTCGTGATCGTTTTAGTAATTCTCCCAAAGAACCAGACTTTTTGATAACTCCAGAGAAATAACAAAAGGAATACGTGTTATCACTAAATCATCATCAACAGAAACAAAAAAGGCAAAGAAGGCACAGATATGGCTTGCCGGTAGTGACGACTCTACTATGTCCGTGTATTTTTTTCTCAGCAATCTGTCATCAACGGTGTTTGTACGTTACTACCTAGTAGATGGAAGCGTGCGGTGAAATCCTCTTCACCAGAGTATGGTGTTATTTATAATTTGTGAAGATGTTCACGTCTCTAGTTACAGAGATGCATCATTTTCCCTCAAAGGCACCAGTAGTTAATCAACCTAGTACAACTGCATCTTTCTTGTGTGTTGCGCGTGGCTCTTAGACTAGTCACAATGGGAAGTATCATATACTAGTATCATGCACATGATACTAGTTTGTGATACCACCTTCACAATGCATAGTATCATAATATGGTATCATACTTATGTCATATTTAATGATTTGTAGAATCTCAATGCAAATGTGTGTACATGATGTATTTGTCATGAAATTTTCTAGGTTTATGTGTCATGATACGGTATCATATTATGATACTACTCTCATCTCTCACCTCATTAATTGATGTGACACATCAGATTTTTGCCAACATGGCATGCATGATACTACTTATGATACTCCCATTGGGGCTAGTCTTAGCTCCCTGCAGTGTATTTATTTTTCTGATGCGGCAAACCTTGGCCCACGTGGACATAGGAGTGTTAGTTAAGATTTTGCAGTTTGAATACTTTTCGCACTTGATGTGTATCTTTCTCGAAAATTAGCATAAAAATTATCTTGTTGCAGTTCGAAGAGAATCTAAAGATTGTTGCAACCTCACAGTGGAGACTGAGTTCTGCGACATTGACGATGGCATTTCCCGGAGTTGCAAAGCTCGAAAAGTGGCTCTGCTAGCTTCACGGTCCGTCGTCGGTCTCGCTTCATTTTCAGGTGTTCCTGTTTCTCCTTCCCGCTAGCATTTTCCTCCATATACAATGCATGGCTTGCATCATACTGACTCGATCCCTACTTATTTGTTTCTACTTTCCAGATGAAAAGAGGATAAGAGTTTGCTCCGGATGCGTGATACCATCTAAGAGCATCTCTAGTGGATGGTCTATATTTGGTTGTCTATATGTTCATATAGACAATGGTCTAAAAAGATTCTCTTTTAGACATTCCCAGTTTTTCAGTGGATGGTCTATATTTAGAAGGTCTATAATCTCTCTCCTATATTTTAATAATATCTTTTAACCATCACTCAATATTTCAAATGGCTATATTTTCAACGGCTAGTTTTCCAACGGCTAGTTTTCCAACGGCTAGTTTTCAGTTCTACATATACCACCCCCTCCCACCTCTCATCCATCATTCTTGGTTGTGCCTTCACTCATCTCTCTTCCAGATTCCTTTGTTCTCTCTCACACAACACAATGAGTGGAAACATTTCCTCTTTAGATATGCTTATGAATTCGTCGTCATCTTCATCCGACGACGACGAACTCATTCTTGCAGCATTTGCTGAGCGCGAGGAGGAAGAGCAGGGGAATGCTCGACGCCATGGCGGTTCCAAGCATGGTCGTCAGACAATCGATCGATCAAGAGGTGCCGGATTTGTTCTTCTCTGGAATGACTACTTCAGAGAAAATCCTAGCTATCCTGAACACTTCTTTCGTCGAAGGTTCGTAATTAATTAGTACATTACTCTATGTTTGCCTATGTTTCACCTCCCTGTCTCATTTACTTTTTACGCACAGGTTTAGGATGTCCCGTGTTCTGTTCAATCGCATAGTTGATAATATACTTGAACATGATTATGATGGTTATTTTACGCAAAAAAGAAGTGCTTGTGGACTTCTTGGTTTGCATCCATTGCAAAAGATGACCGCGGCAATGCGGATGCTAACTTATGGAATAGCAGCTGATGGTGCCGATGAGTACATCCGTTCCGCGGAAGCTACAAATTTAGAAGCTTGCAAGAAGTTTGTGATCAAAGTTTGTGAAATCTTTGGGGATAAGTACCTGAGATCTCCAAATGAAGAAGATACTGCAAGATTACTTGCATTAGGGGAGGAAAGAGGATTTCCTGGTATGTTAGGGAGTATAGATTGTATGCACTGGGGTTGGAAAAATTGCCCCAAAAATGGCATGGCATGTTTAAAGGCCATGTGAAAGAACCCACAATGATCTTGGAAGCAGTTGCTTCACAAGATCTTTGGATTTGGCATGCTTTTTTTGGCTTACCAGGGTCTAACAATGATCTGAATGTTCTACAACGTTCTCATGTGTTTGCAAAGCTAGCTGAAGGTGAAGCTCCAGAAGTGAACTATACTGTCAATGGTCATCAGTATACAATGGGGTATTACCTTGCAGATGGCATATATCCAAAATGGGCAACATTTGTGAAGACCATACCATCTCCCCCAACCAGAAAGAAGAAACATTTTTCTCAAAGGCAAGAGGCGGCTAGAAAGGATGTGGAACGAGCCTTTGGAGTTCTGCAATCTCGTTTTGCCATTGTTCGAGGACCTGCGAAAGGATGGAAACGTAAAGAAATTGGTGATGTCATGAAAGCTTGTGTCATAATGCATAATATGATAGTTGAAGAGGAGCGACACACTGGTCGGCAAAACTACACTTATGAGGCAATGGGAGAAAGAGTCAAAGTATCTCGTACACATGCAGAAGAGTTGAGTGCTTTCATTCAGATGCATCAACAGATTAGAAATAAAGATGATCTGGTGTACTATCTGGTGTACCACCCCAATGTGTGTCACCACCTACATTCAACATGTCCAGAAATGACGAGTTGTCCATTTGTGAGTTGATCTCATTTGAGAGGTCCATCTGTGAGTTGCTCAACTGTGACTTGTCCATCTATATGTTAAATAAACAACAAGTCAAAAATCAGTACAAACAAAGCAGTACCAGCAGTATCTACAAACAGCAGCAAATTTCAATTTCAATTTCAGTATACCAAACAGCAGTATATCTGTATATGCCCACCACAAAGCTTCAAAACTTCTGCAGCTATATTAAACCAAATCGATTGGAAGGGAAATACTATGACCAACAATTAGCAGTAGCACACGTGAAACAAGTGAGTAGCAGCGTGCCTTCTCTATGCTCTAGCACCATCTCGTGGGCATCTGCTGCCTCCGTTCCACCTAGCAACACCCATCCCCTTCCCAGAAGTGCTGCCCTGCCTCCCCCTGCGCTCTCTCCTCTGCCTAGATCGAACGAATCCGGCGACAAAGGCCGCATCGGCGGCCAGGTCAAACGAATCCGGCGACAAAAGGTCGTGGTGGCGGCCAGATCAAACGAATCCGGCGACAAAGGCCGCGGCGGCGGCCAGATCGATCTCGTCCTGACCACGTGACGGCGGGTAGGCGCGCCGGCGAGCTATCCTCACCATCTCTCAGTCATTTGAGCAAGGGACAGGGCATACCTCGTGACGGCGGGCAGGCGCGCCGGCGAGCTCGCGGGAGTGGTGCCTCTCCAAGGATTCCGGACGGGGGCGGGAGGTAGCACTAGCGCGAGCGGTTGGTGTTTCGACGTCGTGGCTCGGTCGTCCAGGTTTGGACGATGGGTAGCAGTTTTGGGTGGTCGTCTAAATTTAGACCTCCGTTTAGACGAGTCGCTGGAGAGCCTTTTTTGCCTCACATCGTCTATACTTGTGTTGGACGACCATATACACCATCCACTAGAGATGCTCTAAGGGCTCTACAGATACTACCAAAATCTTAACTTCGGCAACCCTAGTAAGGGTTCTTAATGCAAATAACAGTGTGATTCCAGATGTAAAGGTGGGTGCAACCTACAATGTACTCTGGTTAAAATAGCGGGCTATAGCCGATAGCCGCGATTTTTTTTTAAACTATGAAAGGCTATAGCCGGGCTATAGCGGGCTATAGCCATATAGCGAATTTGCTAAATAATGAAAAAAAAATTGGGCATCATATAGTCATATATATATATATATCAATAATTCACAAATTAATAACATAATAACATCTTCATATAGGAGATACACATAATAGTTCACACATAGTTAAATACATAGTTTTGTCTAAATATTACAACATTATTACGTAGTTTAGGACATAGTTATGCCCATAATTACATAACTAGAGTTTGGTGGCTATTTCGCCAAGCAAATGGGCCGGCCGACTGAAAATTTTGGTCCAAAATTATGGGGCCATTGGCGGGAAGTTAGCGGCTATGAGGCTAAATTAAGGCTAAATAGTCTTAGTCGGGCTATTAGCGGCTATTTCTGTTATAACCTCTAAAGCCTCTAGCTATAGCCGCAGGCCTCGCGAAAGGCTATAGCCGGGCTGTAGCCCGGCTATAGCCTGGCTATAGCCGGATATTTTAAACGGAGACAATGTATAGTTCCTCGCTAATGTACCTGTAGTACACAATATGTATTTTTCTTTCTAACATGAGGTTTGTTGTCTTGGTACCGATTGTAGATCAAGGTGTGTCTACCGAATGCGCATATCTTGGATGGCTCCATATCTATGGTAGACTTTCACTATAACATAGCTGTTGTTGAAGTGAAATCTGATCAGAAACTCCCAGAGGCAATTCTGGTGAGTGACGTTATCAAGCGGTGCTAGCAATTGGACGTTTCTATGATCATGGTGGAGTGATGTGCGCAAAGGGCAAAATCAGGAAAGAAGCTAGTACCTTCGAGTGCTCGGAGCTTCTAGTGTCAAGCTGTCGGACAACCATGGTAATCATAGGATGATTTACATCACTAAAATGGGCAATATTAGCATCAAGCACAACCATGGTATACATGATTTACATCATTAAAATGTTTTTTATAGTTTTAAAAATTAGATATATATGAAAATAAAATGTTTGATGTGGTTACCTATTTACGTGTATAAATGACAGTTGCATTAATTTTATTTCTTGTCATAGTTTCTTCATGTGAATATGTCTATGTCTAGGTACAATAAGTTTTGGTTATCTGCGTATGATTTTTGGTGCATTATTTTGATTGCTCTTCTGCTTTTGCTTTGGATGCCATTTGGTCAACATGTCTGTAATCATTTATTTATTTTGACTAGACGGGTGTTGGAGGACCCCTTGTAAATTCTGATGGTCATGTTGTGGGCCTCAATTTCTATAGAGAGAAACACACTCCGTTTATTTCAACGTCTGTTATATTAAGATGCTTGAAACATTGGCGGAGGTATGGGTAGGTCCATTCCTATTGACAACACTGCAAATTTCATCGATACCTGGCAAGATATAATGCTTTTAGCAACCTTGCATGTGATTAATAACTTCTTATTTGTAGAGAAATAATTCGACCTTGGCTTGGAATCAAGTATACGCCTCTTGAGATGTTGCCTATTAGAGTTTTGGAGAGATGTGCATATGCTGGCAAGGGTTTGTATATTTCAAATGTAGGAAACTCTTCTTTATTGTTGTTTATTAATTAATTATCTAGCTCACGAAAAGTTCACAGTATTTGTTTCCAGAATAGTTATTTTCCTAATGTGAACTGAGATCGTAGACATTTTTGCTATTATAAATGGTAATAAGTCTTTGTTAATAATCTTTTGTGGATTTCACAACATGGATGGCACTACTACACTTGGTAGATATTCTTGCATAATTATGATACCTTATAAAATCATAACTTTTTGTAGTGGAGAAAACCATCCCAAATTTAGGCTGCTATTGGACCCGGGTGGAAATCGTACACTTTCATAGAAAGGCTATTCGCATAATCGACATCAGTACCTAGTTTTCCTTGAATGCAGGGTTGCTGAATTACTAATGCGCGATTATATGTCTAGTTATGATTTTTATACTATGGTCTATCTAGATTCCAAAATTTCTACAGTACAGATAGTGGTATTCATATGTATACAAGGTGAGCTAAATAATTAAATTATTAGGTGGCCAAAGGATCACCTGCTGATATAGCTGGGCTTTGCGTTGGTGATGTTTTAGTCGAATGTGCTGGAGAAGTCCTCAGTACTGCTCCGAAGGTGATTTAGTCTTCCGGCATTTTTCGCTATTGTATATTTAATTTTTTTAATCATATAAAATAGGCAATTTTGACAACATTATTCAAATCATATAATGCCAGTTCAGTGCAATGTTGCTGGATATTTGCAAGGAACATATGGAAGAAGATACTTTGAAGGGCAACATATCGGTGGAGATAGTTTTTCTTTACTATTGTAGGAATTAAAATTGCTCACATATGTTCTAATCATCGATGTATCGGATATCTTTACTAGGTTGTTGTAAAGAAGCAAAGTGATGGCAGCATAGCGAGGAAGACAATGTCTGCTGATGTTTTAAGCGAGTTAAATTATTACAGGTGGTGTATCGTTCTTTGTGTCATGGAAGTTAATTCTGTTAGAGTAATTTTCTTTACTGATTGGTGTATTTTCTTTACCTTCAGATGGATAGATCCCTTGCCGGTCTACAATGAGGTTAGTGAGCAGTTTATGGAATTAGTATAGATGTACATTGAGTATGGTAACATTATTTCTTGCATAAATAGTTGATTTATGTTTTCTTGAGAATAATAACATAAATTATCTTTCGTGGAGCCGAAAACTTCTGTTCCCACCCCTCTTAGTGCAATGTGTTCTAAAAAATGTTATTTTTTACTGGCATTCATATATTTGTTATTTGCCTTTGTACTCAACAGGATAGAAAGCCGATCTGTTAGGAAACCATGGGGACCGCCTAAGAGGTGGCCCCTTAATTCACCTTTCCAGGTCAAGGTTTTAACCAACAATGCTAAGTTATGGATCTTATCTCTTTGAGCTAGTTGGTCCATTGTATAGGAGGGACTCTCGTATCATCGAGAAGAGATTAATAAAGAGATCAAAATTGCCTACACCTTGTGCCATTCTATTTTCTACATTTGTAGGTTATTCGTGTGTACGACTCTTTTGACTTCACATATGTTGGTCTTCCCGCTGGTAGGGGTTGTACCACAAGAGGCATTCAACTGCGACCTGCTCTAACATGATAGCCCTTAGCCATGTCAAACTCATAATAGTTTTTTTTTTCTATTGATAGCCTACTCACAAGAATGGGTACTACTAACCCGATGCCACATACCCTTGGGTGAAAAAGGAAACAATTTTGTAGTGTTGAAAAGTTGCGTTGAATTTAGACACGTAAATATTCAAGCAACACATGGCTGCAACATTTCATGAAAGGAAATAATCTTTTCAGGGCAATAACATACATTCTAGTGCCAAAAGGACTTCTATTTTGGCGCACCAAATTTGTTTTTTTTTCCAATGGGTATAAGAAGAATTTTTTGTATGATAATGTATAATCGTACAAGTAACAGAACATTTGCATGTGTAAATTTATTTAGTCTTTTCACGGGGTTTTCCTAAAATTTCTTTTGAATGTGTTATTCATCCTGGAAGCAGGCGATTGAGACATCGCTAACTGCCCCAAAGGCAGAAAAATAGAGAAACCTAGGAAATGTTGCAGCAGCATCCTGTTGTTTTTCTGCTACAGAATATTAGCCATAGAAAGGTATATCATTTTCATAGAAAACAGGCCAGAGCGTTGTTGCAAGCACGGGGCCTTTGTCACAATATTCTCGGTCATAGGGTGTACGCCGTAGCGTGATTTGTAGCATGTACGCCGTCCAGCATTTGTTTCTCATTTCCAGCCAGCAGAAGAATTTCTCTTTGGGTGGTGCCTAGTTCTTCCACGACGAAGTGACATAGTGAGGGTGGATATTTTAGCTGAAGAAAGCATTTGAGAATGAAAGAAATTGCTAAGTTTCTCGACAAATGGAGAGTGCTAGGGTTCGATTTTGAAAACTTGCATTCCATACCTAGGTTCCAAAAAACCGCTTATCTGAATGGCGAAGTGATCCAGCGCCTTAGTTTTTGAGAACATGACAGGCCAAGATTAATTAAAACCCAAGCTATAAGGTGCCTTTTTTTTTAGGATTTTTGGTGATTTTTTTTCTAGCTCGTTAAAATTCTTACACACGTTTTCTGTTTCTACATTTTGTAAACCAGCGTAGTTTGGTTGTTTCGTCAACCTTTCTCTGTGTAGCCTATATATATAGTCCTGATGTCACTGGCGCCTATGTATCTAGCGCCTGTTTGTAGACTCTGTCCATTTTTCTGATTGTCTTTTTGTAGATGACTTTCCTGTCTAAGTTGAATGGGTGTGTAAAATGTATGTGTTTGGGGAACTGCTCAACCATCTAGGGATAGCTATCTCATATATTTATAGGGGCCAGAGGCCAATACAGGGGCGGAAGCAGGGGGCGAGCAGGGGCTAGACCCCCCCCCCCCCCCCCCCATGGTTCGGCCCCCCTATAGTTCTGCAGCGGAGGGTACTGCTTAGATTAGATTTTTTCTTTTTAGACAACCTGCTAGATTTTATTAATTTGCAAGAATGTTTACAGGGATGTTTGTATCATACGGAGTGCCCAGCCATACATACCGGCCTACTCCAAAAGAAAGCATAAATCTAGCTAGGTTGTGAGCCTGAAAATTCGAGGCTCTCCCTTCAAAAACGAACTTGCACTCATTCATTTGTGCAGCTCGCCCTTTAATCTCTAATACAATGGCTCCATATCTACTCATAGTTCCTTCCAAAATGTCACCCACCACCGGTTTACAGTCAGATGCAACAAGGACTCTTGGTTGGATCAGATCATCTGCCAGTGCCAATGCCTCACGACAAGCCAGAGTCTCAAGCACCGATGGGTCGGTAATTCCAGCAAAGATAACCGCCGATGATCCCAGATAATTCCCGACCGAGTCACGACAGAAAGCTGCAGCTACACCTCTGTTTCCAGCCTTCGAAACTGCAGCGTCCACATTTATCTTGACCATACTGGATGGTGGAGGAATCCATTTAGCTTCCCTAAGAGTTTTGGTTTGATCACCTTGTCCAGCAGAGGGTTTGTGAATTTGCTTGAGCTCACTCAGAAATAAGTTTATGAAGACAAATGTCGATAGAGGACTCTGGAATATCTCCTCATGGATGGCTTTCCTCCTCGATGTCCAAATTGCCCAAAGGGTAACTGTGATCCTCACAAACTGATCATGGGGTAATGTATCTATCATATGAAACAACCACCTCTTTGCATTTCCTTCCTCACATGATCGCAGGTGCTCAACCATCATGCCATCAGATAATGCCCAGACGCTTGGAGCCATGTTGCAATCAAGTAAGGAATGCCGCCAAGAATCCATAGCACCACACAGCGGGCAAGTGGATGATCTAGACATATTTCTGTGGTGTAGCAAATCCTCCGTAGGGAGGGATTGGCGGGCCAACCTCCATAAGAATACACGGATTTTCGACGGTACACTTGTGCTCCATAGGGCGCTCCAGCTCCTCTGCTCGTCCTCAACATTCGAAGATCCTGCGTTACCCTCATAATAATTCTCTCGACTGATCTTCTTGTTAACAATCATGCGATAGACTGATCTGACCGAGAAGGACCCCTTTGGTTCATAATTCCATGCCCAAAAATCAGACTGTCGCCTAGTACACAGGGGTATACTTAAGATAGTTTCAGCATCAACAGGCAGAAAACATTGACGGACTAAATCCTCCTTCCATGAAGCCGAAGACGGATCAATCAACTCAGAAACCATCAGAGGTGGATCAGCCAGTAAAGACACAATTGGACGTAGTCTGTCCTGTCGAGGGAGCCAGTTTTCTGTCCATATACTTGTGCTCTGCCCATCACCAATCCTTCTCACAATGCCTTGCTTTAAAATCTCTCTGCCGTCCAAGATAGATCGCCAAATTTGCGATGGGTGAGTGCCTAGTTCTGCATCGAGAAAAGTCGTGTTCGGGAAGTATACCGACTTCAGAATCCTGGCACTCAAAGAATTTGCCTCATGCAATAACCTCCATGCCTGGCGAGCAAGAAGACACAGGTTAAAAATTTCCAAATCCTTAAAGCCGAGCCCTCCAAGAAATTTTGGTCTGGTCATCACATCCCAAGAGACCCAGCTCGCCTTCCTTTTTCCATCCTTACTTCCCCACCAGAATTGCCGGATCAGCGAGTTTAAGTGCTCACATAAACCTCGAGGTAAGCGAAAGCAGGACATAGAAAAAACAGGAATTGCCTGGGCAACAGACTTAATCAAAACTGCCTTCCCTCCCGCTGACAGAATTTTTTCCAGCCAACCCTTAACCTTACCCCATACTCTATCTTTCAGAAATTTGAAGGTACCGGACCTAGAAGTCCCAACATCTGTCGGCATACCCAGGTATCTTTCATTTAGAGCTTAGATTAGATGTGTAGGTTAATTAGCGTCAGTCTCCGGCCATTAGCAGAAAAATACATGTAACTCTCTCAGCAACCGATGGCTCAATGGCCCAGGCCCAAAAATGGTGTGGAAGCCCATCACATGATCAGATGGACCGCTCGATCTGTATTCTCTACCGCTGGATGCCCATAATATCCAAATCCATTCATTTAGACTTCGTACAGGAACAACTCCCGATTGATTTATCTCCTTCAACCATTCACCGCCACCGCAAGGGCTGTCTAGCGTTGAGTCCTACCGCAGTCGTTGAGTGTTGGTCACCGCGCCGGCCGGCCATTGTCGAGCGCCAATCAACCGCGATGCATCGTCCACAGTCTCAAAACTGCTAACCATATGTCTTTACTGAAGGTATGTCGTAAGATGTTGCTATTAGATCTATTTTTATATTTGAACTTCTGCTACATTGATACGAAATATTAGCTAGTCAGAAACTTTTTGGTCTAATTCGAATCACTCGATCTCAGTAGATTGATATCCAAACCATCGACTAAATATTATAAACTAGGTATAAATCCCATAGTAAGGTAGAACAAAAATGGCATATGATATTCTAGTCTCTTGTGCTAATGTACCGTCGCCGTTTCCTCGCCCCCCCCCCCCCCATACTTCAATCCTGGCTCCGCCCCTGGGCCAATACATGTACAATACATACAAATACAAAAGCTATACAAAGTCTAACACCCTCCCTCAATCTCAACTCACTCCTGATGTGTCAAGAAGGTTGAGATTGCGTCTACAGACCTCAAACATAGGCAAAGGCAGTGGCTTGGTGAAGATGTCTGCAAGTTGATCCTTTGAAGAGATGAACTTGATTTGTAGTAGCTTTTTCGTGACACGTTCCCTCACAAAATGATAGTCAATTTCTATGTGCTTGGTCCGTGCATGGAACACCGGATTCGATGATAGAAACGTGGCACCGATGTTGTCGCACCATAGGACCGGTGGATGAGGTTGGGAAACACCCAACTCCTGAAGAAGAGATTCAATCCATATAAGCTCAGCGGTTGCATCAGCAACAGCCTTGTACTCGGCTTCTATACTGTTGCGGGAGACAGTGGCTTGCTTACGTGCTCTCCAGGCGATCAAATTCGGACCCAGAAACACAGCATATCCCCCCGTAGATCGCCTGTCGTCTGGACAACCAGCCCAGTCAACATCAGAGAAGGCCGAAAGAACTCCTGATCAACTGTAACGCAGGTGAAAACCAAAAGACACAGTGAGGCGCACATAACGCAAGATGCGTTTTTACCGCAGACCAGTGCATATCAGTAGGGGCATGAAGATACTGGCACACCCTATTGACAGCAGAGGATAGATCCGGACGCGTGATCGTCAGGTACTACAAGCCACCAACAATACTGCGATACTCAGTCGCATCCTCAGAGGACAAAAGAACACCGTCAGTAGCTGAGAGCCTGTCAGTGGAGGACATAGACGTAGGTGATGGGCCACACTTGAGCATACCAGCTCATCACAAGAGGTCAAGGGAATACTTCTTCTGAGTGAGAGAAAGTCATGTAGACTGATGGGCGACCTCAATACCCAGGAAGAAGTGCAACCGGCCCAAGTCTTTGACAGCAAAGTCAGCACCAAGAGCAGAAATAAGAGCATCAGCAGCTGTCGAAGAAGAACTGACCAGGATGATGCCATCTACGTACACAAGCAAGTACATAGTCACACGTGGCCGCTGAAACAAAAATAGAGAAGTGTCTGCCGTCGACAGAACAAAGCCATGAGTGTGAAGAGCAGAAGCCAAGCGAGCATATCAGGCACGAGGCGCTTGCTTTAGACCATAGAGAGCCTTCGTCAGACGACATAAGTGATGGGGCTTAGTGTGATCAACAAATCCTGGGGGCTGCCGCATATAGACCTCTTCTTCAAGGAGACCATGAAGAAAAGCATTTTGCACATCAAGCTGTCGGAGAGACCAACCTTGAGAGACTGCCAAAGACAGAAGGAGCCAAATAGTGGCGGGCTTGACCACACGGCTGAATGTATCCTCATAGTCCAGTCGATGTCGATGTTCGAATCCCTTTACAACCAGCCGCGCTTTATAGCGTTCAATGGAACCATCAGGATGTTTCTTCACCTTGAATACCCACTTCGAATCAATAATATTAACACGAGGTGGAGGAGGCACAAGTGTCCAAGTCTCATTTGTCAACAGAGCCTGATACTCCCATTCCATAGCAGCCCTCCAGTGCGGAATACTCATAGCAGCTTGATAACTGCGTGGTTCAATGGTTGGATCGGCGACAGTATGCGACATGCAAGTAGCCAACCATGCGACGGTGCCATCAGTACACTCCTTGGGCCGAGTGATACTGATGCGACTGCGCGTATGCGGACGCGTAGCAGCAGGCACAACAGGAGGCGCAGGAGCCGGCGACGGTGAAGACGTGCTGGCCGGAGGACTTGACGGCGCGGGCAAGGCTGAGCCAGGCGACCCCGGTCTAGGCGGGGACGTGGCCGAGCCAGGTGAGGCTGGGCCAGGTGAGGACGGGGCGGAGGCGGGGGACCTCGGGCCAGGCGAGGGCGATGCCGAGTCAAGCGGCGTGGCCGAGCCAGGTGGCGGCGTGGTGGGCCGCTCAGGCGCACGAGCGACCGAGGCACGCGAGGCTGGGGGCGCGGTGCATGCACCGAGTCCACGAGCAGGCTGGGGCGCAGGAGCACTGCATGTGGCGTGATCGACGTCGGGACCGGCCACTTGGGGGCCGGCATAAGCTGGTGCAGCATCCGGGAGCACTTCCAGACGAGCACGACGACCAATTCCTGCACCATGGTTAGGCAACAATAGGGGAGAATATGCAACATCTTCAAATTGGCCAAGCGAAACAGGAGATGAATGCATGGATATATCAGTGGTAGGTGTATGTGGCATGGCCGAAAAAGGGAAATTATTCTCATCAAAGACAACATCATGAGATATGTAAAAACGATTAGTTGGCACATGGAGGCACTTGTAGCCTTTATGAAGAGAACTATACCCAAGAAAGACACATTTTTTAGACCGAAACTCAAGTTTTCGACTATTGTAGGGGCGAAGATGAGGCCAACACGCACACCAAAAAACCTTGAAAAGGTATAATCAGGAATTTCATGCAAGAGAAGGTCAATAGGAGTTTTCATATTAAGGAGACATGTAGGAAGCCTATCAATAAGAAAACATGTAGTGGCAAAAGCATCACTCCAAAATCGAAAAGGTAGAGAAGCATGAGCAAGAAGAGTTAGACCGGTCTCAACTATATGACGGTGCTTGCGCTCAACGGCGCCATTTTGCTGGTGTGTATGTGGGCATGACAAATTATGAGATCCCAAGTTTATGAAAGAAGCTGTTGAGGTTGCGATATTCGCCCCCCAATAACATGAATAATCTTATGCTTGAGAAGACGTTCGACATGAAGTTGGAACTGAATAAAGATATCAAACACATCGGACTTACGTTTAATAAGATAAAGCCAGGTAAATCGCCTATAAGCATCAATAAAACTGAGATAATAGTTGTGACCACTGACAAAGGTCAAAACAAGCTCGGGAGAACTCTTAACTTCTCTAGTAGACGAAACAAATGGGAGCTGATCACTCTTGCCTTGCTGACAGGCATCACACACAGATATCTCCTTATTGCTAGACTCTAATGGCAGCTCATTACGGTGGAGTACATGACGTACTACAGGAGTGGCAGGATGACCAAGGCGAGAGTGCCACTGTGATGAAAACACACGAACACCGCTGAAGACTCGAGAGAGTGACAGATCCTTTAGACGGTACAAGCCTTGGCTTAGTCGGCCACTAACTAGAATGTCCCGGGTAGCTCGGTCCTTAATAAAAAGATCAAATGGGTGAAATTCACATAGGACACTTTTGTCAAGATTAAGCTTAGGAACAGACAAAAGATTACGAGTCACCGAAGGAACCCGTAGAACATTACGAAGATGGAGCTGCCTATTAGGATGACTAGTGATGAGAGATGCTTGGCCAATATGAGAGATGGGCATACCTGCACCATTGGCGGTGTGAACCTTGTCGTGCCCATAGTAGGGCTGGTGGGTTGTGAGCTTGCTGAGCTCGCTTGTAAGGTGATCTGTAGCACCAGTGTCCATGTACCAGGCGGGCGGGATCAACATGGTATGATGGCGTAGACCCCTGCTCCTTTCCCTTAGCAGCGATATGGGCTGCAGGGGCAGCGGCGGGAGGAGGGCCGTAGTCAGCCATCTGGGCTTGGCGCTCGTTCCCGTGACCGTTGTTGCCGATCCCTAGGAAGCTCCGCCGAAAGCGGCGGTGACACTTGGAGGCAAGGTGACCGTCACGGCCACACAGCTGGCAGACCCGCGAGCCGCGGCCACCGGTGCCCGGGGCACCCGACGGCGGGGCAGAGGGTGCAGGAGCCTGGGGCGAGGGGCCGAAGGAGGCGCGCGTGGGCGCGGGCCACCAGCGGACGCCGGCGGGCGAGGGCCACCGCGAGCAGCCCAGTAGGCCACAACAGCGGGATCGGCGATGGTGGCATGGGCACGGCGCGCCTCGACGCTCTGCTCAGAGCTCATGAGGCGGGAGTACAACTTGTGGGGGTCATCGGTATTGTAGCACCATGAACAGCCTCAGCCAGTATGGCGTACTCCTGGTCAAGCCCCTGAAGAATGAAGTCGGAGAACTCGTCGTTGCTCAATGGTTTCCCCATTGACTGAAGGGTATCCGCGAGCACCTTGATCTTGTTGTAGAAGGTCGAGGCGGAGGAGTCCAGCTTCTTGATCTCGCCAAGCTCGCGATGAATAGCCATGGAGTGGGACGAAGATATCGAGGCGAACACCCGCTCCAGGATGTCCCAGACTTCCTTGGCGGTGGTGGTGAAGAGCACGAGGCCAGCCACCCCTTCGCCGAGGGATGACTGGAAGGCGGATAGGATCACCTGATCTTGCTGAGTCCATGTGCGGTGCTCGGGGTTGATCGCCGGGCCGTGAACCGTCTCGATCACCTATGGAGGATACGGAAGAGAACCGTCAACGTATCCAAGCAGGTAATGGCTGCCGAGCAGCGGCATCACCTTGGCACGCCAAAACAGGTAATTATCCGGAGTCAGACGGATGGTGATGAGGTGGGTGAAGTGAAACGGGCCCGAAGAGGCAGCGACGACGGCGACCGGGGCCGCGGCATTGGCAAGGGGCATTACCCCGTAGGGCATGGCGGCGGAGGGGGCCACGGGCGTAGCCGCAGTGGGCGCCACCCCACCATAGGGGGGAGCGACGTTGACAGGGGGGGCCGGTGGCACCGAAGCCACGACAAGAGGCAGCGACGGGGCAGCCTCCAGGGGCTGCGAGGCAGCCAGGTTTGACGCGCCGAGGGATACCGTCGAGGGGCCCGACGCGGATGCGACGGAGACCGCATCGGCGGCAAGGGCAGTGCTAGGCCGCGGGATCGGGGCCAAGAACATCGACAAGGGCTAGCTGTCATGTGTTCAATTCATTTTTCGAGTCGAATGTTTGATTTGTTTTTCTCGTCTGAGCCCGATGGAAATCGTGATGAACACGAACTTGTACAGTATTTTTGTACATGTACACGTAGCAAATGCTCAGCTTAACTCTAGTGTAGGTGTGATGTCGTGCTGCGCTTTAGGCCATCTTCAACGGGGCGAGCAAACGGACGACCGCACGGTCGAAAAATACGTCTGTATCTAGACCCAGCGGCCCGACGCTATAGTGATCAGGCTATCCGCGGAGATGCAAACACGGTTTAAATATGCATCTCAGATGGATCTCGCCTCTGGGTGGGCGTTTCATTGGGCCCGCCTGGTCCAGGTAGCCGGCGAGGCGGTCGAGGCCGCGGGCGCGGTCGCCGAGGCCGCCGTGCTGGAGCAGCATCACCCCTCCGCTCGTTGTCGCATGCACCGTCATTGTCTTCGGAGGAGGCAAGGTGCTTCGAGCTCATCCTCCGCATCAACGAGGACCCCCTCGGCATCAAGCGGCTGTCGGACAAGTTCGTCGACGGCGCCGAGCCGACCGAGCTGCAGTTGCGGGGGCCAGATGCGGCTTCTAGCGGTGGCCTGTCGAGGTCTTGTTCTACGGGATGGGTAAGATGTACCTGCACACCGGGTGGGACAAGTTCGCCCACGCCCACAACCTCAAGGCCGGCTGCCTACTCACCTTCCTCTACGACAAACGGTAAGATGATCATCAAGGTGTTCGACAAGACATCATGCCGCAGGCATTACCACACAGACGAATCCGGTGAGGACATGACAACTAGTGTTGTTCGAGTGTTCTTGCATTGCAGCAAAGATGGTCACCGGCCAATTAAAACCACTAGTGTAGGTTTCTGTATTTTTTTTACTGCGCATCGAAGAACAACCGGGCTATGCTGGATTTTCCAGATGATAGTGTCCAAGAGTGTTCTTTCTTGGCATCAAACAAACGAAACTGTGAGGCCAACACTAGTTAGGTTTTCTTAGCAATTTTAAACTATGTTCCAAACTATGTAGTAGTTTGTGTAATGTTTATATCTATATTTAAATAAAATATAAAAAATAAATTAGGTAAAAATATTATGTGTCTTCCCGCTGAGGCATCCTAGACGCAAACGAACGTGCGGTTAAAAACAACTATTTCCGTGCTTGCGGGTCGATGCAAATGGACGTGCAACTATTTTCGTGCTCGCAGGTCGATGCAAATGGACGCGCGTGACCATTTTAAGCATCGGATATGTGTCACCCCATTGAACATGCCCTTACAACCAGAACGGTTCGTGTGGTGCGCTCAACAAAATTTACACACAGTCTGCATATCACCTACGAGTAGTAAAATATTCTCAAATCTTTTTTTAAGTTATCATGGGTCAAATGTACAACTAAACATTGAATTGTTTTGGGGAGAGATGTAAGAGCAACCACATAGTGAGTTGGGCCTATGAAAATAACTAGACCTGAGTCAAGTGAAATAAAAAAATTGATTCTAAACGAATCTCCTTCTCCAACATATTTCTTCTTCTAGTACTAGCAATGTGCAGGGTACTCCACCAGCTCTCAAGTATCATGTATGGCCAAAATAATCAAGGGGGGAAAATAGCCTGGCCAAAATAATAAAAGGGAAAATGTCATATAAACGGGCAACCCTACCTGGCGGTCGAACGCCCAACAGCCCGCGAGCGGTCGATTTCCGACCAGGTGAATTTCCGCTTCTGGCGTTCGCGCGCTGGCCCACAATTCCCTTTCCGGCCCATTTCCGCCCGGTGGCAAAAACTGAGTTGAGTTTCATTGATTCGAACCCACGACCCAGACATCAACCAGCACAACAACATGATGACCAGCTGGGCTAGTGCTACTTCACGTCTGATACACGAGCCGTTTCATTGTATACTAATAAATATAGTAAAATGAAACATTCATGCGCTAAAATCCTGCGAACAGAGCAGTTAATTGTTCAACTGAGGCCACCCGATTACGGTCACTGTTTCCAACCAATATTTAAAAAAAATCGTTCTCAAAAATACTAACATTTATCAACCCCTCTGCCCATTATCTACCAACGGAAAATATGAAAAGTGATCGACCCAACAAACTAATTGTATTTAAAATATTTGAGAATATTTTTAGCTCACAAATTATCAACCCCTCTACCCATTATCTATCACCGATAAATGTGAAAAGTTATCGACCTGAAAAGCTAATTTCATTTAGAATATTTTTTAGATATTTTTAGCCCTCAAATTTATCAACCCCTCTGCCCATTATTTATAAACGGTAAATGAGAAAAATTATCGATCTAAAAAGCTAATTTTATTTATAGAATATTGTGAGAATATTTTTAGCTCACAATTTATCAACCCCTCTACCCATTATTTATCAACGGTAAATGTGAAAAGTTATCGGTCGAAGAAACTAATTTTATTTAGAATATTGTTGGGAAATTTTTAGCCTTCAAATTTATCAACCCTCTGTCCGTTATTTATCAACGGTAAATGTGAAAAGTTATCAATCCAAAAAAGCTTATTTCAGTTATAATATTTTATCGACTTTTCTAGCTTACAATGTATCAACCTCTCTTCCCATTATTTATCAACGGTAAATGTGAAAAATTATCAACCCAAAAAACTAATTTTATTTATGATATTTTAGAGATGTTTTTTTCTCACAAGTAATCAACGCTCTACCCGCTATATAGCAATGGTGAATGTGAAAAGTTACCGACCCCAAAGATTAATTTTATTTATAATATTTTAGAGACATTTTTAGCTCCCAACTTTATCAACCCTCTACCCGTTATTTATCAACAATAAATGTGAAAAATTTATGATCCGAAAAGGCTAATTTGAGTTGCAAGTGGTAGTTTATTTAAGTTGCAAGTGATTCTCCCACCCATTATTCCCCCATAAAAATCCACTAGCCCGAAAAAGAGAATTGTAAAAATTGGTTCAAATAACCATTAATTAGCATACCAAAGAAAGGGAATTGTAAAAAGGGAATAGTTTGGAAGATGAAATAAAGGCAACGCTAGAAAAATAAAAAATAAACCCATCTGAATTAATGCTAACGGAAAACACGAATTATCCCCAAAATAAGGAAGTGCATAGGATTAGCTAAACGAAAAAAAGGAAGTGGCGCCCTGGATTGACGCTCATGAATTAATGCTAACAGAATATTGGAATAAATGCGATTTAGCGATAGAAAAGAAAGTGCGGGCTTAATGCTTAAAAATGGTACGCGCGCGGGATTGACGCTCGCGAGTTAATGCTGACGGAATAAATGCGTTTAACTACCGAAAAGGAAACGCGATATTAAAGCTAAGCAATAGGCCCACGGAATAAATGATGCGATATTAACGCTAAACGACAAAACGGAAGCAGCGCGGATGAAATAACCGATCGCTAGAGCGTTCGATCGCTAGAAAGGGAATTCCCATATAAACCTACCGCACTAATCACGTTTACACTCAAAATTATGGTTAAGCATTATTGTGCCCTCCACTCTCATAAATTATATTAGTGTAGAGACCAGAATAGATTAGTCTTCGAAGGTATATATCATTAGCGAGTGAATTGCTGGTTAAAAGTTGAGGATCACTCATTTATATAAATTACCGTTCATGTGTGCACACGCGTCGAAGGTCCACACCAATCGTCAACCCCTTGCTCTGCTCTCAGGTTGTCTTCTTCTTCTTCTTCTTCTCCTCCTCCTCCTCCTTATCCTCCTTCTCCTCCTCCTCCTCTCTGTTCTATAACATGCTTGGTCTCTATCTTCTCGTACAGGAGTCGCCCTGCCACAACCATTAGTGGTGATGCCGCTCTCGTACAATGTGGGGTCCGGGACCTACATCACGTCTGTCGATAACGTTCGCACGGCCCTCGCCGCCCACCCGAGCCCGGACAGTGTTCAGGGACATCCGGTGCTGATGAAGCAACCCTTTCGTCTTGGAGATCCACCGGGGAGGCTCCTGCAGGTCGAGCTGTCCGCCGGCAACATGTCGGCCACATTAGCGATCCGCAACGACAACCTGTACGTGGTGGGATTCCGGCCTCCGTCCGGAAGCGGGTACGAGCTCTGCGAGGCGTCCAAGGGCCCACATCAGCAGCAGATCATACCAGGCTCGACACTGCTAGATTACGGCGTCACCTACAGAGACCTCATCGATGGCACAACAAGAAAGGAGGTGAACAGGGGAAGATCGAGGATTTGAGCATGGGGGAGGGGGGCGAAGATGGCAATGGCCATACACGAGATATAGTAGTATTTTCTGAAAGAAATAATGGGTGTGCGTGTGTAGGGGGGGGGGCATGGCCCCCGTGGCTCACGCCCTAGTTTTGTCCACAGTTGGGATCCGTGATGTACATATTTTCGATGACAAACATCTACTTGATAGGTTTTCGTGCTCACTCTAGAGATTAGCATGAGCTCGGCTACATGGGAAGGGTCAGTAAAGCAGATCATCCTAAGGTCTAGGCTACTAGAGTGCGACGTCCACTATAGGGACCTTGTCACTGGGGGAACAAAGTAAAGACGTGAAGACCCATATTCAACCTGTCATTGATCCAGACAACGGCACCATATTCACCTTGCCTTTAGACGACCATGAATACCCATTGTTTCACAAGTCATTTTGGTTCACCAGCGAAGTCGATTACCGCTGGGGAACTACACCTCCACTAGGCAGCAGAAGGTGCTCCTCATTGGCAAATCTAGAATTTTATGCAGTGCCAGACAACTATAAAGATACTTTTTTTCTAATACAAAAAATATAGCATGATAAAGTACATGCATAAATTTACTGAACATCACCATAGAAATTGATCCATACGGTGTAGAAGAAGCATAAATTCCATTATTACTTCTGAAATTTGCATATAAGTGTATACTCACAAACTATATGTTTTCAAAAAAGAGATGGACTGTATTGTTTCTCTTCATGTTTCAGTAGTTCAATCGCGCAAAAAAATACAAACTAAGCCATCGATAGTTGGATTAAGGGAAATAATTTTATACTTACATGTGTGGTTGTTTCTATTTGAGATTCAGATAAAAGGAGAGAAAGGAATCTTTCCATCTACCAAGACGAGTGGAAATCTTGAAAAATAAATCGATTACCTAAGACCACACCCACATCCATACGGGTGTGTACAAAATCCACTCTCTCGGATTAATCACTAATGAATTGGTACCTAAATTCTAAGGTACAATGGAAAAAAAGCTATTTATAATTAAAAAAACAAAAAATGTAGTGGCACCTAGCAGCTCACCTAATCAAAGAGAGGGCTAAAAGATGCGAGGAAACTGTGCCCCGGAAGTAGCCATTGACCGCGTATGTCATACCCATCGCCGGCGGCACAGCCTGCTTCATGTAGGCTGTTGCACCCGTCGTCTGTCGCCCCCACCATTCACCCTGTTGGTATCCCATGGTGCTCCTCATGGTTACCCGTGTAGTATCCGGATCCTAGTCCTTCAGGCAGCTGTACCATTTTTTTTTTTAGGAAGGCCACCACGCCTAGCTTTATTAATATCATATAATAGTTACATCGCTCACAAGAGTTTGCAAAATAAAACTAGAAGGTTCATCGACCCAATTACAAGAATTTTTCGAATCAAAGCAACACCTAGCTATTGATGCGCCACTTCATTCACCTCTCTTGGACAATGAGTGAACTCAACCTTTCCGATGATTCCCGCACTCGTCAAACATGCATGATAGACATAAAGGTTATATTTTCTATATTTATATTCAATTTTATTACTCATCTTATGTTTTGTAGCTTTTGAATTTTATTTTGAAGTCCCCCGAAAAAAAAGAATTTTATTTTGAAGTTTTCATGTCTTCCTCCGATGCATAATCCATCCACATCATTTTGCAAAATGGGCAATTATTTTCTTGTTACAGTACTTTTATAGCAATTTCTTGCTCTAGAAGGTTAAATGAGGAAAATCAAGCTCAGTTCCTTGCGGTACTACGGCATACTTGGTAAATTGAATGCTGTATAAACAAGAGAAACAGACCCAATACGGCAACCAACTTTGTCTATCTGTATAATTGGAATTGTTTGACTTACAAAATCATTTTGCTGAAAGTAACCATACACAAATTAAAGATAGATCACCAAAGAGGGAACATGAATTGTCACACGGGCTCTCACGGAAAATTGGGTTTCTGTGCGGGAAAAACAAATGCCGAGTAGAGTCCATATCTTTCACCGTGAAAGTTTCACGATAGGTATTGGACGGTCAGGAGTCTACATAACCAAACAACACAAACCCTTCGAAAGAAACGAACAACTTAAGCGAGCTACTGACGCGCATCTCTAGGTAAACACGAATTTTTTAGAGGTACTTCCGTTGCTCAAATCAGAAAACTCAAAACTAATGAAAGTTGCGTACATATCTGAGGACCACTCACGTAAATTGGCAGATTTTTCTGAGTTTCCTACAGAGAATCCTACCCAAATTCGTGACAGCAAGAAATCTGTTTCTGCGCAGAAATCCGAATCTAGCATCAACCTTCTATTAGAGACTTTACTTGGCACAACTTTGCAATAAAATAAAGATAAGAAGAGGTTGCTACAGTAGTAACAACTTCCAAGACACAACAAAACAGTAGCAAAATAGAGACATGGGTTATCTCCCAAGAAGTGCTTTCTTTATAGCCATTAAGATGGGCTCCGTGATTTTAATGATGCACTCGCAAGAAATAAGAGTTAAAGCAAAAGAGAGCATCAAGAAGCAAATTCAAAACACATTTAAGTCTAACCCACTTCTTATACATAGGAATCTTGTACACAAATAAATTCATGAAGAATAAAGTGACAAGCATAAGAAGATAAAATAAGAGTGACTTCAAAATTTTCAGCATATAAAGAGGTGTTTTAGTACCATGCAAATTTCTACAACCATATTTTTCTCTCTCATAATAATTTTCAGTAGCTTCATGAACAAACTCAACAACATAACTATCACATACAACATGCTTTTCATGATTCACAAACACATAATTTTTATCAAGCTCAAAAATAATAGGATTAAAATTTTCAAACCCACTTTTATCAATTATATAACAAGATGATTGATTAATCTTAAAAGATATGGGACTCCTAGATAAAGTCAAGATCTCTCCAATCCCATTTTCATTAGTAGTACAATTAATATTATCAAGTAACATAGGACCATCATCTAGAGATTTATCATCATAAACATTTGTCAAGCAAAACTCTTTAGTACCATGCATTTCGACATCAGGCACACACAAAGCATTATCATAAGATTTATCAAAATAACATGGATTATCATGAATAACAGTAGCATAATTATTCTCACAAGTTTTACTCATAGGGAATATTTCAAGAGAATCCACAGGAACATAACATTCATCCTCCTTTAGTAAGCATGGAGGACAATCAAATAGTGTAAGAGATAAAGAGTTACTCTCATTAGAAGGTTGGCATGGGTAGCTAATCCCTTCTTCCTCCTTTTGTTCATCACTCTCCTCTTCTTTTTCATCCAATGAGCTTTCAGGTTCATCAATTTCCTCCTCTTTTTCATCCAATGAGCTTTCGTGTTCATCAATTTCTCCCGGTTCCCGCAAATTGTGAGTGCATTCTTGTGCATTAATGAGTCTCTCTTTATAATCAATGATATAAGGATTATCGCTGTAACTTTCTACGCAAAAATTAAGGATAGAAGAGACATAATCTTTAAGGTCCTTACAAACAGCACAAGTTTCATAATTTTTAGACATGAAGGATTCTATCTCAGATGCTCCCATAAATATGACAAATTGTTTTACCTCTTCGAACCCAAGATGAATATAGCTATTCCAATTATAGTTCTTAATTAAAACTTCCTCACTAAAGCCACATTGAAATTTAAGATGTTTAGTATCCTGTTTAGAGCAACAGTTTATATCATGGCGTTTAAGCAAGATTTTAGCAATTGTATTCAATTTTTCTAACACAACACTCATAAATTTACCCGTTCTTGATTCTCTATAGTTATTATATAATTCAATAAGCTCCAAATAGGTTGTAGGTTCTCTCATAGCAACAGTTTTTAATTTTTCGGTTTTTCAAATTTTTATGGATTTTCGGGTATATGAGGAAAATAAAACAAGACAAAAACAAACTAGACGAAAGTAAACTAAGCAAAATAATACTAGACAGAAATAAACTAAACACAAATAAGCTAGACAAAAGTAAACTAAGCAAAACAAAATAAAATAAAACAGAGAGAGAGGTAGAGTGTACTCCCCAGGTGAACTTATGAGTAGAGCTATGCCTCCCTGGCAACGGCGCCAGAAAATAAGCTGTTGGCGTGTAGTTGACGTGGAAGTTAGAAATCTGTGTGGTGTAACTTTTCTTCAGTTCCCCGGCAACGGCGCCAGAAAATAGTCTTAATAACCCACAAGTATAAGGGATCGCAACAGTCTTCGAGGGAAGTAAAACCCAAATTTATTGATTCGACGCAAGGGGAGGTAAAGAATACTTATAAGCCTTAACAACTGAGTTGTCAATTCAGCTGCACCTGGAAAAACACTAGTAACAGGGGTGATGTGAAAGCAGCAGATAATATGAGAGCAATAGTAACGAGTAACACGACAACGAGTAATAGTAACACAGAGGCAATGGCACCAGAAAATAGTTGATACTACTTCCAATAACATGTAGAACGAGTATATGATGATGAGATATGGACCGGGGTTCCCAGCTATCTACACTAGCGGTAACTCTCCAATAACAACTGTTGGGTGAACAAATTACAGTTGGGCAATTGATAGGATTGAAATAGTATTAAGACAGAACATCAAGATTATTAATCATGTAGGCATGTTTTCCATATATAGTCATACGTGCTCGCAATGAGAAACTTGTACAACATCTTTTATCCTACCAGCCGGTGGCAGCCGGGCCTCTAGGGAATCTATCGGAAATTAAGGTACTCCTTTTAATAGAGCACCGGAGCAAAGCATTAACACTTGGTGAAAACATGTGATCCTCATACCTACGCCTTCCCCTCCAGTTATCCCAGTTGCTGTCACTCTGGGGCCTCGGGTTCCGGACATAGACATGTACAAACAAATTGTAGATACAATCTAAGCAATAAGTATAGAGCTTAAATCTAAGATCATGCCACTCGGGCCCTAGTGACAAGCATTAAACACAACAAGATTGCAGCAACAATAACTTCATAAACTTTATATTAACAATCCATCGGATCCCAACAAACACAACACCGATTACATCAGATGAATCTCAATCATGTAAGGCAGCTCATGAGATCATTGTATTGAAGTACATGGGGGAAAGAATACCAACTAGCTACAGCTAGAACCCGTAGTCCATGAGGGAACTACTCACGGAGCATGATGGAGGCGGTGGCGTCGATGGAGATGGCTTCCGGGGGCACTTCCCCGTCCCGGCGGCGTGCCGGAACGGAGATTCTGTCCCCCGAATTGGAGTTTCGCGATGGCGGCGGCGCCCCTGGAGTCTTTTTGGAGTTTCGTCAATTGGTATCGCGTTTTTAGGTCGAAAGGGGTCTTATAGGCGAAGAGGCGGCGCAAGGGGGCGCCTGGGGTCCCACCCCATAGGGCGGCGCGCCCCCCTTCCAGGCCGCGCCGGCCTATGGTCTGGGGGCCCCAGGCCTCCCCTCTGACTCCCCTTCGGTGTCCTGGTACGTCTCGGTGAATTATGATGTTTGGTCTTCGTTTCGTCGAATTCCGAGAATATTGCCCGAACAGCCTTTCTGGAACAAAAAAACAGCAGAAAACATGAACTGGCACTTCGGCATCTTGTTAATAGGTTAGTTCCAGAAAATGCATAAAAACATTATAAAGTGCGAGCAAAACATGTAGGTATTATCATAAAACAAGAATGAAACATCAGAAATTATAGGTACGTTGGAGACGTAACACAACCCACGTGGCCTTAGGCCCGCATCAGGAGGTGCTTAGATGAAAAAAAAAGTAGCCTTTGGCTCCCCCTGCCCAACAATTTCCATCTAGATCTGCCACTATTGTGGATCTATATTGTGGGTCTACAAGCACTAATCCTTGGTTGGATGGTTAGGATGCGACATAGATCAAATTTTAGGTTAAAATACATGCATCTCACATTGGATAGGTTATTATTTCACAGAAACCAGGTTCCATCAATAGCGACTAACGAGGTGTTTATACCGACTTTATCAATCTAAAAGCTCAGCTTCACTAGTCTCCAGGATATGTCTTTAATCACGCGTGAATATTGACGAGTTTGCACACCCTATTGTACAATACTCCATCCGTTTCGTAATTCTTGTCGTGGATTGAAAAGCACCTCTTTTAATTTTCTTAGAGCACAACTTTTTTTAGCGGAATATGCCCTCACAAACCAGACACAAGCAGAGTCTTTTTTTTTTCCTTTTTGAGAGAATGGATGAGTCTTATCTTTATCTTAAGGGCATCTCCAGCGGCGGGACGTAAACGGTCGCTCAACGACCGTTTTCGTCCGCCGTGACCGGAAATGCGTCTGGTACCACCTCCAGCGGGGCGACGCAAAGTGACCGGGCTGTCCGCGGAGACGCAATCCTGGCCCAAATATGCGCCAGGTTTGCGTCTCCGCGGACGTTCGGCGGACGCGGAAAGTGTCCGCTCGCGTCTGGCGGACGTTTCGTCGGGCCCGCCTGGCAGTGACGCATCCTCGATGCGTCTTCTCCGCCAGTATGCGGCAGCGAGGCGTCGCTTCGGCAGTCTGCGGCCGCGTAAATGGCGATGCCTTGCGTGGCGCGCGGCCGTCGCCTACCTCTGTGCACGTAGTAATGGCGATGCCACGCGTGGCGCGGCCGTCGCCCTGCCTCCGACCTATATATACAGGGGCGCGAGCATCTCATCTCCTCCCCACTAAACCCTAGCCGCCGCCGCCGTAGCGCTCGCTTCCTCTCGGCCCTCCGGCGGATCCACCATGAGCAACGCCGGATGCGGCCAGGCTGCCGCACCTCCACCTCCACCTTCACCTCCCACTCCACCTCCTCCGACCTCGAGCTCCTCCGAGGAGTTCGACTCCGAAGACAGCACCGACCTCCTCCACCCAGTCAGGGACGCCGCGGCCCTGGCTGAAGCGGAGAAGGAAGCACAGGAGGAGCTGGCGGGCCACGTGGCGTTGGACGCCAAGCTGGAACAACGCAGGCTGGCGGCCGCCGCTGCAGCAGAGGACTACGACTCGGAGATATCTTGGTCCTCCGATGACCCTGATGCGCCGACGCCGGAGGAGACCCTCAAGGACGACGACGCCAATGCGAAGCTGGAGCAGGCACTGAGCCAGGACGCGGCGGCGCACCGAGCCATAGCGACCACGCGGGAGGCGGCGGAGAAGCAGGCGACGGAGCGACGCAACGACGATGCCGGCCCGTCAGGAAGCAAGTAGTCTAGGCCTATAGATCTACTTTGTATAGTTTTTACGCATTTTTATGTACTACTTTGAATGTTTTTAACTATGTTGCAATT
The DNA here is from genome assembly GCF_022539505.1 of Lolium rigidum. Taxonomy (NCBI): domain Eukaryota; kingdom Viridiplantae; phylum Streptophyta; class Magnoliopsida; order Poales; family Poaceae; genus Lolium; species Lolium rigidum. The sequence continues at coordinate 358,094,204 of NC_061508.1, forward strand.
CAAAAAATGGGTCGCCCGGTGGGAGCACACCCAGACGCAAACGGACGCGCAGACAAAATATATCCGCGGGGCGACGCAAACGGACGCTCGCGACCACTTTAGGCATCCGAAATGCGTCGCGCGCCGCTGGAGATGCCCTAAAAGGGAGAAGGAAAATCTTTAAAAGGAAGAAGGAAAAGGAATCTTTGAAGGAAGAAGAAAAATACATAAACCGAAGACCCCTCCCTGCAGTGTCATTTTTGGGCCAGTCGATCGGTACGAGGTTGCTAGGCCCGGTCCAAAAAATATCAGCGGTGGTGAGCCGTCCGCAGTCAGGGGGAGAAATGGCGGCGGCGGCGTCCCATCCCGACGGCGGCACGAAGACGCGGCAGGAGGACGAGGAAGGACAACCAGGCGCGGAGGACCGCCTCTCGGCGCTGCCGGAGGCGCTGCGGCTGCAGGTTCTCTGCCTCCTCCCGCTCAAGTCCGCCATCCGCACAGGCGTGCTCTCCACCCAGTGGGAGGCGCTCTGGACGCGCCGCTGGCCGGCGCCCTCCTCCCTCGACTTCCGCTTCGCCGCCTACGAGTCCTCGGAACCGATTACCGAAGCCCTCGAGCGGCGCGGGCTGCGGCGCCTCGATCGGTTCGCCCTTTCCTTCGGCATCGGCGAACTCGACGGCGCGGACTTCCGCCGCTGCCTGGACTACGCCGCCGCCTGCGCCGTCGAGGACCTGCGCGTCCACTACGTCGACCCAACGTTCCCCAACTTGGACTTCGAGTTCCGCCTCCAGCCGGACGACCCCCACCTCACGCGCCTCTCCCTCCGCGGCATCACCATCTGCAACCCGCTCCGCACTTGTGCCTTCCCCGCCCTCGAGGTCATCCAGCTCCGCCGCGTCTACGTCTCCAACATGACAGTCCAACGCCTTGTCGCCGGTTGCCCCCTCCTCCGCAGCCTCGACTTGCGCTACTGCGCAGGCCTGAACTTCGTCAGCATCGTGGGGGCTGGGGCTCACCTGACGAGCTTCACCGTTGCAGAATGCCCACTGCTCACCAGTATATCTGCCTACGGGGCATCCAGCCTCCGGTCACTCCGCTACAGCGGAGCCTACATTGCTGCCTATAGCATCCCGGCCACCTCGGAGCTCGCTGACATTTGCATCTGCTTCAGGCGACCCGCTCGCGAGTGGACGCCTGTGTGTTATGCACCGGGACCATGCTCTGATGATCTGCGCAGGAACTGGCTTGAACTACTCACAAACCTGTCCAACCTCACTGTGCTTACCCTCTGCAGCAGCGCCCTACAGGTTCGTCGCCCACCTGCATTTCATGCCAGCCCGTTGATTCCAGTACTAACTTACTCATAACCTTGTTGTTTGCTCCACCTTGCAGACAGTGTCTGCCAGTGCTCGTGCCAGATCAGTTGCCGGCAATGCTGCACCTTGCAAGTTGCACAATTTGAGAGAGCTTCAGCTGCTTATGTTTGCAATGTCCAATGAAAACATGGATGATATTTATGTTTTCCTCATGAACTGCTGCGGCCCTCGATTGGAGAGGCTATTTGTGCAGGTGAACCACAGCTCTTATATACTCCTTTTTATGGACCCTGGTTGATATGCACTGCTAAAGAAATTGCCGGATGACCTTGAGAAATGCATTCAAATAGTATTTCATGCTTTTGTTGCTTTCTCTTGCTGTGCGTGGTTGGTTTGAATGCTTATTACTATGCCCTCTTGCAGCTTCCGGCAAGGGGCTATCAATGTGCTTCAAAGAAAGAACTATCAGGGATCAGAATCAGAGGAAGAGATCGGCCACTGGAAGAGCTGTTTCAGGTAGAGCCACCTGAGGAAGCTGAGCTAGACGAAGATCAATCAGAGGCTTTTGAGAACCTTATGTTGCTGAAGATGATTAATTTCAGGGGTCACGACAATGAGATGCGGCTGGTAAGGCTTGTGCTGAAGAAGTCTACTCGTCTCAACCAGCTGATACTATTTACTCCCACAAGTAATCTCCCAAAAGGGTCACGGTCAAGAAAAAATCAGCCCAAAGGGCTCAAGAAGGACCATATGGATACACCCCAATTTATTGAAACAAAAGTATTGTCTCTCAGAAAGGCCTCGCCGAATGCTCAGATAATTCTCAGTGAGCCTGATGATAGTGCAATTGAGCCGTTGCACTGTGAGGGTTTTGTCAAGGTTGATTGATTTGTTAGTAGTGGATTTTAAGCAGATAATGTGAAATTATCAGAGAGTAGCAACTGTTCTGTAAGATGGAGGGCAAAGTAAATCTTCAAGGTAGGCAGGATGTTGTATTCTGTAGTCCATGAAGGATCATGGAGTATACTGTATGGCCCTCATATGCACCTTAACTCCTGAAGATTATCGCAGCATGTTTATCCACTGTAGGAGGCTGGACAAGAATTTCTTATGAAAATACTGTAGGAGGCTGGGTGTATGAGACTTGTTCTCCTCAATCTTCATTTAGTTCATTGCTGTAATCAGTTGGATCGACAGACGACAGTAATAGTTGCAATGTTATGTTCTTCCACTTTTCCTTGTTTATTATTACCATTGCCGATTTTAGAGTTAACCTCCTTTCACGCATGACGATATAAAAAGTTGTTGTCCTCAAATTCAAGAGAAGAACATAATTATGCACAATGATATGGAGTTTGTTTTTGGGAGAGAGGAAATAATTTGGACTTCAACTGGCATGAATCCTAGAAACTGTGCCCTGATTGTGGCAGTTGAGGCCAAATTCCGTATCTTATATCAGATGTTGATTTGTGGCCGCTGAGGCCAAATTTCGTATCTTATATCAGATCTTGACTTGCCTAGTTGCCTGTCACTTCTGTGCACCTGAATATCTGTCATTTTCTAGTACATGCGTTCTAGTGTAAATTCAGTTTAGCCTCACTGGACAAGTTTTTTGCAGCCATACACTGTAACAGGCTAACAGCAGAACTTGTAGCTGTTGACACACCATCATGCTAGGCTTGCTTGCTGATGTCTCAGGTCAAACCTCTCTAATTAATCGTCATCTGGTGCCTTGCTGGTGTTGGTCATGCATAAAGAAAGAAGGGAACGAAGAAAGATAACATATTGGCGTGACCTCAACTCCTGAAGACCATTGCACCTTAACTCTTGAAGACTATTGCAGATACTGTAGGAGGCTGAGAGCCTGGGATTCGCTATGCCCTATCTTTGCACTCCTCAATCTTCATTTAGTTCATTGCTGTAATCAGTTGGAGCGACAGTAATACTGTAGTTGAAATGTTATGTTTCTCCAATTTTCCTTGTTTGTTATTACTATTGCTGATTTTTAGAGTGAACCCTCTTTTAAAGAAAGGGTTGTTGTCCTCAAGCTCAAGAGAAGAACTTAATTCTGCACAATGAAATGATTTATTTTTTTCAAGGGCGGTAATAATTTGGAGTTCAACTGGCATGAATCCTGGAAACTATGCCCTGATTTGTGGCAGTTGTGGCCAAATTCCGCATCTTATCCACTTCTGTAATTATATCTGCATATATAGTTTCCTTTGCATGTACTGTAGTTTAGATAGTTAAGGAGCTGCTGGCAGTCGTGAAGCTTCAGTACACAAAAAAGGCGAGATGCCAGGCCATCAGCCATCATGGCTGACCATCAGCTATTGATTTTACAAACCAAAAACATGTTGCAGCTATTAAGCATTGCCCACCAGCTTTCCCACAATGCCAAATATGAAGTACATAAAGGAAGGAGTACCCAGATGCTATACTTGTTTAAGAGCTAGTTGGCATTGGAGGCAAGTTGTCATTTTAGATCAGATGGTCTCCAACAGTCTGTCCTTAACAAATCATATATAACAACTTCTGTTTTTACATCATTACATCACAAAGGAAAACAACTAGAATCAAATGCACATAAGGGCGTGTGAAACATGTGCAAGTTTCTTGTACGAATTGAGAGTTCACCATATTTTGGAAGATGATCTAAAATATGCAGTTAGTAAATACACATCTAATCTGGATGATTGTTAAAAGTTACACAGCTGTGTTTTCTTCCATCTGGTTCTTACTATTTTATCCCCTCTCTCTGTTTTTTTAGGATTAATGGTTGCGGACCAAAACAATTCCGAATTAGCAAAAGAACAGGAGAAAGAAACCATACTCGTTTCACATGTACAGACGGAGCAACCATGAACGCATGATGAAACACCAAAATCAAGGAAAGGGAGAAAAAGAAGGCATGCGTGATAGAAAATCACAAGCTTGTTGGAGCCCTGCTGACAATGCACTTTTCTCTAGATTTTATTTTCAAACTAATTTCAGTGAAGAAAAAAAGGATTTTACGAGGAGAAGAATATTTACTGGTATTCCTATAGCAGTGTCTTAATTCAATAATGCTTTCCTGCACCTAAGAACCGTTGTGTGTATCTTAGCTTTTGAGATGGATGCACTTCAAAACCACAATCTACATTCTAGAATAAAACATGTAGAAGACATTCAGTAATATCAGCAAATCTCTTCTTGTCCACTTTGATATATATATTGTCATAGCAGGGTATGAATGCTCAAGGGAATCAATGTCCAATGCCCAAAATTTGTACCTACATAATAGAAATAGAGATTCAGTTCATACATGAAAAAAATTGCAAGCACTTGAGGCGCAAATTTCAAATAAATAAGCATATTACCGAGCGAAGGTAATTACTGGTTTTATTTCTACCCAACACAAGAACAGGTAATCAACATTACATATAACTCACTGTATCTCTTGCTTGTATCTCTTGCTCTAACAGTATAATAGAGGTATTTCATGCTTGTGTACTCTGTAGTGCTCACGAACATGCAAAACCGGCATAATACAAACATCAACACAAAACCGACATGGCACTCCTGGTCCCAGAACAAACTGACTCCTGAGAACTTTTAGTGCTCACAAAAACCGTTAACACCTTTTCTTTCTGGTCCAAAGTTGTTCGTTGTCTATGGATTATCTTACAACACTAATTTCATCACGACCGTCTACTAAAATGCAAAACCAAGTAGTAGAATGACTATTTTGATTCCTGGCCTTATTTTTACTAATGTTGAAGCCATATAGCATAAAAGAATATTAAATAATCTGGTCAACTAACATAGGCATGAAGTTTATTCTAGAAAGTCCTGAGCTAGTAGATGTACCATCAGAAATAAAGTTTGCTAGTATATACATATCTCGATCATTAACAAGAACAGGAATGGTATAACATCTCATCTACACCTTTGACCCTTCGTAGTTTTCTTCGCACATGTTCCACAGGAACAAAGCATTTTTTTTCTGGATTTTCCTTTCAAACTACTACCTCGGTTCCTATTTAATCGACTCCAGCCATCACATACGCATATGCTCTGGTAGGCTCCACTGAGCGTCGATTAAAACGGTACGGGGAAAGTAATTTCCATGCCTGTCCGAAGAAAGAAAAAAAAGGGATTCCATACGGGGAGAAGAATATATATTTTATTTACTGGAAAGAAGTTCTGAGAGGCGCAAAACCAGCATATATAATATGAACATCAACACAGAACCGGCATGGTGCTGCTGGTCTCAAAACAAATTGGGTCAAGAGAACTTGCAGTGCTCACCAGAACCTTTCTCACATTTTCTTGCTGCTCTAATTAATGTTCTTTGCTGTCAATGGATTTTCTTCTAACACTAATTTCATCAGGAGCTACAAAAATGCAAAACCAAGTTCTAGAAGAGTATTTGCTGCTCACATTTTTATAAAAAATCCTACTACTGTTGAAGCCATATATAACATCAAGACATTATGAAATAATCTGGTAAAATAACATAGTCATGATGAGACCTGAGCTAGTAGATGCAAGGTTCGGGAAAGCGGAAAAAAGCGTCGCTTAGCGCAATGCGGAGGCCTTCCGCATCGATTGCATAAGCGCTTAAGCAGAAAAAAGAGGGGAAAAGCGCCGCTTATGCACGCTGAAGCGCTAACCGGAAGGCCACCGCACCGATTACGCATAACGCTTTCTTGAACCTTGAGTAGATGTCCCATCTACTTATCCTTTTACCCTTCCGTAGTTTTCTTCCCACAAGAACAGGTAATCACAACTATTACACATAATGCACTTTTCTCTGGATTTTCAGTGGGAAAAGTAATTTCTCAGAAGGAAAAAAAAGGATTTCATTACAAGTAGAATTATTTTTACATATTTAGAGGAGAAGTAATATGATTTGAACCCCCCAAACCCCCCTTTTAGGGCCATAGTTCTGAGAGGCATAGCTCCCCCCTGTAGCCGCCCCCCTGTGTCGAGGCTCGCATAGCCTCCTCCCCCTACCCCAGCCCCCGGCCGTCCCGCCGGGCATACCCTCTCCCCCTACCCCTGCCCCCACCGTCGCCTGGGGCATAGCTCCCCCCTATTCCCGCGCCCCCCGTGCATAGCTCCCCCCCTCTACCCGCGCCCTAACGCTAACCCTATACACACCTACACTACTCTATCCCTATTCTACTTGGTGATACCCTCGCTGAGAAGGACGTTTATATATCGGTGCGAATCGCAGCCAACTAGCGATGTGGGACTATTCAGTTCACCCCAGGTTCAGTCCAACTCACCTCAAGCGTCCGCCTCGGCTCCCGCTTCTATCCTTCGGTTCCGCGCGCTTCCCTTCGCTTCGCAGGCGTGGGGCGGAGTACGGCGACGTGCATCCATGCGCAACCGCCGACGGAGCAGCGCCGGCTGCATCGTGGCCGGTGCACCGGACGGCGACGCCGAAGGAAGAGCAATGGGGAAGTGCCGGCGAGGAGGGGAGTATGGCGAGGTAACAAAAGTTTTCTCAGGGACGCGCCGCCGTGGCGGCCTCGGTCAGATCGATCTTGATTCTGGATTCTGGAAGCTGTTCTTGGCTCAGAGGGAGGGAGACGAGAGCGAGCAGACCAAGAGTGAGCGGAAGGGGCCGGCCTCGGAACAACCACGCTGGGCTGGCTAGGCTATCGTGGGCCCAAATAGCATGATGGCCCGTGAGAATGATCGATTTTAGTTCTGATGCACGTACAATATTTAGCAGCGAACTCGCAAGTCATGGCGTCTCAACTCTCAAGCAACCACTAAACTTCATCAACCACGGTTTGAATGGTGATTAAGAATGGTTCATGGCGTGTGCTGGTGGGGGCATTTGAATCCAGTCTCCAGGCCGTGCGAATTATTCTACTAACTCTTGCAGCAATCATCTTCTGCGGATGGATTAAAAATGGAATGGCTACTTAGTTGTAGTCATCTTCTCCAAATGGCTTAAATATGAAGTAGCTACTTATTTGAACGCCATCGTAGCCCTACATTCACAACAATGATTAAGTTAAACACCAAGTGATGCCTAAACAGGTTGTGTAAATTCACCTTTTACCATGAACGAAACAGGATGATGTGCATCCAAAGCTGAGCAGTGAACACCAGCCGTTACTGTTCAAGGAAAGATGCGTTATATTTGTAAGCTTACGAAATCTCTACCGGGGTGATGCATTTTCGGATGGATAGAATGGTCGCACGCATCCTTTGAGTCGGGGGCGGACATGAAATTGATCTAGATTACTTGCTGCCCGATGGTCCGGCCTCGTCGTTGCCTCTCTCCCTCCTCAACAGCTTCCCCGCCGCCCGCCGCTCCATCCGCCGAGTGGTCGTTAGAGATCGGTGGGCCGCTGCGTCCTCTTCGAGACGCTGCCGCAGCGCCTCGTTGGCGTCATCTTCAGCCTTCTTCAAAGTCTCGAAGGACTCGACTAAGGCCCTCTGCTTTGTCGCCTTCTCCTCCGGGTCAGGCCTGCTCCAGTCGATGTCGTCATCCGAGTCCTCTGCGGCCGCCACCTCCTGCTCCGCAACGAACGTCGTGCAATCCTCCTCTGCCTCCTGCTCGGCGTCAGCCAGGAACCTCGCGTTCATGGCCATGTCGATAACGTCGTTCACGATTTCTTTGTTGTCACCGTCGAACAAGTCGCTGTTGTCGATCGGGGGAGGTGGAGTGGGTGGAGACGAAGGTGGAGGCAGAGTAGTCTGGCGGCACCCGGCGTTGCTCATCATAGCAGAGTTGGTGGCTACGACGGAGGTGGAGGCGGTTGTGCGGTGGCTAGAGTTTATGGGGAGGAGATGAGCCAGTTGAGCGCACGCCCCTCTTTATATACGCTGGAGGCAACCGAGTGTTGCAGCACGCGTGGTATCGTCATTAACTTTATTGGTAAATGTGGGTGGGACGCATCTAAGACGCATATTTGGGCCGCGTTTGCGTCTCTGCGAACAGCCTGCGTAAGACCGCTAGGCTGGGATGCAGGTGCATAGCTGCTTAGTGTCCGTTTGCGTCGTCCTGGATGGTAGCATCCTAACTCGTCGTACCACGCCCTTTTTGAGAACCCGCAACAGGGTGCGCGTCATTGTATTAAGCTGACAAGAAACGCCAAGAATGGCTACAACACCACACATGCCTTTTGGCTTACAACACACTCCTATAACACCGACGCCAAGCACACCTTGCCCAACCTCAACCGAAGAACGGCGAGGCGGCGGGGCACAGAGTCTCCAAACCGCGTCACAACCAACTCCAACAACACGACCAACTTCCTAAGCTGCCCAGACCAACGTACCACATCATACGCCTAGAAGATGAAGCGCGCGATTGATAGGGTGTGGCCAAACTTGGGAATGGGTCAACAAGCGTGTTGGCGATGGCGTACATTGCGCTCCAGAGACTCACACCTTGAGCAGTAGCAGACACGGTCGAGGCTGCCATCACCGAGAGCCATCCCTCGCAGCCAAACAGCGCCTTCAAGAAGGGGACGATGTTGTTGCGCCGCCGCTGCCCGGTCCGGCAAGCCAAACCTAGGGTTTCCCCTGGCGTCGAGGGTAGAAACAGTCAGGACCTAGGGTTTGCCCTGGCGTAGGGATGGCAATGGGTACCCATGACCCGCGTACCCGCCGGGTAAAAACCCAATAGGAGTACGGGTTTGGGACAACATATTACCCATGGGTTTGTAAATAGGAAAATATCATACCCATCGGGTAGAGTGGGTACGGGTATGGGATCATATAACCCATACCCACATACCCATGTACCCATCTATAATTAACAAGTAGGTCACTGCAATATTCTAAACTACTTAAGTTTTTCCTAATCATGCCTTCATGTTGCTAGGTTGAACCTCACGATCCCCGGTCTCACAACCGTTGGTAGGTTAGTGAGGATTAGACCCCTATTTAGGATCGTTTCACATCTTGTCATATTTTTTTAATCAATTTGATGTGTTGTAAGCGCGAGTATTTTTACCCGCGGGTACCCATTTACCCTGTCGGGTGACGGGTATGCCCCCGAAAAACTTGTACCCGTTGACGGGTATGGGTACGGGTGACGGGTAAGAATAAAGGTGATGGGTACGGGTATGGGATGGCTCTACTCCTACCTATACCCTGCGGGTGCCATCCCTACCCTGGCGTCGTACCACGCCCTAAAAAAGACACACAAAACATGTCATTTGCCTTTAGCAATCCGAAAGGACCAAGTATGTGCTGAATTATGGGTACTGTGCTCAGGTTACACATCTGAAGCTGCACATCTGAAGCTGAGCCATTTCAGTAACCACAAACCCCACTGACCCATATTCAGGTGTCCATTGAATAAGCTCGAGCTCCTCCTCAGGAATCCAATCTTCCAGTGAAATATACAACATGTTATACAATTTACAGAAAAGGATACTCCTCGTCGAGCAAAAAAACTATCATTAGCAGTTTAACTCGAACACGGACATGCACATTTGATTATCAGCACTGAGTTATTAGATCTATATATTCACGTGTCGGAATTCAAAGCAAATAGCTGTGTAGTTGCCATGATACCAAGGATTGGGAGTCGACGAGTCGACAGGTCGTTCTGGGGCAGCGACTCAGAGACTAGTCAAGACTAGTCTCGACTCAGCAAGACTCATGTTTAACACTAAATTACTAATGTGTTTAATGTAGGATAGAATATAAGGCTAGGGATAGAGGAGTGGGGGAAAACCTGGGCAATTCCTTCCAATGGTCAAGGCCTTCCTCTTGTCCATGAACCAGCAGCATACAGGTTGGGGACAGGGGAGTGGGGGAAAACCCGGGCAATTCCTTCCAATGGCCGGCAGGTTCTTGCAGAGGCGGCGGCCAAGGGAGAGAACACCAAGATGTGTTTTGGCTTTTGGGTTTGAGCGGGGGAAACTGTCTCTCGATCTTGGTTTCACGGGGGACACGGGGGAAAATGGGAATGGGAGGAAAGAATGGAAAAAATTATAACACGTGGGGTCATTTTTTTAGTCGACAGACTCACAAACCTGGACTAGTCGAGACTAGTCAAGACTAGTCGATCGACTCGATCGACTCATCAAATGAGTCGAGTCGACTGGCCGAGTCGACCTTGCAAATGCGACTCGTAGACTAGTCGTCGACTAGTCTCGACTAGTCTTTCGACTCGCAATCCATGCATGATACAAAACCAAAAGGGTACTTAAAATTATAGAGCGATTGTCGATATTACAGTAGGATAACAGTGATTTAAATTAACTAAGTGTTTTTCCATGAAGCAAACATAGATACTTGTGGCAGTGGTAGATAGATGGTTTATATTTTACATTCCCGGTGCGGTGATCGCCGTGGACAAAATAGATGCTTGTAGGCTGATTCTTTGATTTCCTGGTACATACATCCCATCGGCTTGGTTCTCTGATTCTCTGGTATGTCCAAGCTTCAATATAACCTTGTTTGCCAAACATAGCTGTAGTTATGAATTGCCAACTAAGCTAACCATGCATCATATGTTCATATAAGAAAAATACATTTATGTAAGTAAGCTAGCAGAACCATGAAAGATTAAACCGTGCCATAATTTTCGAATGAACATAAGGGTAAACATTCAAATTGCAGTAAATGGAAATTATACACATTTAACTTTGCTTCTTAGACTCAAAACACAGATCACTTTATTATTTCTTGAAAACACAACATTTTTATTGTTACTTTTCAATGATTAATGAACTGCTCTGATGTATTTGGTATTTTGCCAGTTCTCCGATCTAAAGATGAGTACCTCACCTCTAAAAGGGGCTGCGCTAACGGAGATGAACCAATTGGGTGCAGCCATCCGAGCAACAGTCATGTACTTGGTCGCTTGCCTTTCAGCAAAACTGTATACTGAAACTCAAATAGTTACAACAACGTAAACTCAGTGTTCCATCTAGCCAAACTACTTAAACTCAAATAGCTGCTGCATACTCAAACTCAAACTCAAAGCTGAAAACCCTTACCTATATGGTGATCAAAGAGTCAATTTTTCGCATTCTATCCATGAAAAAGATATAAGCACATTACTGTCCAGGTTACCATAGAATTGACTCCTGCTTCTGCAGCCCTTCCTTTAATCTGGAAATCACACTGGACAAGTACATAATCTTATGTCAGATCAACGAAATAGGGAGCATTTAGCACTGCTGTAATATACATAGGTTGATAATTTTGTACCTCACATCTCTAGTTTTATTCAGGTAATGCACATTTCATTATCGGGCAAGCATAATTTGGCATCAAATTGTTTGTTAACAAGTTTTGGTGGAGCAAACTTTGCTTCTACAATGGCCTAGAGGTCCTAGGGTCACATTCTCAACACTAGAAGGTACCCCTGGCGGCTGCTGCCATCACGACGCTGGCCAACCGCAGCCACAGCCTTCACGTCGGCTTTAGTGCAGAAGACAATGGGAAGGGCGAGGCTGCGTCTGGCAAATCTGTCGCTTCTCTGCCCACTGCTACCGCGCGTGAAGGCACTCACCTCCATCTTGAGCAAGAAGAAATCAGCGCCACCATGTGGTGTGACGCCTCCGCTCTGTCACCGCCGAACACACCTCTTGAGCCGTCCATCCTTACCGACCCCAGCACCCACAAGTCATTCAGCGAAATGAGAAATGCAGAAAAAATAGAGACCCGATTGTAGAGCGTCTGACTTTGCACATGCTCTGCAGACGTGCAAGGCCTGTAAAGCTGTGTAACACAATTTAGAGTAGGCTGTAAATATGTTCTAAATACCCAAATTTATGGCATTGCTATGGTTGCTCTAATGTCCTAAAATTATTCTAGAGGACTATGAATGTTCAATGTCAACACCAAGTCACCAACTAATGCAGCATAACCATTGATGAGCTCGTACTTTTACCAAGAAGAAAGGAATCTCACCAATATTAAGAAACCTTACAAATTTATGTCATTTATTCCATCAGAGAACAATTATTTTCATGGAGTTCATAGTTTAACATTAGTGGTAATAAATATCAGTAAATCTCACATCTGGAAACATTACAAAAATTAACGTGCAATACCCAAACCACCAACGGATCAGGGTATACTACTGTACCTACTAACGTTAAGCCTAAATAGGACATGAAGGAATAAGGCACATAGCCATGAAGTTTCTTGTTAGAAACAAGGTCTGCATCAGCTAGAATATATATAAAAAAAAAGTCTACATCAGCTAGAAGAAACAAGATAATATCTTTTCTTATCCTTTCTTAGGTTTCTTATCACATACTCCAACAAACCCAACACAAGAACAGTTTATCAACATTACATATAACACACTGTATCTTGTGCTCTAACCAAATATGAGGAAAAAAACGATGGATTTCGTATGTGAAGAACCGAATTATTTTAATTTTAAGTGTTCTCTTTCTGGTATACTACAAGTATTTCATGCTTGTGTACTATGTAGTGCTCAAAGACATGCAAAATCGTCATAATACAAACATCCACACAAAACCAACATGGCACTCCTGGTCCCGGAACGAATTGACTCCTGAGAACTTGTAGTGCTCACAAGAACCTTTAAGACCTTTTCTTTCTAGTCCAATGTTCTTCGTTGTCTATGGATTTTCTTATAACACTAATTTCATCAAGACCATCTACTAAAATGCAAAACCAAGTAGTAGAATGACTATTTTGATTCATGGCCGTATTTTTACTAATGTTGAAGCCATATAATAACATAAAAGAATATAAAATAATCTGGTCAACAAACATAGCCATGAAGTTTATTCTAGAAAGTTATATTGCAAAAGTCCTGAGCTAGTAGATGTACCATCAGAAATAAAGTTTGCTAGTATATACATATCCCGATCATTAACAAGAACAGGAATGGTATAACATCTCATCTACACCTTTGACCCTTCGTAGTTTTCTTCGCACATGTTCCACAGGAACAAAGCATTTTTTTTCTGGATTTTCCTTTCAAACTACTACCTCGGTTCCTATTTAATCGACGCCAGCCATCACATACGCATATGCTCTGGTAGGCTCCACTGTGCGTCGATTAAAACGGTACGGGGAAAGTAATTTGCATGCCTGTCCGAAGAACGAAAAAAAAGGGATTTCATACGGGGAGAAGAATATATATTTTATTTACTGGAAAGAAGTTCTGAGAGGCGCAAAACCAGCATATATAATATGAACATCAACACAGAACCGGCATGGCGCTGCTGGTCTCAAAACAAATTGGGTCAAGAGAACTTGCAGTGCTCACCAGAACCTTTCTCACATTTTCTTGCTGCTCTAATTAATGTTCTTTACTGTCAATGGATTTTCTTCTAACGCTAATTTCATCAGGAGCTACAAAAATGCAAAACCAAGTTCTAGAAGAGTATTTGCTGCTCACATTTTTACAAAAAATCCTACTACTGTTGAAGCCATATATAACATCAAGACATTATGAAATAATCTGGTCAAATAACATAGTCATGATGAGACCTGAGCTAGTAGAAGAATTATTTTACATATTTTCTCACAACTATTGTTGACCACAAAGCATTGTCATTGTTGAACACACAAATGCACTTTTCTCTGGATTTTCTTTTCAAACGTGGGAAAAGCAATTTCTCAGAGGAAAAAAAAGGATTTCATAACAAGTAGAAGAATTATTTTACATATTTACATTACCTGGAAAGTAAGTAATAATGAATTTGAACCCCCCAAACCCCCCTTTAGGGCCATAGTTCTGAGAGGCATAGCTCCCCCCTGTAGCCGCCCCCCCTGTGTCGAGGCTCGCATAGCCTCCTCCCCCCTACCCCGACCCCGGCCGTCCCGCCGGGCATACCCTCCCCCTACCCCTGCCCCCACTGTCGCCTGGGGTATACCCTCCCCCCTACCCCTGCCCCCACCGTCGCCTGGGGCATAGGTCCCCCCTATTCCCGCGCCCCCGGTGCATAGCTCCCCCCCCTACCCGCGCCCTAACCCTAACCCTATACGCACCTACACTACTCTATCCCTATTCTACTTGGTGATACCCTCGCCGAGAAGGACGTTTATATATCGGTGCGAATCGCAGCCAACTAGCGATGTGGGACTATTCACTTCACCCCACCCCAGGTTCAGTCCAACTCACCTCAAGCGTCCGCCGCCTCTCCCGCTCCGCCGCGGCTCCCGCTTCTATCCTTCGGTTCCGCGCGCTTCGCTTCGCAGGCGTGGGGCGGAGTACGGCGACGTGCATCCATGCGCAACCGCCGACGGAGCAGCGCCGGTTGCATCTTGGCCGGCGCACCGGACGGCGACGCCGAAGGAAGCAATGGGGAAGTGCCGGCGAGGAGGAGAGTATGGCGAGGTGGCAAAAGTTTTCTCAGGGACGCGCCGCCGTGGCGGCCTCGGTCGGATCGATCTTGATTCTGGATTCTGGAAGCTGTTCTTGGCTGCGAGGGAGGGAGGGAGACGAGAGCCAGCAGACCGAGAGTGAGCGGAAGGGGCCGGCCTCGGAACAACCACGCTGGGCTGGGCTAGGCTATCGTGGGCCCAAATAGCATCAAGGCCCACGAGAATGATCGATTAGTTCTGATCTTCTGATTACGGGTTGTAAAAAAAAGTACCTGTATGTAATCGTCGTGTTCGCGCGGAAAATGTAATCCTCGTGTAAAGTCTTTCGTTCCGAGATATCTTCTCTGTACTGTGTCGTCCAAACTCCAAAGGCGTGACAATATTTAGTGGTGAGCTCGCTAAGCCATGGCGTCTCAAGCAACCACTAAACTTCATCAGCCACGGTTTCAATGGTGATTAAGAACGGCTTGTCTGGCGGGGGCATTTGAATCCAGATCGTGCCAGGCCTCAAACGGGACGGAAACAGGGAAACTTTGCCCGAGGGAAACAAGGAAACTTCGTATTCTGAACGCATGCGTGCAATCCACGGCGCTAATTCCTAGTGCAAGCAGGCACGAAGATCCCAATGCCTCGATTCAAGGATTCCTCTCGATCAAATAATTTGAATACAAATTAAAAGGAGTAACTAATAAGGAATGCATGTCACACTATATGTACTCCCTCTGTTTTTTATTCACTTTGCGTTCTAGCTTCTCTTAAAGTCAATCACTATCAAGGTTGACTAAAATTGTAGTGAAAAATAACAACAATTATAATATCAAATGCACATATATAGTATGGAAATATAGCTTATGCTGATTCAAATGCGATAACGTTTACATTGTGGATGTTAATATTTTTTTCTCTAAATATTTACTCAAACTTTTACAAAAGTTTGATTTTGACTAAATCCAAAACGCGAACTAATTGTGAACAAAGAGAGTATAGCAGCCGTGACTACAAGATTTGAAGTTCCCGAGGAGTGTACATTACATACGCTGCATTGGCAAGTACTCCCTCCATTTCATAATTCTTGTTGTAGATTCGAATGCATCTATATATAAAATGTGTTTAGATATATCCAAATCCGCAACAGAAATTTTAGGATGAGGGAGAACATGAGTAACTGTATGAGCGGGAATGTGAAATGCATGGAATTATGCAAGCTAACCTGGTATGTAAAAAATATGGAGCGGAAATATCTAGTGTAAATCGAGTTATGGAGAATCTCCTACTTTGTTTTTCACAAACTAAAATCTTTTCATGTGGATTACACTATTTAATCGACCTCCACCTCCGAGATCCGCTGGAACATGTCTGCTTCAGCCACCCAGCACCGCACGAGAGCACCAGGAGGATAAATCCCCACATCACGATGTCATTCTCGATATAGGAAACACACCTAGACCTAGAACTATATGCATGAGTTCGACCTCCTCTCCCCCGTCCCCTCCTGCCGACGAGGCCGCCGAAGAAGAGGGGGAGAAGAGCCAGGAGCGATGGGTGGACTCTCAACTGAAGTGGGAGCTGAGTGCCATCGCTCCCACTATATCAGAACGGGTAAAAAAAACTATGAAAACTTACACTAAGTTGAGTAATTTGGATAGAAAGGCCGCTATGAATGTAATTCCTGTGAACAATTTGAAGTTAGAGGTATGAACTGGAGTCCAAATTGTGCAACGGATCCGAGAATAACTAAACATTGAAAACAAGATTTTGCTAGCAGAGAGCTGGCAAGAGAATTTGGAGCAACCGCCTCACGGCCATTTGGTTCAGCAGTCAGACACCCATTGGCGTCGTAGAGATTCTCCACGGAAAAAACCAAGATTCCTAGCGCCCCAGATTGAGGACAAAGCAAAATCCGCCCACGCCATCGTCGCTCATCACCACGATGACCAACATGAAGCATCAGTCTGTCCTCTCCGGCTAGATCCGAGCCATTGCCGCACTTATTTAAGTGGAAGATCCGCCTCGAGAGCTCGACCTCTACCTCGGAGATCCGCTGGAGCGCGTGTGCCTCAACCACCTAGCACCGTGCGAGAGCAACTAGGAAGGCAAATTCCCACAGCATGACGCCTTTCTCGATACATGAAACACACGTTTGCCTACAAGTATCTAGAGGAGGCCGCCGGAGAAGAGGGGGAGAAGAGCCGAGAGCCGTGATGGCGCGTGATGCACACGTCCGTTGGGAACCCCAAGAGGAAGGTGTGATGCGCACATCAGCAAGTTTTCCCTCAGAAAGAAACTAAGGTTATCGAACCAGTAGGAGACGAAGGCCACGTGAAGGTTGTTGGTGGAGGAGTGTAGTGTGGCGCAACACCAGGGATTCCGGCGCCAACGTGGAACCTGCACAACACAATCAAAATACTTTGCCCCAACTTAACAGTGAGGTTGTCAATCTCACCGGACTTGCTGTAAACAAAGGATTAAACGTATGGTGTGGAGAATGATGTTTGTTTGCAAAGAACAAGAGAGAACAGAGTTTGCGATGAGATAGTATTTTAGATGTAAAAGAATGGACCGAGGTCCACAGTTCACTAGTGGTGTCTCTCCAATAAGATTAATAGCATGTTGGGTGAACAAATTACTGTTGGGCAATTGACAAATAGAGAGGGCATAACAATGCACATACATATCATGATGACTACTATGAGTTTTACTTAGGGCATTACGACAAATAACATAGACCGCTATCCAAGCATGCATCTATGCCTAAAAAGTCCACCTTCGGGTTAGCATCCGCACCCCTTCCAGTATTAAGTTGCAAACAACAGTCAATTGCATTAAGTATGGTGCGTAATGTAATCAACACAAATATCCTTAGACAAAGCATTGATGCTTTATCCCTAGTGGCAACAGCACATCCACAACCTTAGAACTTTACATCACTCGTCCCGGATTCAATGGAGGCATGAACCCACTATCGAGCATAAATACTCCCTCTTGGAGTCACAAGTATCAACTTGGCCAGAGCCTCTACTAGCAACGGAGAGCATGCAAGATCATAGACAACACATATATGATAGATCAATTAATCAATTTGACATAGTATTCCATATTCATCGGATCCCATCAAACACAACATGTAGCATTACAAATAGACGATCTTGATCATGATAGGCAGCTCACAAGATTTAAACATGATATCACAAGAGGAGAAGACAACCATCTAGCTACTGCTATGGATCCATAGTCCAAGGATGAACTACTCACGCATCAATCCGGAGGCGGGCATGATGATGTAGAGTCCTCCGGTGATGATTCCCCTCTCCGGCAGGGTGCCGGAGGCGATCTCCTGAATCCTCCGAGATGGGATTGGCGGCGGTGGCGTCTCTGGAACTTTTCTCGTATCGTGGCTCTCGGTAATAGGGCTTTCACGACGGAGAGAATAAATAGGCGAAGGGGCAGAGTCGGAGGGCGCCCGAGGGGCCCACCCCTCAGGCCGGCGCGCCCCCCCCGGCCGCGCCGCCCTAGGGTGTGGGGCCGCCTTGGCCCCTCTCCGTCTCTCATTCGGTGTTCCGGAAAGCTCCGTGCAAAATAAGACCGTGGGCTTTTGTTTCGTCCAATTCCGAGAATATTTCCGTGTAAGATTTCGAAACCAAAAACAGCGGAAAACAGAAGTGGCGCTTCGGCATCTTGTTAATAGGTTAGTGCCGAAAAATGCATCAAAATGATGTAAAGTGTATATAAAACATGTGAGTATTGTCATATAACTAGCATGGAACATAAGAAATTATAGATACGTTTGGGACGTATCTGGGTGAAATGAGCCACCAACGACGAGTGCCATCGCTCCCGGTATATCAGAACGAGTAAAAGCTTCTAGTATCAAAATTTACACAAACTTGAGCAATTCGGATAAAAAGAACCGCCATGAAAGTAATTGGTGCGAGTAATTTGAAATTAGGAGTACGAAGTGGAGTTCAAATTGCGCAACGAATTTGAGATTAACCAAACATGGTAAAACAAGATTAACGATTAAAATTTAAAATTATATGCATTTATGCACAATAAAACGGACCTACTCACTCAAAAAGTATCCTTTTCCCCAAATAAAAGCAGCCTTTTCGCGTCGTCATCAGGCCGGTGCCACCGCGGGCGGTAGTGGGGGCGGTACCGCCCGCGGCGGGGCGGGAGGCGGGCGGGAGGCAGGCGGGACGGGAGGGGAGGCGGGGCGGGCTCGCCGGCGGTAGCGGGCGCTACCGCCCGGCCACCGCCCGCATTGGCGGCGAGAAGGAGGCGGTAGCGGGGCGGGAGTGGGGGCGGGCGTTGGCGGCCCGGGCGGGAGGTGGGCGGGCGAGAGGGCGGGCGGGAGTGGGCGGGAGGCGGGCGTTAGGCGGGCGGGAGGCGGGCGGTAGCGGGCGGGAGGCGGGCGGTAGTGGGGCGGTAGGGGATAACGGCTAGGGGATAAATCGAGTGAAATAACTTAATGTGAAAAGGAAATGGTGATGTGGAGGAGAGAGAAGTGAGAGTGGGGACTATAGCCCATGCATTGGCAAGGTGGGGTGAGAGTGGGGTGAGAGTGGGGCTAGAGTGGGCAAAATGCTGACGTGGCGGGGCGGGAGAGGGGCGGTGCACTAGCACCAGCCTCATCGTCATATCGACGGGAGCTGAAAAGGAGAGGGAGCGTAGTTGTAAGTAGTTGGGTGGAAGGCAACGTCCACTGGGTCTGCCTGGGGTTGGTTCCACTCCGCTCCCGAGCCCCCAACGGTCGGATCGGACCTGCCTCTTAAACCCTCTCCTCCTCTTCCCCCTTCGCGGCTCGCGTCCTCCACCCACAAATTTCGAACGAGAAATCCCCACATATTCCGATCGATCCACCCCAATCGCGCCTCAAATCACGCACGCAGAGATCCACCATCCAGGTACCCCGTCGATCTGCCCCGCCCGCCTCTCCTCTCTCCCCCGATTCCGATCTCATCGCTCGGCGCTAACCTCTCCGATTCAGCAGCGGAAGGAGGCGAAGGCGAACAGGGTTTCGTTTCTCCGACGGCGGCGTCGGCGGCGATGATGGAGGAGGACCCGCTGATCCCGCTGGTGCACGTGTGGAACAACGCCGCCTTCGACGACTCCTCCTCCTCCTCCGCCTCCGCCTGGCACGCGCACGCCACCCCCGCCCGCCTCGCCGCCGCCAGGCCCGACAAGGAGAACCGCCGCCCCGAGCGCCACGACCTCGACGTCGACGCCGAGATCGAGCACATCGAGGCCGAGATCCTGCGCCTCTCCTCCCGCCTCCACCACCTCCGCGTCTCCAGGGGGCTCGACGGCCCGCGGGACCCCGCCCCGAAGGCTCAGGCTCAGCAGCGCCCGCGGGCGAGGGGGCTCAGCCTCGGGCCCCTCGACGTCGCCCCCGCCTCCGCCGCCGCAAACCCTAACCCCGAGAACCAGCCGCCGCCTCTCGCCGCCCCCCAGAGGCTGAAGCCCGCCGCCAAGCAGCAGGCCCCCGCGGCGGCGCGCGGCAGCAGGGGGCTCAGCCTCGGCCCGCTCGACATCGCCGCCGCAAACCCAACCACCAAGCTCCCCGCCGCGCGCCAACAGGGCCCCGTCCCCGTCCCCGCCACCCGCGTCCTCAAGCCCATCAAGGAACCCCCCGTGCAGCGCCGCAGGGGCGTCAGCCTGGGCCCGATGGAGATCCAGCACGGCATCACCGGCAAGCCCACCCCCGCAACGGCTCGAGCCAAGCCGTTCCCCAGCAAGCTCAACGCGATCCGAGAAGAGGGCGGCCAGTCGTCCAGGCAGTCTGCGGTGCCCGCCAAGCTGTGGCCGTCGAGCAACGCCAGGCAGCCGCAGGGCGGAGCGGCGGCGGCGGCGGCGCCGAGCAGGGCCAAGGCCAGGAGCTCCAGCATGAGCCCCAGGTCGAGGCGGCAGTCCGTCGCCAGGCTCACCGCCAACACGAGGCCGTTTGGGGCTACCAAGGCTGCCGACGAGCTCACGCCCAAGGGCGGCGCGACGAACCCCATCAGCGGCGCGTCCACCTGCAGGAGGCCGTCGGGGAGCTCCAAGGTCAGGGTCGTCCCCAGCCGCTACAGCCTCATGCCCGGCGCTTCAGCTGGAACACAGGAGCGGCGCCGCAAGGACTCGCTCCCGGGATCACTGCCGGCGGCGGCGGACTCAACCCAGAAACAGGAAACCAGAGCAACGGCTACCACCACGGAGCCTCTGGACGACGACATGTCACCTGAATCACTAGACAAGGTTGCCGAATTGCTGCCAAGGATCAGGACCATGCCGCCTCCCGACGAGACGCCTCGCGACTCGGGGTGCGCGAAGCGGGCCGCCGATCTGGTCGGCAAGCGGTCTTTCTTCACGGCTGCGGCGGGCGACGGCGGTTCCATCTCGTCCTACCAGGCCCGTGTCCTCGAAGCCGAAGAACCGGAGGAGGCAGCATTGGCAGAGGAAGCTTTGGGCAACGAGGAGCAGTGCATGGTTTTGTCCAGCCCTTCTTCATGATTGATTCTTCAGAGTGCCTGCTTAACTTGAGCATTTCGGGTGAGGCTTTTTGCGGTGTGTTAGATACATAGTGCTACTGTTACATTCATCATATCTCATGCTTCGTGTTTGCCATTCCTTCTGTTATTAAGGTTCTGGTAGAGTGTGAAGACCTTTTTATATGGGTGCTCTTGTTTTGAGTTTTACCTCTAAGTGTGCTCTGATTTGAGTAAGTAGTGTCATGGTGTGCTACTCAAACCTTTTGTCTGGAAATGCAAGAGGATAATATGCTGCTCCAAATCTTGCTGAAATGTTGCCTTTGTACTATGCAAATAACTGATCAGTGGCGTTTCTTGTTTAGTAATTGTTCACACGAATCCACTTCGGCAGGCTTGTTTTCTGCTAGAAACTGTAATTTCAGTACTAATGCATACTACTGCAGTTCATGCATAGGCATCAGGGCCTAATGGATGGACTGACTAAGCTTGAATCCAAATTATCTGCAAATTCATTATCTCCAAGCCAAGTACTTGGTTTTTTAGACACTGAACATCCATTGATCACTTTGGCTGTAGGGAAAGCTACTGACTATGCATTGATCCATAGTAATTCACACTCTAACATCCATTGATCACTTTGGCTCAAGTGAAGGGAGAGGAGAGAGAACGGGAGGGGGGAAACGAGCCAGTGCCATCGCTAAAACTTCCTTCATATCTCATGCTTCGTGTTTGCCATTTCCTCTGTTAAGGTGCTCCTGTTTTGACCTTTATATTGGTGCTCTTGTTTTGAGTTTTACACTTTTACCTGTAAGTAAGTGTGCTCAGTTTTGAGTAAGTAGTGTCGCGGTGTGGTGCTGAAACCTTCTGTTTAGAAATGCAAGATGACATAATCTGTTCGAAAAATCACTGAAATGTTTGCCCTCTATATCGCAAATAGCTGATCAGTCATCAGTAGCATCTCTTGTTTAGTAATTGCTCACACAAATTCACTTCAGCAGGTCTGTTTTCTGCTAGAAAATGTATCTTCAGTACTTCAGTCTCCATAAATATTAACAGCAGTAATAAAATGAAGGTTGTTCAGTAGCACAAGTGTTCTCATTAACAATAATCAAAAGATGACTTGGTCAGCATGAATCTGAATCCCCTGCAAATTCAGTATCTCCATGACATTGTATACTTGCTTCTTTGAGACACGTGAACATCCATTGATCACTTTGGCTGTAGCTAAAATTACCTTACCATGCAAGCTAAGCTGATTAATCTGAACCGCTAACAGCCATTGCTGGAGATTCACGTGGTCATCCTGAAGTATCACGGGGCGCTAAAATTGGGGAGGGGAAGACAAGTAGAGAATCTATAGGAGAATAGGACAACATGTTCTTGTATTTTGGTTGTCACAACATGTTGTTGAGTTGTTCTATGGCGTTATGCAGTGATGAAGTAAACAGTAATGGGATAATTTGTTGGTTTTGTCTGCTTGCTATCCTACTTGCTCCTGCCAGTCTTTGACAAACTGGTGAGATGCCTCAAGGCTGTGTTTGGATATATTTGCGGTGTAGTACAAGAGATTTACTGGACTTGTCAGAGTTGACGGTTCAGCGATAGATGCTGTCTGACAGAAGTGTTGCCCTTTACTGGTTTGAGAATTCTTGCCTTCTTGGTTGAGTGTTTGCTTGACAGAAGGAAATTAAAATGATCATAGATGCAAAATAATGAATTGATCTGGGAAACCGTATGTTGAGTTGGTTTTTTCGCCTACAGTTTGATGAAATATATGAATTATTGGTATATTTTGATTTGGTGTATCTGAGGATGAAATACTGGGTTAATGTAAAATACACGGGTTGATCATCACAGAAGACTGATGGCAAAACTTGAAATTCACTGAAGCTGCAATGTACAACACAAAGAAATCACCCTGATGGATATAGATATGGCAAGTAGAGGAAACTATGGACATCAAATCAAATCCACTAAAGCTAAATCAAAGGGGCTGTTTAGTAAAGCCATCTGGGGTGGTCAGAAAATAACTTAAGCACTCCATATCTTGCTGAACATTGACTGCAGTCTGTTATTGGCAATCTTCTTGACGACCTTCTTCGCATCATAGTCCCCGGAATCGGCCAGCTCTTTCAGGGTACTGAAATGCTCCGACGACACGATCTTCTTCCTCCCGCTGGTGGTCTCTGCCAAGGACACGATAGCGGACAGGATCAGGCCCTTCGCCATCAGCTTGCCCTCGGAAGGATCGAGCAGCTGCAGCAGCCTGTCCAGATTCTCGCCGTCCTGGATGAAGATGACGCGGTTCGGATGGTTCGACAGCAGGCTGGAGAGCACCTGCGCCGCCATCTCGCGAACCCGGAAAGATTTCGCGCCGAGCAAGCTTGCCAGGGCACTGAAATACCCTGCTCTGCCCATCATCCTGCTGTATTCTTCAGAAACCTCGGAGAGATGCCTCAGAATCTTTAATGTGCACTCGAGGACGGCGTAGTCGCCATTGTTGAGGTAGAAGAGGAGCCACCCGAGGACGTCTGAGCTGGTGAGGTCGTCAATGGAGCTGGCAGAAGAGAAGCAGAAGAACCAGATGGCGGCGAGGGCGACCTCCCTGGCCTTGTAAGAGTAAGGCAGGTCAGGGTATATCAGCTGGAGCAGCGACTGGATCACCCCCATGCCGATCGCCTCCTCCCGGACGTCGGCGTCGTCGAGGGCCATGGAGTGGAGCAGCTCGACGGCGCCGAGCTTCCGGACCTCCTCCATCTTCTGCGAGAGCTTCACCAGCTCGGTGACCACGCCTTGCTCCACCATGAACACCTTCACCTCCTCCACCCTGCTCAGGTTCCTGAGCACCGCGAAGGACGAGACGAGCAGCCTGCCGCCGCTGCCGGCGTCGGCCACGGCGCGCAGCAGCGTGGTGACGCCGCCGTGCGCGCACACGGCCCACACGTTGTCCGAGTTCTCCGTCAGCTCGCGCAGCGCCTGCGCCGCGCTCTCCCTGGCGCGCGCGGTGGCGACCGCGGCCGCGTTCTCCAGCAGCTGCACGAGCGGCGCGACCACGCCTGCCTTGACCAGCATTCCTCTGTATGAGTCTGAGCTCGCGACAACGGCTACGGCGCCGGCGGCTTCTTCCTGGATGCGTGGGTCTTGGGACTCGAGGAAGCCGGCGAGCATGGCGACGCCGTCGTCGATGTCGAGAGCGACGACGCGCACGCATGCCTCGTCTTCGGACATGAGCTCGCCGATGGTGGACAGCGCCTGGGCTCGCTGCACGGGGCCGCCGACCCTGATCCTGGAGAAGAGGTCCTTGAGGAAGAACCTCTTCTCGCCCACGCCAGCGTCGGCGCCGGGCCTCACCGCGACGATGGCCTGCGACGGCGCCGGCGCGCCAGAGGAGGAGGATGCCATCTCCTTGAGCTGCCTCACGTGGGCGTCCAGCTTGGCGCTCAGGCTGTCCATGTCGCTCCTCAGACGGAGCCTCCCGCCCTTGTACGTGCCGTCGCCGCACTGCAAGGCAACGGCCAGGATGCTGCTCACGGTGGCAGAGGCAGATTGCAGAAACTGAACCAGCACATGGTGCTCTTCCCTCTCCTCCTCGCCGTCGCCGTCATTGCGCAGCAAATTCAGGCCGGAGCAGAGCTGCTGGAGCTTGTCCTTGACGGCGTTCCACTTGGTCGGGAGCTGTGGGACGGAGCAGGCCAGGGAAGACGATGCCAGCGACTGGAGCACCTTCACTGCCTCGCCATGGCCGCCTCCTGCCTCCACCGTTGCTGCTGGTGCTTCTCCCATCTCGGCAACCATGGCAGCAAACCAGCTGCACAACCGTCGTGTGCTACCTATGCCGCAGCATGCATCTTTGGTGAGTTTCTTGGTAGTTGCAACTGATAACGATGTTGGTGTGAGGCTGAGTTTGGGGAATTGAAGAACTCAACTATTAATGGAGGTGTTGGTGCAGATACGTGACAAATGTGTTTGTTTTGTACCTCTACTGGTAGAAGTCTCCCGTGTGTGCCTGAGGGGTGGATGAGTAGATGGGTAGCCTGGTTGCTGGTTGGTGCTTGCTGCACCTGTCCTTACCCGTTTCTGATCTGTCTTCTTGTTAGCCTTGCTGCCTCCTTTTGGTTTCTTCTATTAGATTCTTGCTGCCTACTCTCTGAAATTCACTCACCTTGTCTCCATCTTTTCTTGATACAGTCTCATTCTAGTAATTTAATTTTGAATGCATAGCATTGGCACTAGGGTGTCAAGTGGGATCGCGAAGTCTTTTCTAACGGAATTGGTAACTACCGGATATGCATCTACCGTTCACCTCTTCGCGATTCGTGACAGATCCCCTTTCTATATCTAGTGTGTATCATCTCCATATAATATATCTATAAAATTTTAAAATGGTAATTTTTTGTATTTTCTTCATATAAAACATGATTCACAATACTTTAAACAAAAAATAACTATAACAATTCAAATATGCGTGAAATATATGTATAATGTGGTTGATCTAATAAATATCATAGATATACCATACCGTTGTAAAATAGGCAACACATTGGCGAGAAATTAGCACGAATCGCGAGGCCACTACCGGTCGGATGATGACCAGTAGTTACCGGTTCCGTTAGAAAATCCTCTCTCCAAGTGGGATGCCACCTAAATCTCACTTGTAGTGCAATTTGGTTTTTCTAGTGCAAATTTTGTCTAGAAATTTGCACACAATATAATTGAGAGTTAGGCGGGATTCCACTTGACACCATAATTGGCACAACATATTAATTGAATCAATGAGGGAGAAATTATATATGAAAATGGAATGATGGGACGGATCAGTGGGTTGGGTGAGAGTGTGCAAGAGATCAAATTGGAGAATGCGATCATGGGCTACAGTTAAGAGTTGGTGATTATGCAGTGGCTCATTATGCATTTCAGGGTTTGCGATTGTGAGGCCATCATCGAGTGTACGTACTTATCGCCGAGTAAAATAACATCAAAAGCTTTACGCTTCTTCCTCCTTTCTGCTGTCGATTAAGTATCCATGAAACTGTCCAGTCGATGGAAGCTGCTGCGCTCTGCAGTGCTGTTGGGGGCCCAACCAACTAACCTGCGCCGTAGGTCCGTATGATACTTGTGTGAAGGTGAAGTCACGGTACACGAACACCAACCTACTCGCTCTGTTCTGGTCATGAGTTCATCATTTGTTCATTGCTGTATACTGAGGTCCTGGTTGCTGTTGCTGTCAGATAAAAAAACACTCGAGAAACAAAGAACTGAAAACAAATTAGGCATGTGCCTTATCTCTATATTCTGTTGAAAAAAAAAGAAGTAACACCCATTTCTTCTTTATTTTGGCATGTGATTTTATGAATCTGGGCCAGGACATGCTGCGAAACGAAGGAACTTTGGGGAAAACCAGAGGCGAAAATCTTTGCACAATTGTGCCCGTATCTATCTAGTCAGGTGTGTCGTGGACTTCAAGCTTTGGAGGTGTCTCGACATTCTTTCTGGAAAGATTAATTAGAGCGGAGGCCTACATGTTCCTCTTGAAATGCTCCTTTTCTTCTCTGATGGTATCTGGAAAAGGGCAGGAGACAAGCACTAATTTTGGTGTGTAAGTACGCACTCGTGTACCCCATCTGCAATGAAAGAGAGAAGAAACGTCGCAGAGGTACGTTAGTACACTAAGATCGCAGCTGTTGTGCCTAATCGCAGTAGGAGGGAGATGCATTTTGTGAATTTGGGTGATTTCTGTGACCGTAAGATATCCACTTTTCAGGCATAAACAAGTACTATATGATCTTTGACTTCAGACCAGGTTCAAACATAACTCAACTTTTCTTTGTACAACTTAAGCAAATACTGGTTGAGTCCAATCAATCTGAATTTAGAAGGAATCGGAACTTTTCCCGCCCTGTCACCAGGATTTCAGTAACTTCTGTTGTGCCCAAAATTCCACTTAAACCCAAACCTGCTCTTCAGTGTTACTTTTTTTTTTTTTGAGGTAAACATTTATATTAAACCGAGCAAGCAAGCCGCCTCATTAAAAACCTTCCAGTCCCCTTCGGTATCCTGGTAAGGAAAAGAGTGCGTAAAAAACTTGATGCCCCACATCATAGTATAGTTACATCGAACAGGAGAGTAGGAAGGATGAAGCTAGGGGGGTCATCGACCCAGATACAGCTAGATCTACTAATAAAACTATCCCTAGCTAAATCATGAGCTACTGTATTTGTATCTCTCCTACAATGTGAAAAATCCACTGACCCTATGCTTGCAGCTTGAGCTAAAATGTCCGAGTATATAGCAGTAGCCTCATTCCACATGCGATTTTCACCTTTACAAATTTGGATAACCTCAATTGAATCTGATTCCGCTTCAACCGAATTACATCCAATTTGATTTACCAGAGATAGGCCACGCCGCATCGCCATTGCCTCCGCCATAGCAGCAGAGTGCACATGCGGTATAAATTCATTTGTGGCCGCCACAAAGTTTCCTTGACAGTCACGTATAACAGCACCGATCGCCCCAGACTTAGTCTCGATCGAGAAGGCCGCGTCAACATTTAGTTTCAGATTGCTAGCACAAGGTTTTAGCCAAACATGTTTCTTAACAGATGACACCGGGTTCATGGCCTTTCCTGCATTTGCTGTAATAGCCCTGATAGAATTAATGCAGTGTCGGATTGGTGGAACATGATCTCCATGTGATTGGCGGCGACGAAGCCACCATATATACCAGCATCCCACAGCCACCAATTCTTGTATTTTAAGTCCATTATAGCCAGACACATCCACCTGAGATGATTTAAGAATAAGCTCTAACGCCTGTGATCCTGAGCGCCCATCACTTGTTGCTCTATCTATTACATCCATTATTCCAAGTCCTTCCCAAATCTGAGCAGCTCTCTGGCATTTAAATAACATGTGCATGATATCCTCTGCTTCTAGGTTACAAATCGGACAGAGATCAGAAGTACCAATATGTCTTCGAAAAAGGATAGCTTTTAGGGGAATGATTCCGTGCATAATTCTCCAAGAATGAATTTTTACCTTTGCAGGGACCGCTAATTTCCAAAGAATTCGCCATGTTGGATTGTTGAGGGAGGTACCCAAAATAAGAGAACGACATGTAACACCATTGAACTGGTGTCTCCATTCAACATGATAAGCTGAGCGAACAGAGAACACCCCAGATTTTGTACCGTGCCATGCAATAAAATCCTCAAACGCTCCAATATTAAGAGGAATTTGTAGTATCCGTGAAACATCAATAGGGCTGAAATTATCTTGGAGAATGGCTTGGTCCCAAGTGCCAGAAATTGGATCAATCAATTCATCAACTTTCCTAAGAAGACAGTCTCCCCTTGGGGACATAACTTTGCGATTTGGGCTACTGGGTATCCAAGGATCCCTCCAAATATCAACTTTGTCACCATTGCCCAATCTCCATATACAGCCTCTTTTAAAAGTCTGAATACCTGCGACAATGCTCTGCCAAGTAAAGGAAGAGCCCGCTTTTGGGCCAGCCTTAAGAATATCCCCCTCCGGGTAGTATTTGGCACGCAAAATCTGAGCACACAGTGAGTTTGGATCATCAATGAGCCTCCAAACTTGCTTAGATAACATTGCCAAATTAAAAGAATGTAGATCCCGAAATCCCATACCCCCTTCCTTCTTAGGAAAGCACAATTTCCACCAAGAATACCAATGCATCTTCTTACCATGGTCATCATCACCCCACCAAAACTGAGCTATCACATCAGTCATCTTCTTACACACATTCTTTGGGATCAGGAAAACCGACATAGCATATACCGAAATACATTGAGCCACTGCTTTTATT
Source organism: Lolium rigidum (assembly GCF_022539505.1). Taxonomy (NCBI): domain Eukaryota; kingdom Viridiplantae; phylum Streptophyta; class Magnoliopsida; order Poales; family Poaceae; genus Lolium; species Lolium rigidum. The sequence goes on from NC_061508.1 coordinate 358,123,080, forward strand.
AAGATCTCTTTTCCACCAATAGAAAGTTGTTTTTCCTTCCACCCTTTGATAAGTTGGATGATTCTTTCCACCAGATGCATAAAACAATCGCTTCTGTCAATTCCAACCAAGGCAGGAAGGCCTAGATACTTATCAGACAGAGCTTCAATGTTGATATTCAAAATGTTACAAATCTGAATTCTGTCATCAATATGTGTATTAGGACTAAATAAGATACTTGATTTGTTCACACTTACTAGCTGCCCCGAGTTTGCACAATAGGAGTCAAGAACTTGCTTCAAGGAGATTGCATTGTTCGAATCTGCTTTCAAGAGGATCAAAGAATCATCAGCAAAAAGTAGGTGTGATACTGATGGTGCACCCCTGCACACTTTAACCCCTTCAATGCCACCAATCTCTTCAACATGTAACAAGCAACTTGATAAACCCTCTGCACAAATAAGGAACAAGTAAGGGGACAGGGGATCCCCCTGTCGAATACCCCTGGTTGGAACAAAACCATCCGTCATCTGAGAATTAAATCTTACAGAGTATGACACTGATGACACACATGCCATCACCAGATCAACCCACTCTACGTGAAATCCAAACCTCATCATCATTTTTCTCAAAAAATCCCATTCCACTCTATCATATGCCTTATGCATATCTAGCTTCACAGCACACAAACCAGACTTGCCAATCCTTTTATTTTTTATTTTATGGACACATTCATATGCCACCAACACATTATCAGTAATAAGTCTTCCTGGGACAAACGCACTCTGAGTTGGGGAAATGATATCAGGTAGAATTACTTTTAGTCTTGCAGCTATCATCTTTGCAATTATCTTATAGACCACATTGCAAAGTGAAATTGGTCTGAACTGGGCAACCTCCTCCGGATTGTCCACTTTGGGAATTAAGACAATCACCGTCTCATTCCATCCATCAGGGATGCTCTTATCATTAATAGCTTTTAGCACAGCAACTGTAATGTCATGCCCCACCAAGTGCCAGAATTTTTTATAGAACAAAGCATGAAGACCATCTGGCCCTGGTGCTTTAAGATCACCAATAGAAAAAACTGCTTTCTTCACATCATCAGCAGTATAAGGAGCAATCAAATCCTCATTCATTTGTTGAGTTACCTTTGGATTTATCCTCTCAAGGAAACCAGGATCAACAACAATATTATCTGTGGAGAACAGATTAGTAAAATAATTCTGAATGACTGGATTTAAGTTATCATTACCTTCTACAAAATCACCATCTGTGTTTTTTATCTTTTTGATGCAATTCCTTTTCTTTCTGGTCGTGGCGAAACTATGGAAGTAAGAAGTATTCCGATCCCCATTTTGGAGCCAATTTGCTCGAGATCGCTGATTCCACCGGATTTCCTCCTGTTCTAATAGCTTCTCTATTAATTCAGCGATTTCCTTCTTCCTCTGATCATTTTCCTGGTTAATAGGCCCTCTCATCACCGTTTCCAATTCTCGTTGGGCCGATCTGAGGCGCTTCTTGGGCCCCCGCAGCACCCGCTGATCCCATGCATGCAGCCCAGCATGCATGGCTTTCAGTCTGGTGAGAACGTCGACCGGATCCGCAGACCCCGCCGCTGTTTCCCACTGTTCCTTTACAATCTCAGCAAAATTGTCTTCTCTGAACCACTTTACTTCAAATTTATCTGATTTTACCTGGTGGTGCGAGTTTGGCGCAGTATAATACTCCGTATCTAGCATCAAAGGACGATGATCCGAATGGTTGTATTCAAGATGTACAATCGCAGCATCACTATGCATTTGACTCCAGTTTGTATTTCCTAGAGCTCTATCTAGTCTCGAACGCATGTTTCCTCTATGCCATGTAAAGAGGTCCCCCACATAACCAAGGTCATATAATTCACACTCATCAATCACATTGTGGAAATCCTGCATGTACCTTGAGGGTCGAGCACGTCCCCCTTCTTTCTCTTGATCATATAAAATTTCATTAAGATCACCCATAACAACCCAGGGAAGACTATTATTTTGGTGGATTGAACGGATTCTGTCCCAAGTCTTGTACTTCTCTTCCCATTTGAATTCCCCATACATTCCAGTAAAGCGCCAAACTTTATTTGCATCTTCTTCAATACGTACATCAATGAAATTTGGCTCAGCTCTGATTTGATATAGTTTAATTTCCTTTCTCCAGAACATTAAAATTCCTCCACGCCGACCATCAGACTCTTGCACAATTTTGAAATCCATTTTCACTCTTCTCTTAAGACACTCTGCCGGATAATCTTCAAGGTGGGTCTCCGACAAAAACACCACATCGGGATAATTGCGCCTCATAACATCAAGAAGCGCTCGAACTGCCGCGGCATTACCCAAACCGTGACAGTTCCAACATAATATTTTCATTGCGACCGGACGGGATCCTCAAGGGAACCCGCCGATCCTAGTGAAGTGGAATCAGTTCCGTCCTTCTTTGACCTCTTCTTGCGATCCTTTACATGCTCTAAGTCAGATTTTCCCCCTGGTGTATGCTCATCTGTCACCATTGCAGCCGCTCCATTAGGAGCAACAGGCTCCCCTGTAATACTGTCAGTTGCAATGTCCTTTAATTGGCCCAATTCCAGAGATCTTTTGGCTTGAGGGTTTATGATCCCATGTCTATCAACCTCCATGTTTTGTCCTTTGACAGGACTAGAGGCCGTATCCGATAGCTCATGGTCAGAGGTATTATTTCCCTGGCCTCCAATCGCATTATGACGCCACGGTATGGAGCTTCGTCCACGTCCCATTATATCTCTACCACCTCCACCTTCCCAACCCCGGTCATTACGACCAGTACCTCTTCCACCTCCTCTGTTACCACCAATACCTCGACCATGCCATGTATCCCAATCAGCCTTTAGGAAATCCCCCCACTTGAGCTTATTTTCATCGTGTTCTCCCGAGCCACACTCCAGATGCGAGTGCCCCAAAAATCCACATGCAGCACAAAACCTTGGGATCTTTTCATATTGAATCTGATAGTACTCCCGCTTCTTCTCTCTAGATATGGTGACCACACGAGCCAACTTCTTTCTCACATCCAATCTTACTCTAACCCGAACAAAATTGCCCAGTCCATGAACAGCAGTTTCAACTTTAATAGCTTTTCCTATATTCCTTTCCGTGAGGTTCTTAATCAGAGTCTCATTCCTGTATCCCACAGGAAGTTTATGAATTTGAATCCAAGTTTCAAAGTGATTAAGATCAATTGTATCTGTGGGTGCTAAACCATCATACTTTTCTATGCAAACAGCATTTTGTCTAAACAACCATGGCCCCCCTTCTGAAATTTTTAACCAATCACCAAGACAAAAGCATTGGACAGTGAACATGTTTCCTTCAAGATGATTGAACTCCAATTGTTGTGCCGGAGACCAGGCATTCCTCATATGCTGTTCGAACGTAATAGGACTAAACTGATTTGATGTATGAATTCTTAGAAGAGCCATCCACTTTATACCTTGCTTAGGAGCAGATTCTTCCTCCTCGAAGACCAGATCATTGAGTTCATCCTCCTCCAAGCCAAGACGCTCCAAGAGATCTCCGATCGCCTCATCCTTCTTTGTTCCCGATCCTCCCGCCTGATTTGATGAGTTTGTCGGGCTTTCCATGATGAGACCGCTCCCCTTGAAGCAGCCCTCACGGCCGTGGACGAAACTTGCGAGAGAACCCTAGCCGCCTCAATGCAACCCACGGTTACAGAGGGGAGGGTCTGGGCAGCAAGTAGCGGAGAGGTCCGTCCGAGACGGCAGGAGAAGATACCCTACGCCGGATTGGACTCCGGCGGCAGGGGCAAGAAACCCTAGATCGCCTTGCAGCCGTCTAGGTCAGCCGTCCTCTTCAGTGTTACTTTGGAACGGCGTACATCTGAACATGTGACGGAGAAGGGCCATCAGAAGAGGACGATGTGAGCAGGAAGAACTGGACCATCCCTATACGGTACAAAGACGGTGTGTACTGAACCACGCCTACTCGTGCACGGTTGCCCAAGATGAGGACCATATGATGTACATGGTTACCCGTAGAGCTGGACACGCTGTTATTGCTGCTGCTACCAGCCTGCTGCTGGTCACTGACAGTGAAAGTTTCAGCTACTGATAGTTTGATGGATTTTGTTCCAGAGTAAACTGTAAGCATATTACTGAGATTTGAGTTGCATAGACTGAAGAGGTTATGGAACATATAGTATGGAAGTTCACACACATTTTATACATTTACCAACATGCTAAAAAAAATCAATTTGCCCAAGCCCCAATTTCGCGCGAAATGCGCATGACCCGTGGCTGTCAAAGTGACACTTGGTCAGTTCGTTCAGCCACATCTAGAGAAGAATCACATGCAGAGAAGGATGACAGCTTCGTTGGCAGGACAGGAAATGAACAAGTTAGAGACAGCGTTGCGTGCTCAAAATCGAGCTCAGACCAAGTACCGTTTGCCTGTACAGAGAGGGCCTTGCTGCATTGCATCACATCTCGGGATCGACGGCACTAGATCCGGCTCGAGTCCCTGCCGAAGATAAACCTGCGGGTCCAGTCAGATACCACCAGCACCCTTGTGCGCCAGCTCACTTGCTTGCTGTTCATGGAAAGAAACAACTCTGAGTTGAGGCTAAACGGATCGTAAAGGATAAGGTGGATAAGGTAGTGCCATGTTTTCGTTGGACAGAATGGTATTTGGTGATGGGTGACAACGGCGCCGAGTGTGAGAGCAAGTTCATGGTTGTTACCTTGCATATACGGAGTACCATAGCCACTGAGTGCTGTGGCCCATGGAAACCCAGTCGCCCGGGAGCTCGGCGGCAGCTTGCTCTCCACCCAAGGGCGCGAATTGCCCAAGATGCTTGTACCTTGAGTGCCAAGATATCAGAAGATGAGAAAGCAAATGGATGTACAAACAGGAGCCAGTGGATACTTTGTGTAGGAAATTTCCTGGAACTGGTGTATTGAATGCTTGAATGCAACATAAATTAGTTTGAAGCCCAAGCCCCACCACAGAACAACTGAAGCATGTCCTTTTTGAAAGATGCGTCTTAAAGATAACCGTGAAGACAATAGGTGAGTATCATAACTAAAAATGTGACAGTTTTAGGTTATCATAGTGATAATTTCAGAATTATTAGATACTGTGTGTAACTGAAAGCAAAATTGCAGCCATAGTTTGATCTTTCTATAATTAATATGATACCGCATTCATTAAATCTTTTTATGTACATATCGGTCTTATCCAAGCAGGTACTGACACTGATAGTAATCATAAAATCAGTAGAGTTATGCCATGGAAGGTTTGAAGTACCGGATGTGCCTAAGACACAAGTATGTGGATGGGAACAAGTAACTGTAACCAGAAAAGCGAAGTACCGGAATGGGCGGAAGTTGTGATGATCTCCTCCTGACCCTGACAAGCGCAACGGACCTTCTGGATGCTCTTTGCAATGATCCATTTTGTTAAAACAGTCAGCAAGATAGTATCCTTGTTGTGCAGCGACCTGGCAAATATTCAAGAAACACTTAGGGAGTGTTCACACATGCAACAATTGGCTGTTCGCCCATCTCATGTTCTAAAACTGCAGTTTTCCAATGGGAAAAGAAGGTCTGCGATAAAGTATCATATACTTATGTTGATATGGAAGTAGAGGCAACCTGAGCCGTCGCCGGAACGGTTTTAACTTGAGAGTCGACATGGCACAGAGCCTTTTTGAACTCCTCTATGTCAACGACCATCGACTCTTTGTGGGAATCACCTACGCCACTTGCTATCAAATCCGCAATATCAAGCATGTGCATACTTTTCATATAGAGTTCTACTTGAGGGTATCTTATACAAATATCTTCTAAAATATCAGATATTTCTTTCAGTGTCAAAGTGCCAGAGTTATCCTTATCTGCTACTTTAAATATTGTCGAAATGTCCTCCTGAAAAAACAGAAGCAAAGAACTCAGAGGAAGGATTTAACATGAACTAAATATTGCCAAATTAGATGTTCAGTGTTCTTGTTTGTTTAGCATGATGCAAACTTTGCAATGTCTATACAAAGGTGGAATAAACACACAGCATAGCAGTAGAACGACTAATTTGACTCCTATGACAGTTCTATCAAGAAACAGTTACAGTGCAGCGATAACCCTGACTTGCAATGTGTGCAGCTGTTCCTACAGTGGTCCTGCCTATGAAGTTTGAACCTACGAAGAGGGTGCAAATATTATTTATGAAATGCTTTTTTACATTTACCATTATTTTTCTCTGACTTATTGAAGAACAGTCTCCAATTGCATAGACACCATCAGTCTCACGAACTCTTAACCATTCATTAGTTGCCAAGGCACGCCGTTTAGCCTGTTAAATGAGAGAACATTTGCATACGTCAACTAAATGTTGAGTTTAACATAACTCCATAACCTGAACACACAGCTTTGATTCAGATTTAACAACCTGACCAACTTGATTCATGAAGTCCGTAATGACAGGACGCGTACCAATACCAGCAGACCAAATAGCCATCCCATAGGGGACCAATATTTCACCACCAGTTGATTTGTTTTTCACCGTAATAAAATCATCAGAGACCTTTAACACTCTGAATCCTGTATTCACCTCAATGCCATCTCTCTGAAACTTTGTTTCAGCAAACGCAGCTATCCTTTCGTCAAATCTATATGAAAGAAATAGATATATCATCTCACAGTAAACATGGGTAAAAGACAAGATCTACTGAGACTACAACCAAATGCATGGACATTGAAACAGTAGGCAAATTTTCCTTGTCGAATCAACACAATTTCCAATTACCAACAAAATAGCAATGTCTACAGTAAGTGTGATAATTTCATAGCAATTATTTCTTTTTTTGGAACAAGTTCTTTCCAGTTAGGAACATCATTTAAAAGGGAAAAGGAAATGGAGGAAGAATACGGAAGAAACATCCGCAATCCAAAATAAAAAAATAAGATATGGTAAAAATAATCCAACACTAGAATTGTTTGGTGGTGGTGGTGGTAAGGTGGTTTTGGTCTATCTATCCTGGTAAGAAAACAATGACTGGGATATATTTTCCACTTCTACCGACTATTGTTTTCCGAAACATGTAAACGATCCAAAATTGTTGTTCACTTTTTCCTAACAGTAACAATATTTAATAATGATCCCAGGGCCAGGAGATGATTAGCTGGGGGCCTCACTACTTGCAGCAGCATGTTCTAATCTACGAGATGTGAACCAGCAGTACCATCCTCATTATCTGGGAACAAAAGCTGACTTCCCAATACATTAATTCCCCCTGAGGCTTTTTGTTCATGCTAAAACTTGTTCTTAGTGATGAAAGCCTGACTCAATAGTTCTTTGTATGCACCATGCAATGCAAGTGAACTTCAGGATCATTCAATCCTCATTATATGGTAAGCTATTACTTCCTTACGTATTCAATATATGTTCTCCTGATTGAATAATTGTTATCTTCACAAATTCCTGAATTGCAGGATATATCTTCACCAGATCTTCGACAAGAAAATCATGCAACTCTGCAGTAAATTCGACCCCAGTAGGTCCACCGCCAATAACCACGAAGTGAAGGACCTTCCTTTTCTCCTCTTCACTAATGTTGGGAAGTGATGCCTTCTCAAAGCAGTCCAGCACACTCTTCCGAATCTTTTGGGCATCCTCCACTTCCTGAATTGTTCAATGTGAGGATGTAAGTGGAAGATATGGCTAATAGTTCCATGAACGTAAATTTCCTAATACTAGTACTGTACAGTACAATTAATTGCAGTTATCCTGAATTAAGGGGAAAATTACATAGCAAGAACAAATGGTTCAGAGGATATAGTGATACTGAACAGCTCCTCCAGCGAATGTTAGCATATTCCTCTGCATATGTAGCTCTTAAATCTAATACAAATGACAACACAGTACGTATGTATGGTCTTGCAGGTTAGTATTCTGTAAGTTGGCAATATAGCTCTTTAACTCAAGCAGTTGGATGATCTTGTGAGAAAAAAAAGTGGCGTTTCTTAATAAGATTATAAATTGAAAACTAAAGTATTATATCTCAAGGTGTTGCAGAAAACAAAGGAAAATAGCTTACTACTGAGGAGAAAAGGAACACTCAAATGGTGCAAGTGATTTCACCTTCAAAAAGTGGCAATGCTCCATCACGCCGGGAGTGTTGAATGTATTTACAGTAGCTCCTAGAGCAACCACTAAGTAATCATAATCAACCTCAAAATCGCCATTCCCATCCAAATTGGTTCCAATAGCAGAACGACAGTGCACAGCCTTCTTTGTCGCGTCAATCTTGAAGCACTCGGCTTCGTAATATGCAACATCTTTGTTTTTCTGCAAAAGAAGGACAGCAGAAGAAGTGACTGTTACTCCACAGCTTTGCATAACAGAATCCACAGTAACACATATAGAGTTTAGCACACAAGAGCACAAGATTGATCGCTAGACCAAGTACCTTCTCGAACATCCTCCGTATGGGTTCGACGATGCTGCGTGCCTCCACGGTCCCACACGTGACGCTCGGGAGCAGAGGCGTAAACGCGAAGTAGTTGCGAGGCGATATGACCTTCACATCGTAGCGGGAGCAGTCGAGGTTCTTGAGGAAAGAGGTGCCGCCCCAGCCAGTGCCAAGAACCACCACCTTCTTCTTCTTGGGGACATCCTGTTGCGGTGGCCCTGAGGCCTCTTCTGGCCTGGAGGAATCGGCATACGCCACAATACCCCCGCCGCTGCAATCCAGTACACAAAAATGTTGAAGATTGCAAATGCAGACAATTAAGCGGTTTGATCCGGAGGGATAAAATTGAATTGGGGACTGTTCATGAAAGTACAGAGGAGGATGGACTGCCCAACAGACATCATATATCTAGAGTCCTAGACCGACATCACATATCTAGAGTGCTAGACCAACATCACATCTCTGTTGACCAAGATCGTGTAGAGTCCTAGACCAAGAAAGCAGCCAAGATGCGAACAAAAAGGAAAGGTAAAGCGGACAAAAAGGAAGGAACGGCAAATCATCATCAACAAATCAGAAATGCCAGATAAAAGTGATTTTCAGGGACCGGAGAGGGTTTGTGGGAGGCACCTACCTGGCTGCTGTGAGAAGAAGCGCTGCGGTGGAGACGCCGGCGGGGCGCCTGACGTCCTCCAAGAACCGGGCGGCGGCACGGGAGGCGAAGAAGGAGAAGCCCATCCTGCTCTCACTGTCGTCTGTCTCAGCCCCCGTAAACTGCTGGATCGAATTCAAGATGATCAGGCGAGGTTTCCGGCAGCAGAGGACTAGGGGGCAAACAAGGAAAGCGATGTGAAACAGTGAAAGGCTACCTGCTCCTTCACAAGGACCACCTGTATTCTGCCATGTATTTTTTTTTTTGACACGACTATTCTGCCATGTAATAGAAGAATTGTTCGTAGAACAGACGATCCAACCTTTGGGGTTTGGGGATAAGATCTGGCAATACTTTGGAAACTTCGTTTAGATATGATGCACACCACCGACCACCACTGGGCACTGACCACGCCAATATGCTCTCCTTCTTTATTTCTTTCTTTATACATGACCAAGACCAGCAACAGAAAGGCTAGATGACGATTTCACTAGAGAGGTTTGACCTGAGACATCAGCAAGCAAACCTAACATGCTTAGCACCTGATGGTGTCAGCAGCTACAATTTGCTGAAGTGTAGGGCTACAAGGAACTTGTCCAGTGAGGATAAACTGAATTTACAGTTAGAACACATGTACAGGTGCACATAAGTGACATGCAAGTCAACATCTGACATAAGAGCAAGGCGCGCGGGGTAAAAATTTTGCCGCGCCCGCGCTTTTGCGCCATCCCGCGCGGAAAACTTGCCGCGTCCGCTGCCGCGCGCTATAAAGGCGAAGCGACGCGCGTGCACCAACCGCTGAAGTTTCTGCGTGTCTCCACCTCCGTCTCTCTCTCTCCCTCTCTCCACCGCGTGTCCACCTCCCGCGTCGACGCTCCGTGTAATATCCCAGGTAATGGGGTTACAAAAATAGAGGAAACAGATATGTGCATTGCATTCATGCATATAAAATCAGGGGAATTTTCGCTTAAAGCAAAACAATCACAGTAACTGAAGTTTCACTTGACCTTGGTGGAATTGAAGTAGCTCATCAAGTCAAGCTCTATAAACCTCAATGTGACTTTGCTAAAACCTTGTTTTGAGTAGAGATGATTTGATCTAAGGGGTTAGATCAAATGGAACTAATAATCAATCCAACAACACTTTACTCAATGATCAATTGCTTGATCTTATTAAAGATCATAACATGGTAATCTTTGCCATAACATATGAACATCTATTTAACTATAAATCAAGTAACAATAAAATGAAGAAACCATTCTTCACTTAACTTTTCCATGTCTTAAACCAATCCATGATCCTACCATGAATATCATGGTAATCATTCCACCTCACTCTTGGATTCATGACAAGGAGATCAACTCTAGAAATATAGATTATTCTCTATTCCAAACATAATATGTATCAACCCTAGAGTATTATTCAAGCCTTCTCATATGAGAGAGACCATTTACTCTAAATCTAGCTTTACCTATTAATGAACAAAAGACAACCTTGGAACTCAAGTATTAGGTTGTAAACCATTTCCCTTGGAGTGGTGGGATAATCTAATATCACATGAAATAATACCATACTCATGAAAGGATAAAGTAAGGAGGAGATTGACTCAATCAAAATGGCCAAGTGGAGTTTTAGACTTAATACCTATTGAGATATTGTGAGTACACCATAAACCCTAGAATAACCATTCCTTTATAAGAAAGCCCAAGCTATGGTGTTACACTCAAGTAGTTGAGGCAACACCTGAATGTGAGGGAGAAAACCATCCATATACCCAGATGATAATATCATCATTGTTTAAGTATAAACCTAACAAAATATTTCAGGTATTCCCCTGGGATATAATCTATTGAGACAACTGATACGTCTCCAACGTATCGATAATTTCTTGTGTTCCATGCCACATTATTGATGTTATCTACATGTTTTATGCACACTTTATGTCATATTCGTGCATTTTCTGGAACTAACCTATTAACAAGATGCCGAAGTGCCAGTTGCTGGTTTCTGCTGTTTTTGGTTTCAGAAATCCTAGTAAAGAAATATTCTCGGAATTGGACGAAATAAAAGCCCAGAGGCCTATTTTCTCACGAAGCTTCCAGAAGTCCGAAGACGAAAGGAAGTGGGGCCACGGGGAGCCAAACCCTAGGGCGGCGCGGCCCCCTTGGCCGCGCCGCCCTCGTCATCCGGGGCCCCCGTGCCCCCTCTCGACTTGCCCTTCCGCCTACTTAAAGCCTCCGTGACGAAACTTCCAGTACCGAGAGCCACGATACGGAAAACATTACCGAGACGCCGTCGCCGCCGATCCCATCTCGGGGGATCCTCGGAGATCGCCTCCGGCACCCTGCCGGAGAGGGGAATCATCTCCCGGAGGACTCTACACCGCCATGGTCGCCTCCGGAGTGATGAGTGAGTAGTCTACCCCTGGACTATGGGTCCATAGCAGTAGCTAGATGGTTGTCTTCTCCCCATTGTGCTATCATTGTCGGATCTTGTGAGCTGCCTATCATGATCAAGATCATCTATATGTAATTCTATATGTTGCGTTTGTTGGGATCCGATGAATAGAGAATACTTGTTATGTTGATTATCAAAGTTATGCTTATGTGTTGTTTATGATCTTGCATGCTCTCCGTTTCTAGTAGAGGCTCCGGCCAAGTTTTTACTTTTAACTCCAAGAGGGAGTACTTATGCTCGATAGTGGGTTCATGCCCGCATTGACACTCGGGACGAGTGACGTAAAGTTCTAAGGTTGTGTTGTGCTCGTTGCCACTAGGGATAAAACATTGATGCTATGTCTAAGGATGTAGTTGTTGATTACATTACGCACCATACTTAATGCAATTGTCTCGTTGCTTGCAACTTAATACCGGAGGGGTTCGGATGATAACCTCGAAGGTGGACTTTTTAGGCATAGATGCAGTTGGATGGCGGTCTATGTACTTTGTCGTAATGCCCAATTAAATCTCACTATACTCATCATGATATGTATGTGCATTGTCATGCTCTCTTTATTTGTCAATTGCCCAACCGTAATTTGTTCACCCAACATGCTGTTCGTCTTATGGGAGAGACACCTCTAGTGAACTGTGGACCCCGGTCCAATTCTCTTTACTCGAAATACAATCTACTGCAATACTTGTTTTTACTGTTTTCTCTCGCAAACAATCATCTTCCACACAATACGGTTAATCCTTTGTTACAGCAAGCCGGTGAGATTGACAACCTCACTCGTTTCGTTGGGGCAAAGTACTTTGGTTGTGTTGTGCAGGTTCCACGTTGCCGCCGGAATCTCCGGTGTTGCGCCGCACTACATCCCGCCGCCATCAACCTTCAACGTGCTTCTTGGCTCCTCCCTGGTTCGATAAACCTTGGTTTCTTTCCGAGGGAAAACTTGTCGCTGTGCTCATCATACCTTCCTCTTGGGGTTGCCCAACGAACGTGTGAAATACACGCCATCAAGCATATTTTCTCGGCGCCGTTGCCGGGGAGATCAAGACACGCTGCAAGGGGAGTCTCCACTTCTCAATCTCTTTACTTTGTTTTTGTCTTGCTTAGTTTTATTTACTACTTTGTTTGCTGCACTAAATCAAAATACAAAAAAATTAGTTGCTAGTTTTACTTTATTTGCTATCTTGTTTGCTATATTGAAAACACAAAAAAATTAGTTTACTTGCATTTACTTTATCTAATTCGCTTTATTTGCTATTGGTAAAATGAGTAATCCTGAAGTTGAAGTTCGTTCATTTAAGCAACAAGGGGGAGAATGTTTAAAAGATGCTTGGTATAGAATTAGTGATGCCCATAATAGATGCACTAAGAAACACTCCACCACTATCCTACTCAGGAATTTTTATGTTGGTATCTCTAGCTGGAATAGATATGTTCTTGATTGTCTCGCGGGAGGTAACTTCCTAGGCGCTCCCGCTTTAGAAGCTAGTTGCATTATTGAGAGTTTATTTGGAACACCACCTGTTAATGAAACTAAAATTGAAACCTCCCTTGAGGATGTTATGAAAAAATTGGAAACCATAGAGAAAAATTGTAGCGTTGAAACTAAATTGGAAATATTACTTGATAATACTGATAAACTTGATAAAATCCTAGGAGGAATTAATGAAAGAATTGCTACTCTAGAAACTTGCGCTATCCATGATAATCAAACCCATAGAATTGGTAAACTTGAAGAAGCTATGGGAAAATTGAGTTCAACTTTTTCTTCTTTTAAATTTAATGAGAAAGCTTATGTGGGTAAGGAGCAAAAATTCATGTATGTCTCTAAGGTGCCTAAACCAAAGAATTACTATAGGCCTAAAATTGATAAAACTCCCAACACCCCTGGTAATAATGTTGATGCTTCATCTCTCGATGTTACTTGATACACACTTTCTGCGCCTAGCTGAAAGGCGTTAAAAAAAAGCGCTTATGGGAGACAACCCATGTTTTTACCTACAGTACTTTGTTTTTATTTTGTGTCTTGGAAGTTGTTTACTACTGTAGCAACCTCTCCTTATCTTAGTTTTGAGTTTTGTTGTGCCAAGTTAAGCCGTTGATAGAAAAGTAAGTACTAGATTTGGATTACTGCGCAGTTCCAGATTTCTTTGCTGTCACGAATCTGAGCCCACTGCCCTGCAGGAAGCTCAGAAAATTATGCCAATTTACGTGCATGATCCTCAGATATGTACGCAACTTTCATTCAATTTGAGCATTTTCATTTGAGCAAGTCTGGTGCCATTTTAAAATTCGTCAATACGAACTGTTCTGTTTTGACAGATTCTGCCTTTTATTTCGCATTGCCTCTTTCGCTATGTTGGATGAATTTCTTTGATCCATTAATGTCCAGTAGCATTATGCAATGTCCAGAAGTGTTAAGAATGATTGTGTCACCTCTGAATATGTCAATTTATATTGTGCACTAACCCTCTAATGAGTTGTTTCGAGTTTGGTGTGGAGGAAGTTTTCAAGGATCAAGAGAGGAGTATGATGCAACATGATCAAGGAGAGTGAAAGCTCTAAGCTTGGGGATGCACCCGGTAGTTCACCCCTGCATATATCAAGAAGACTCAAGCGTCTAAGCTTGGGGATGCCCAAGGCATCCCCTTCTTCATCAACAAATTATCAGGTTCCTCCCCGAAACTATATTTTTATTCGGCCACATCTTATGTGCTTTTTCTTGGAGCGTCGGTTTGTTTTTGTTTTTGTTTTGTTTGAATAAAATGGATCCTAGCATTCACTTTATGGGAGAGATACACGCTCCGCTGTAGCATATGGACAAATATGTCCTTGGTTTCTACTCATAGTATTCATGGCGAAGTTTCTCCTTCGTTAAATTGTTATATGGTTGGAATTGGAAAATGATACATGTAGTAATTGCTATAAATGTCTTGGGTAATGTGATACTTGGCAATTGTTGTGCTCATGTTTAAGCTCTTGCATCATATGCTTTGCACCCATTAATGAAGAAATACATAGAGCATGCTAAAATTTGGTTTGCATATTTGGTTTCTCTAAGGTCTAGATAATTTCTAGTATTGAGTTTGAACAACAAGGAAGACGGTGTAGAGTCTTATAATGTTTTCAATATGTCTTTTATGTGAGTTTTGCTGTACCGTTCATCCTTGTGTTTGTTTCAAATAAGCCTTGCTAGCCTAAACCTTGTATCGAGAGGGAATACTTCTCATGCATCCAAAATACTTGAGCCAACCACTATGCCATTTGTGTCCACCATACCTACCTATACTACATGGTATTTTTCCGCCATTCCAAAGTAAATTGCTTGAGTGCTAACTTTAAAATTCCATCATTCACCTTTGCAATATATAGCTCATGGGACAAAATAGCCTTAAAAACTATTGTAGTATTGAATATGTAATTATGCACTTTATCTCTTATTAAGTTGCTTGTTGTGCGATAACCATGTTTATCGGGGAACGCCATCAACTCAATGTTGAATTTCATGTGAGTTGCTATGCATGTTCGTCTTGTCTGAAGTAAGGGCGATCTACACTGAGTTGAATGGTTTGAGCATGCATATTGTGAGAGAAGAACATTGGGCCGCTAACTAAAGCCATGATTCATGGTGGAAGCTTCAGTTTTGGACAAATATCCTCAAATCTCTAATGAGAAAAGAATTAATTGTTGTCAAATGCTTAAAGCATTAAAAGAGGACTCCATTATCTGTTGTCTATGTTGTCCCGGTATGGATGTCTAAGTTGAGAATAATCAAAAGCGAGAAATCCAAATGCGAGCTTTCTCCTTAGACCTTTGTACAGGCGGCATAGAGGTACCCCTTTGTGAAACTTGGTTAAAGCATATGTATTGCGGTGATAATCCAGGTAGTCCAAGCTAATTAGGACAAGGTGCGAGCACTATTAGTACACTATGCATGAGGCTTGCAACTTATAAGATATAATTTACATGATGCATATGCTTTATTTGTAGGATAACGTTGCATAGAAAACAAAAATTTTCCTACCGCGAACACGCAATCCAAGCCAAGATGCAATCTAGAAGACGGTAGCAACGAGGGGGTATCGAGTCTCACCCTTGAAGAGATTCCAAAGCCTACAAGATGAGGCTCTTGTTGCTGCGGTAGACGTTCACTTGCCGCTTGCAAAAGCGCGTAGAAGATCTTGATCACGATCGGTTCCGGCGCCACGAACGGGC
The DNA here is from genome assembly GCF_022539505.1 of Lolium rigidum. Classification (NCBI taxonomy): domain Eukaryota; kingdom Viridiplantae; phylum Streptophyta; class Magnoliopsida; order Poales; family Poaceae; genus Lolium; species Lolium rigidum. Next base: position 358,138,873 of record NC_061508.1, read on the forward strand.
AGCACCTCCGTACTCGGTCACACGTTCGGTTGTTGATGAAGACGACGTCCACCTCCCCGTTCCGGCGGGCAGCGGAAGTAGTAGCTCCTCTTGAATCCGACAGCACGACGGCCATCTCCCGGAGGACTCTACACCGCCATGGTCGCCTCAGGAGTGATGAGTGAGTAGTCTCACCCCTGGACTATGGGTCCATAGCGAGTAGCTAGATGGTTGTCTTCTCCTCATTGTGCTATCATTGTCGGATCTTGTGAGCTGCCTATCATGATCAAGATCATCTATCTGTAATTCTATATGTTGTGTTTGTTGGGATCCGATGGATAGAGAATACTATGTTATGTTGATTATCAAGTTATCATATGTGTTGTTTATGATCTTGCATGCTCTCCGTTTACTAGTAGAGGCTGCGGCCAAGTTGATGCTTTTAACTCAAGAGGAGTACTTATGCTCGATAGTGGGTTCATGCTGCATTGACACACAGGACGGTGACGGAAAGTTCTAAGGTTGTGTTGTGCTTTGTTGCCACTAGGGATAAAACATTGATGCTATGTCTAAGGATGTAGTTGTTGATTACATTACGCACCATACTTAATGCAATTGTCTGTTGCTTTGCAACTTAATGCTTGGAGGGGTTCGGATGATAACACTGAAGGTGGACTTTTTAGGCATAGATGCGGTTGGATGGCGGTCTATGTACTTTGTCGTAATGCCCAATTAAATCTCACTATACTCATCATGATATGTATGTGCATTGTCATGCTCTCTTTATTTGTCAATTGCCCAAGCTGTAATTTGTTCACCCAACATGCTTGTTCGTCTTATGGGAGAGACACCTCTAGTGAGCTGTGGACCCGGTCCAATTCTCTTACTTTGAAATACAATCTACTTGCAATACTTGTTTTTCTTGTTTTCTGCTGCAAACAATCATCTTCCACACAATACGGTTAATCCTTTGTTACGGCAAGCCGGTGAGATTGACAACCTCCTTTGTTTCGTTGGGGCAAAGTGCTTTGGTTGTGTTGTGCGGGTTCCACGTTGGCGCCGGAATCTCGGTGTTGCGCGCACTACATCCCGCCGCCATCAACCTTCAACGTGCTTCTTGGCTCCTCATGGTTCGATAAACCTTGGTTTCTTTATGAGGGAAAACTTGCTGCTGTGCGCATCATACCTTCCTCTTGGGGTTGCCCAACGAACGTGTGAAATACACGCCATCACGCAACACCGGGGATTCGGCGCCAACGTGGAACACTGCACAACACAATCAAAGTACTTTGCCCCAACGTAACGGTGAGGTTGTCAATCTCACCTGACTTCTTGTAAACAAAGGATTAGATGTATAGTGTGGAAGATGATGTTTGTTTGCGAAGAACGATAAAGAACAAGTATTGCGATAGATTGTATTTCAGATGTAAAGAATGGACCGGGGTCCACGGTTCACTAGTGGTGTCTCTCCCATAAGATAAATAGCATGTTGGGTGAACAAATTACGAGTTGGGCAATTGACAAATAAAGAGGGCATAACAATGCACATACATATCATGATGAGTACTATGAGATTTAATCAGGGCATTACGACAAAGTACATAGACCGCTATCCAGCATGCATCTATGCCTAAAAAGTCCACCTTCAGGTTATCATCCGAACCCCTTCGAGTATTAAGTTGCAAACAACAGACAATTGCATTAAGTATGGTGCGTAATGTAATCAACACAAATATCCTTAGACAAAGCATCGATGTTTTATCCCTAGTGGCAACAGCACATCCACAACCTTAGAACTTTCTGTCACTGTCCCAGATTCAATGGAGGCATGAACCCACTATCGAGCATAAATACTCCCTCTTGGAGTTACAAGTATCAACTTGGCCAGAGCCTCTACTAGCAACGGAGAGCATGCAAGAACATAAACAACACTATATGATAGATTGATAATCAACTTGACATAGTATTCCATATTCATCGGATCCCAACAAACACAACATGTAGCATTACAAATAGATGATCTTGATCATGATAGGCAGCTCACAAGATCTAACATGATAGCACAATGAGAGAAGACAACCATCTAGCTACTGCTATGGACCCATAGTCCGAGGGTGAACTACTCACACATCGATCCGGAGGCGATCATGGCGATGAAGAGTCCTCAGGAGATGATTCTCCTCTCACGGAAGGGTGCGGAAGCGATCTCTGAATCCCCGAGATGGGATTGGCGGCGGCGTCTCTGGAAGGTTTTCGTATCGTGGCTCTCGGTCCGGGGGTTTCGCGGCGAAGGCTTTAAGTAGGCGGAAGGGCAGGAGTCGGAGGCGTGACGGGGGCCCACACACTAGGGCAGCGCGGGCCCCCTGCGGCGCGCCGCCTTGGTGTGCCGGCGCCTCGTGGCCCCACTTCGTTCTCCTCGGTCTTACGGAAGCTTCGTGGAAAAATAAGACCACAGGCGTTGATTTCGTCCAATTCGAGAATATTTCCTTTGTAGGATTTACGAAACCAAAAACGACGAAAGCGGCAGCGGCTCTTCGGCATCTCGTCAATAGGTTAGTGCCGGAAAATGCATAATAATGACATATAATGTGTATAAAACATGTGAGTATCATCATAAAAATAGCATGGAACATAAGAAATTATAGATACGTTTGAGACGTATCAGTTAGTGACGGAAATCATATAAAAGTGCATCGAAGTGTAAGAAAAACATATATGCATTGGTGTAAAACAAGCATGGAGCATCAAAAATTATAGATACGTTTGATACGTATCAAGCATCCCCAAACTTAACTCCTGCTCGTCCTCGAGTAGGTAGGTGATAAAAAATTAATTTTTTGAGGTGACATGCAACCAACACAATCTTGATCAAGCATTGTAAAGCATTGTAAGCTGGGATCAAAGTACTCTAACATAGGCATGATAGATATAATTCAATAGAACTTAGCAACTATGTTATAACATGAAGAGTAACTCAAATAAAAGATCATGAATAATAGTGCATTGTAAGCAACTATTTTTTTATGAGCATAGAGAAAAAATAACAAAGTGGTACTCAGCATGTCTTTTATGAAGTATCAAAACATAAATGCTAGAACACCTTCAAAGTTCTAAGGGTGACTAGATACAAGTAATTTAAGAACAAGTAATAGTCATAATCATGATTCAATCAATAATAATTTTGGGACTATGCACATTGCACTAAGAATGACAACTATGCTCTCTTAATTGGTGCATAGTAGAAGATGAAAACTCAACATAATAGTAAAAGAGACTCTTTGCAGAGTAAGCAAGATAAACAAGTTTTATAAACCTTCCAAAAAGTATGGTACTCATTAGTTTTGAGCTCTCATTGCCCCTATCATAAGCATCTTGAATGGTTAAAGTTAATGTGAGTCAAATATGAGCTATATGCTTGCAAATCACAAGTTGAAAATATCATGCCCCTTGAATGCGAGTACCTAAACCCCATGCTACTCAACTTAGGTCCCAAATAAGTTCTTGGCATTGTAAGTATACATGTATCATTGAGAACCGCCAACGGGGTACCTCTTGCCCGATGATATGGAGGTACTCTTGTAAGAGCAATCTCATGCCAAAATGATAAGACAAACAGACAATGAGCATCTCAGCAACTTTTTATTTACTATGAGTATAGCTTTTTATTACAAATGCTTCATAGAA
>NC_061508.1:358142635-358154979 GCF_022539505.1 Lolium rigidum
TAAGGGTAAAATACCCTTACAGGTGCAAAGTGGGCCACCTTTTATAAATGGGCAAAGTGACCATTATCATATGTGAGAGAGATTTGAATTTTCCTTTGATTTGATTTGTGTTTCTTTGATGCAAAAGGGTTTTTTTTTGATATATGAGTGTTTCACAAGCAATGGCACAAGCCATGGTGGCCTTGGTTGAAGTTTTGAAAAGTTGGCCAAAGTGTATGTGAGTGAAAATGGGATTTTCTCACTATTTCATTTCTCTCTATTTGATTTGATTTTTCTTGACTCAAAAGTGATTCTTATTAGTTTAGGAACATTTCCAAACCATTGAAACCATTCCAAAGGGTCTAGCTCAAAGATTTGCAAAAATGGCCATAACACATAAGAGGTGAAAATCCAATTTTTCTATTTCTTCTATTTTGTTTCCCTTGCTTTACTTGGGCATGGGTTAGGGTCAATTTAGTGTGAGATTAGGTTTAGAGATGGTTTCACATCATTTGGGTAAGGTATAATGGCATAGGTCAAGGTTTGGGTAAAATGGCTATGTGCCACATATATATGCCTCTATGCATATGTTGCATTTGATTTTTAATTGGAGTTTTGCTTGACCCAATTGATGTTGTTGAGCGTTGAAATGGTATAGAGGAGTGATCCAACCATTCACCACAAGTCTTAGGGTCAAGATCCTCAAATTCACAAATTTGCTATTTGCTCTCATATGCCTCTATGGCATTTTTATTTTCTTTTTAGATGACTTTGTTTTCCACTTGGATTTGATTGGTTGAGCACTAGGTAGGGTTGATTAATATTTTCTAAACATCTACACAAGGTAGAAAGGGCTAAGTAAAGGTTTTAACAAAATAGCCATAGGCACATAGGCCCTTTTCTTATTTACTTCCTTTTCATTTTGATTTAACTTAGATGGTGAAAGGAGGGGTGAGGTTTAGGGTTTTGGAAACATGTTCAAGCAATAAACAAAGAATCATGGCAATTGTACAAGAATTAAGCATGCTCACTATGTGTCCAACTACATTTAATAAAAGTTTTTGTTGGTTCCAAAATTTGGAAAAAGGGAAATACATTTTCTTTGTTTTGAAATTTTTGGGATGTTACAGGTACTCTTAAACTCATGAATCAGATTAACTATGTATTGATTAGTGGAGTCTGATTGTGCAATAGAAACATATTCTATGTGCAGAATGTATAAATGTCTTTAACGGGATTTAGATATATCGGAAATACGTTACACTATTCCATTTTCTAGCACATTGAGTTGACTATGCAACGAATATTACCCCCTCCGTCCAGAATTAAATGATTCATATTTATCTAGATTCACATTTATCTTAACGTGTTTTAGTGTGTTGATACATACAAATCAGACAAATGTGAGTCAGTTAATTCCGGACGGATGTAATATATTCTTTTTATCTCTAGGTGAAGATTAATATTTTTAGGTAAAGATTAACTAACCATTGAAATTAACATGAACAACCGATCATCAAGAATAGCCGATGTTGTGTCACTGGAATATTGCTGAGAGGTTATAGGAAGAGAGGCTGTTTTCGACCTTTAGATTTTGTTTTAGAAACGTTTCAACCTCCCAGATTCACGATGTAATTCTTATCATATGGGAGGCTGAATCTTGATTGGCTGAGAAGCAAATTTCTCCCATTTTATGAACGGGAATGCTCCTGCTAGTATTCCAAAATTAAATTAAATTTAAAGGAGGTTTATTCTTCTGGAGTTGTATAGCTCTTTCACAGGTAGTTAAATTTCAAGTCATTGCTACTTCCTGATGCTTAAGAAAAGAGATACAGTAAACTGCAATGAACCATGCTTATACGTGTGAAACTACTTGTTACCATTTCCATGATATCCTCGAGCATCAGTTGAAACAAAGATGTGATTTAGAAGATACTTTTTTGGACAAAACTTTGTTGGTAGTCACATGTTTACTTTTTGCCTCTTTGGGGCTTGGAGCTTATCCCTGTTTGTAAACTTCATAAACTAACCTACTGTATTGACTCCCAGGTTTTTGGAGATCAACCGAGGGCAAGGTGCATGTGTACAACAGTGGTGATGGTAAATGGATTGCTGATTTCGACGTGATCACTCAGCTCACTAAGTAGAAGTACGCAACTCACTACTTGTCACCCTCCTGAAACGCATCAGTGTAAGTTTCCCAATGGCACATTATAAAATCCATTTTTACATCTCCAGAGATTGAAACTCTGTTATTTCTTCCATTTTGAGAACCTTGTTGTATGTATGATCTCTTAAACTTAAAGTTGCATTTGTTTCAGTGATATATGTTGTTTACATTTTGTACTTTATATACATGGCAGATCATAATCATGATGCTCATTAGCTGTGCTTATAGAGATCTTTTGGTTCGAAAGTTGTAGTAATTGTTAGTTTAATGGATGGTTGAGCCTGTTCTCCTATAAAAATAAGTTACTTAGTCATTTGTCTACAGTTAGCTCCAATAGAAACTATCCATCACTTGATTTTGATAACTCGGTGAAATTCTACTATAGTAACTTGATACCATCCTGCGAAAATATACTTCCAGATTTTGGTTTCGATTGGGTCAGTAAGAAGGTGATTTCTATTGGGATGCTGTTTTTGACCTTCAGATTTTGGTTTAGAAACGTTTCAGCCTCCCAGATTCATGATGTAATTCGTATCATATGGGATGCTGAATCTTGATTGGTTAGAAGCGAATTTCTCCCGTGTTACTTATGTAAATGTGTGTTTGCTGATCCGTCAGTTTCATATTTACCTTTACTTATAACAGCTGCATGTTATATTGACTATGCTCGAATAATCATATGGCAGTTGCTAATCATGGGAAATTCTTCTCGTATCATCCGTGAGCGCACTGACCGGCACCTACAATCCATTGTTAGTCTGAAAGTTCAGTGGAAGGATCCTTTTCAAGAAGGGAGGCAACTAATACCTTATTCGGCAAGCGGGTCCATCATCCAAGCATCCATTGACTTCATCTTCATATTGACGTGTTCTCATACTTTCAAACCATTCACTGTTGGTCATGGCCCTGACTTTGACTCTGTTGAAACTATTAATGCAAACATAGATCTCGAAGTTGCCTTCTTTGATGGCCATGTAGACTTTGGTCAAGCTTAGTTTTCCAACAAATCAGAAGGAGAACCAACGCTTGTTTGGAACTACTGTCAAGGGGAAGATCTGGTGAGTCTTTTATAAGTTACAAGTTATACAAATGGCTTCTCATGCATCTGGGTTCATCGTCTACGCATCCCATGACTTCATGTTCATGCTCACCATCTCATGTCTTGTATAACTTAATTTACACTAAAATGGTATACTTCCTTATAACTTAATTTTTAATTTTACTCAAGTCTTAATGAGTCTATAGATTTCCCATTACGAAGTTAGCACAATTAACTACATTGTAATTGCTACTAATATAAATTGTCCATTCTTTTTATTGTAATGTATATTCATATAAACTTAGCCGTGTGTTATAAAATGTATTTTGTAATAAAACAGTGTTACGTTTCTATGGTATACAAAATTGACAAAATTGCAGCCTACTTATTTTTTTGCACATATATATTAATATTAAATATCCTTAATATTTTGGTATACATATCTATGATACATTCTTACAAGTATCTTAATAGAGCCTACAGAGTGTATCATTATGTAAGAAAGTTTATAGAAACGTCTAGAGTACAAAATAAACCGCTAGGTTAACTCTCTACTATTTTTCTACTCAAATGTATGTTACATGTTATAGTGTATGCAATAATAACCCGACAACTCATGCATTTTATGTATTTGATATTGAAATGCAAAATAGTCATCTACCTAGGTGCCTATATACGCACCGTCAGATAATTAAGCCTTATAGGTATTTTCACACCACGTCTAAATTAACACTTTTACAAGCCACTTTTCGTCACCATCTACGCCAGACTCACCTCTTACAATGTATATCACTGTCTCTTTCCCACCAGATCGACACCACTGCTCCTCACCATCCTCCCCAACCACGGCAAGCCTCAACATTGTCGCCTCTTCCACCCCGTCCAACCTCCTCTCCAATGTCGGATATGCCGCAGATTAGAAGGCAGTATTATCTACCCCATGGCAGTGTTGGTGGAGATAGGATTAGAAGCTGGGCTCTATCCCCTGCAGTAGTACAATTGATGGCATATCGTCAGGTTATGGAGGTGCAGTCGGGTATTTGATTCGAAAGGTTTCCTTAATATCATCCCTCCATTATATGGTGGGTCCTCATTATTATCTAAACCACAATACGTATTGTTCCATAAAAGTAAATCAAATACCAACAAGTAGAACTTAAGTTCAATTAATCTAACACGTTGATCTTACGTTGTGTAAATTTTTCTTTCTATTTTCTGAACTAATATCACATTCAAACAACACAATGGGTGTGTTTTTAGCAATGATATATTTTCTAGAACTAGCTTGGTGTTCCTCGCAAAGGCAAGGGCATCATCTTTGTAGTATCCAAAAGAACCAGAAAAAAATTATAGTCTACATTATGTGATTTCGAATACTATAAAAAGCATCTTAAGTTCAATGATAATAAATGTGAGTGGAACATTTTAATCTTCTCACCGTAGGGGACTTCCTTAGGGCAATGATATTTAATGTAGATGTTAATAGTATTTTGTTTACGGAGTGTTTTGATGATTATGTTATCCAAGAAGACACAATATATTTGACCATGTGTGTCTTTTTCATATTGCATTACCACAATATGCTAAATTAAAATTTAGAAACTATGAGTTGGACGATAGTTCTTATGTGACCTTATATCAATATGCACTCTCATCCCATCCAATTTTTCTATATTATTTGGTTCAAACAATAATCACGGCAACAACTATGGCCAGATGCAGATTGTATCTTCTTCATACTCCTCACAGGATACATGGAGGACATAAAGATGTGAGGAATTTGTTGACTTCAACGAACCTTGATGTAGCTTTCGTGTTATCGGGAATATTTTTGTTGGCCTTTTGTAGCTTTCATCGACTAAATATGCTATAAGAATGGATAAAATGGCTCGTCGTTTCATCCTTCTATTTTTTTTCCTCCTTAGTTCACAAATTGACAACATTTTCGCAGCATGCTTGGCGGGAAATATGTCCCTGGACTAAGTGATCTCAAAGATCTTAGGTTCAACTTCTAAGATTGCATTTGCCAAGATGTGTCCATTGTGAGAGTGTGATCAAAGATCTTGGGATCCACATTTAAGGTGGGCGCCTGTACAGCTTTCAAAACTTATTATGTTAGTGTATTTTTTGCAGATATTATTTCATGTATATTCATCACCAAAGACATAGAAGAACTTATAATGCAGTGAATATAGGTGTTGACTTTGAGTGACCTTGAAGGGCTTTTGTTTTTATCGAGTATCTTTTTTGTTTGCCTTTGTTCTATTGTTTATTTATCAAATATTTACAATAGATTAATAAAGATGGATTATTGTTACAAAATAAGAGTTATGGAACCCTAAAGAGAGCGCTTTAAAAAATATTTTTGCAAATGATCTATATGTTACACTTTTTTTGTTTACCCATTTGAACTTGTGTATGAAGGCTACCATGTGATTGTCCTTGGACGTCCATGTGTGACTATGTATCTGCTCAAGCCCATAATTTTGTTACCAAAACAACCATATACCACTGATTAAAATTATTTTTATGAGGGTACTATCGATTAAAATTTGAAAATATTTTTCATGTCAATAGCTGGCACACATCTAACATGTATCCGGCACGAATTATCGGTTTGTTTCTTTTGCGGAAGTTGTCGATCAAAATTTGGAGATATTTCTATTTAATTATCTAACAAACATACATACACTTATTCTAACATATATCTGACACACTCCATGCAAATCAAATGGTAAAAAATGTGACTTCTGGATTGTATCCGATTAGTCAAAATCACAACTTTTAGATCTGGCCGTCCAAATATAATATAAATAATGTAGACTAACATGGTAGGTTGACACAATTATTTTTGCGGAATAGGTTGGTCGCATTTAACCTTTTTATATTTATGCAAGGTTTGTAATTGCGAAGGAACCCAACCTAAATTAATTGACTCAGTCGACTCAAATTGTCTAGATATAAATGTATGGACTAACATGGTAGGTTGGCAGCACTTTTTGCCGAATAGGTTGGTCGCATTTAACCTTTTATTTTTATTATGCAAGGCTATTAAGTGCAAAGGAAATATTATCTCCATCCTACATTAATTGGCTCGGTCAACTTGGTTTTGTCTAAATATGTACACATGTATTACACTAAAACTTGTCTAGATATATATGCATATCTATACAAAACTGAATCAATAAATTTGAAACGTAAGAAGTAGTGAAAAGAGATGCAAGCATCAAATAGTGAAGCATGTTTTGTCAGACCATCTTTTACTCCAGGCTGTATTACTGGATCCAATAGCTGATGCCATCCTGTGAAAATAAAAAAGCAAACGCTGATGTGTGTGAGCTTTTTTTAGAGTTTGTACCTTGCATGTTACTTTTTAACGGAGATAGATGAAAACAATTGTCTCAAAGAGAGAAGTAGATTATTTTTTCCTGGTATGGTGATGTGACATGGTTGTTACATAATTTATATGTATGGCCCGTGATTGTGTAACATTATTTAGATCAATCTCTAACGATAGACTTTAGATCTAACGATTAAGATGATTAACATGATGTGGATTAACGTGGTGTTTCGAAATCAATACCCCATATTAGGATTTCAATATATAATAGAATAAATTCAGTTGTGGTTGTGAAACCTATTACTTCTTACAACATAATAACGTGATCTCCATGGAAATGTAACATATTTCTCGAAAACTTTCAACACACTAAAGATGTTAACCTTGCATTTGTGAAGGCCACCATGCTAGCTGTATACCTAAAAGAAAGTAGAAACATATATAACATCAAATCATTATATTATGAAACTACAATTCAACATGAATGTACTGACACTAATTTAGTGTCATAAATGCTGCAATTTTTTCGGTAAAGTTGGTCAAATTTAATAAAGTTTAACTTAAAACGAAAGCTAAACCCACATTTATTTGTGGATGGAGGGAGTACATATGTGCTGCTAGATTCTTGTCCAGCCAACAATTTACTAGAAGATTCACATTCACAACCTTGGATTTGACCAAAATCAACCAGCGCTCCAGTTCAGAGGACATGTGTGAAATTTCAATTGAATATAAATTAACTGGTGCTCCTAGGTGCCCGGGCACCATACGTAGATACGCGTATTTTTGCTTTGTAGTACACATACCTGAGGGTATACATACCTAAGTTACACATACCTAAGGTATACATACCTAAGATATGCATACTCAAGTGATACATACCTAAGGTATTGCATACCTAAGGTGTACGTACACCGATACGTGTATATATATGTTAGGTATGTGTAACTTGCATGTGTGTATGTTAAGTATGTAAATGTTAGGTATGTGTAACTTGTATGTGTATATGTTAGGTATGTAAACCTTAGGTATGTGTAATTTAGACACGTACACTCCGGTATGTACGAAATACACGTTTGATGCCCATGCTCCTAGGTGCCCCAATTGAGCTTCCTATATATATATATATATATATATATATATATATATATATATATATATATATATATATATATATATATATATATATATATATATATATATATATATATATATATATATATATATATATATATATATATATATATATATATATATATATATATATATATATATATATATATATGAAACCTCTTCGAGTGAGAGTGTGGGATTTTCTTTCTGAAAAATATGGGTCAATATGATGAATTGTTGGTGCTGGATTATTAGGCAATTTCCGTATGAGATTAATTACCGAAAGCAACATTACAGATGCACAAGCATACTTAACCACACACATCAGACTAAGCACATGCATCAGATCTGAATATGGAACAAGTAGCAGTGCAAGGTAGGAGAGGAAAAGCACGTACATCGCGACCGGGAAGGTCGCACCGTCGCACGACCACCACCACCACCATGGGTATTGTTGATGTTGCCCATGGTGTAGTCGGATCTGTCGATGAAGCAGCCGATCCGTCGAAGAAGAGCACGAACAGAGTAGCGAGCGTCGCGCGAGACGCTCCCCAAAAACCTTATCGCCCGTCTCCCGGTGCAGGATCTCAACGGACGGAGTTTCGGAGGCATGCTCTCCCGGACGGTTGTGCACGCAGTCGCCGGGATGGGGAAGACTAGAGAGTAGCACAGCAAAAGGAACTTCGCGAGAGAGATGGACTAGAGAGTTCTGAGAACTGTGTATTTCTCTAGATCGGATCTATCTCCTTGTATAGCCTGGGAGGAGAGCCGACCCGACCGCGTTGCCACGCGTAGGAAGCTAGGGACACGCGGCGAGCATGCACATTCAGGACGACACGTACCCAACAAAGTTGGTGCACCAAGCAAAAAATTTAGGCTTCCTTGAGTGTGTCTCGAACTCGAACTCGAGTCACGAAACGCGACGTGCGTGCGTGACGAGGCGGGGCGGGCGGAGGAGGAGGAGTGCGCGAGGGCTCCTTCTATTCTCACTCACTTGGAATGACAGAACAGCAGCCCTTATATACCACTCCAACTCTCTCTCAACTAGCAATGTGGAACTAAACTTTGTCCCCCAAGCCTGTCCCAAGCTGCCAACGTGATGGGCCTTGAGATTTCAGGAATTGTAGACCACATGGGCTGCCTTATTGGGCTGCAGCCCATCTACATTCAACAATCCCCCACCAGATCTCATATGCACATCAGATGACACATTAGTTCCATTCACTGTTTAATATACATGCACTTCAGTGGAGACTGTTAAGTTGAACTTCCACTTAGGCAAGGTGCTACACTTGACTACAACCGAACAATGGACTATGCCTTGAATTGTCAGTCTTTGTGCAGCAAGTTTCGCTCAATGCCAGCACGGTACTTGGCTACCATAGCCTTCCCCTCGGGTGGAGCTTATAAGTCATACTCCTCGGCTTTTCATGAGCTTACTAGAGATTCACCCAAATCTCCCACACTATGACCAGTAGTGTCACTCATATAGGTGTGTTCTTCAAAGATCGCTCTGTAGGACAGCGTCTTCGCTCATCAAGAGCCGCTCAGAACACATTAAGACATTGTCAACCTGCCTTACAGTAACTATGAGAGAATTGCATCTGCTGCGGAGTGGGAGTATTAAATTTTCTCTTAACTCAGTTACTCCGGTTTGTTTTCCCAGGTCCTAGTTCACGGAATTTCCGATCCCATAGGTTGGGTTACCCCCTCGGCAACTCAAGTGGGTCTCAAACCCATCTCCCTTGATGCAAGGTCTATCATATTTCTTGATAGTCCTTCTGTGAAAGGATCTGCTAGATTTTTAGCACTTTGGACATAATCCAATGCAATCACTCCGGAGTTCTTCAGTTTTCTGACAGACTTCAATCTCCTCTTGATTTGTTTGGAACTTTTCATATTATCCTTAGAACTTTTCACTTTGATAATCACAGTTTGATTATCACAGTTCATGAGGATGGCCGGTATTGGTTTTTCAACCATAGGCAAGTCCATCAAGAGCTCACGAAGCCATTCCGCTTCGACAGTAGCTGATCTAATGTTGTGAGTTCTGCTTCCATAGTTGACCTTGTTAAGATGGTCTGTGATACGTCTCCGACGTATCGATAATTTCTTATGTTCCATGCCACATTGTTGATGATATCTACATGTTTTATGCATACTTTATGTCATATTTATGCATTTTCCGGCACTAACCTATTAACGAGATGCCGAAGAGTCGATTGTTGTTTTCTCGCTGTTTTTGGTTTCGAAATCCTAGTAAGGAAACATTCTCGGATTGGACGAAATCAACGCCCGGGGTCCTATTTTTGCACGAAGCTTCCGGAAGACCGAGGGATAGACGAAGTGGGGCCACGAGGTGGCGACACAACGGGCGGCGCGGCTCGGGCCCGGCCGCGCGGCCCTGGTGTGTGGGCCCCTCGTGACGCCTCCTGACCTGCCCTTCCGCCTACATATAGTGTTCGTCGCGAAACCCCCGGTCATCGAGAGCCACGATACGGAAAACCTATGCGAGACGCCGCCGCCGCCAATCCCATCTCGGGGGATTCGAGGAGATCGCCTCCGGCACCCGCCGCGAGAGGGGAATCATCTCCCGGAGGACTCTTCACCGCCATGGTCACCTCCGGAGTGATGAGTGAGTAGTTCACCCCTGGACTATGGGTCCATAGCAGTAGCTAGATGGTTGTCTTCTCCTCATGTGCTTCATTGTCGGATCTTGTGAGCTGCCTAACATGATCAAGATCATCTATCCGTAATGCTATATGTTGTGTTTGTTGGGATCCGATGGATAGAGAATACTATGTTATGTTGATTATCAATCTATTACCTATGTGTTGTTTATGATCTTGCATGCTCTCCGTTATTAGTAGAGGCTCTGGCCAAGTTTTTACTCTTAACTCCAAGAGGGAGTATTTATGCTCGATAGTGGGTTCATGCCTCCATTAAATCCGGGACAGTGACAGAAAGTTCTAAGGTTGTGGATGTGTTGTTGCCACTAGGGATAAAACATTGATGCTATATCCGAGGATTGAGTTATTGATTACATTACGCACCATACTTAATGCAATTGTCTGTTGTTTGCAACTTAATACTAGAAGGGGTTCAGATGATAACCTGAAGGTGGACTTTTTAGGCATAGATGCATCTTTGGATAGCGGTCTATGTACTTTGTCGTAATGCCCAATTAAATCTCACTATATTCATCATATCATGTATGTGCATTGTCATACCCTCTCTATTTGTCAATTGCCCAACTGTAATTTGTTCACCCAACATGCTATTTATCTTATGGGAGAGACACCTCTAGTGAGCTGTGGACCCCGGTCCATTCTTTTACATCGAATACAATCTATTGCAATACTTGTTCTACTCTGTTTTACGCAAACAATCATCATCCACACTATACATCTAATCCTTTGTTACAGCAAGCCGGTGAGATTGACAACCTCATCTGTTACGTTGGGGCAAAGTACTTTGGTTGTGTTGTGCGGGTTCCACGTTGGCGCCGGAATCCCTGGTGTTGCGCCGCACTACATCCCGCCGCCATCAACCTTCGACGTGCTTCTTGACTCCTCGGTTCGATAAACCTTGGTTTCTTGCGAGGGAAACTTGTCTGTTGTACGCATCACACCTTCCACTTGGGGTTCCCAACGGGCGTGTGCTTTACGCGTCATCAAGCTAAATTTACGAGCGCCGTTGCCGGGGAACTGAAGAAAAGATTTCTAACTCCCACGTCAACTACACGCCAGCAAGTAAATTTCTGGCGCCGTTGCCGGGGAGATCAAGACACGCTGCAAGGGGAGTGATGACCCACAAGTATAGGGGGTGTATCGTAGTATCTTCGATAAGTAAGAATGTCGATCCCAACAAGGAGCAGAAGGTGTTGACAAGCAGTTTTGGTGAAGGATTCACTGTAAATGCTCACAGACAAGTATTCAGGGGGTTTTGATGTAACAGATGAATAAAGTACAAGTAAGTAAAATGCGAGAGAAATAATTGCAGCGAGTGGCCCAATCCTTTTTAGCACAAAGGATAAGCCGGTTTGTTTACTTATAATGACCAAACGTTCTCGAGGACACACGGGGTTTTAGTCTAGTGCTTTCGCTACATACCGTTGATTAATCTTCATTGTTTTGATAAGTGTTGTGTGGGTGAACCTATGCTAATGTACCGCCCTTCCTAGGACTAATACATACTTGTGATTATACCCCTTGCAAGCATCCGCAACTACAAGAAAGTAATTAAGATAAATCTAACCACGGCCTTAAACTCTGAGATCCTACGATCCCTCCCGCATCGATATACCAACGGGGGTTTAGGTTTCGTCACTCCGAGCAACCCCGCAATTGGCAAACAAGTACAAGATGCATTCCCCTAGGCCCATAAATGGTGAAGTGTCGTGTGAGTCGACGTTCACACGACACCACTAGAAGAATAACACCACAACTTAAATATCATAACATTGAATATTACTCAACCATAGTTCACTACTAACAATTAGACTTCACCCATGTCCTCAAGAACTAAACGAACTACTCACGAGACATCATATGGAACATGATCAGAGGTGATATGATGATGAATAACAATCTGAACATAGACCTTGGTTCAATGGTTTCACTCAATAGCATCAACAACAAGTAGAAATCGGTATCGGGAGAGTTTCCCCTATCAAACAATCAAGATCAAACCCAGATTGCTAC